>NC_052517.1:19196829-19559460 GCF_014356525.2 Nilaparvata lugens | reverse complement strand
AAGAAGACGAAGAAGAAGAAGAAGAAGAAGAAGAAGAAGAAGAAGGGAAAAAAGAAGAAGAGAAGCAGGAGAAGAAGTGAAAAAAAAAGAAGAAGAAGAAGAAGAAGAAGGAGCAGGAAAAAAAGTGGAAAAAGGGGTCAGATTTGATAAAGACAACAACACTTAACTCTTCTTGCAAACTGATTAGAAGCCTATCCCGATTCATCTCAAAAAAATCATGTCGTGTTTCACTAGATTAGCCAGTCAATGAAGGTCCAAAAAAGCAGTTTCGATCCGAAAATTAAATAAAAGCTGAATTTCCCACCATCGATAGAACCCCCCCAGAGGGCCATTCTCCCAAAAGTCCCAAGAAATACCCTTGGAGCTTTCCGCCCCAGCCCCTTAAAACATGAAAAATGCAGGTAAACACGGGAAATCAATTATCTCTGTAACCATTGATCGAAACAGTTCTATTATATGCCATTCGATTGTTACATTATGGACTACAATATTAGTTATATTCATTTTTCAATAAAATCAACAGTTTTCTTGATAAAATAATATATATGTAAAAATTTGGGGGTTGTGATTTGATTTTTTTGTTTTCTTCGATTAACTTCGAAACAAGTAGTTTTAAAGGAAAATGAGCCAATATTAATGTAGCCACTGTCATTGCAAATCCATTGATGTATATTGTTATGTATTTGCGATTCGATTTGACGCTGTGGAAGGGGAAACAGTCGACGTGGAACGGCGCGGCTGACTCTCTTAGCCATAGTGAACAGCAAAGTTGAAATCAATTTATTATCTCTGTAACCATTGATCGGAAAAAATCTATCATATGTCATTCGATTCGTACATTATGGACTAAAATATTAGTCGTATTCATTTCTCAAACAAATCCAACAGTTTCCTTGATAAAATACCTATATATGTAAAAATTTAGGGGTTTTTCGATTTGATTTTTGTGTTTCTCCGATTAACTTCGAAGCTAATAATCTAAATAAAATTAGACAAATAATTAATGTAGCCATATCATTGCGAATCCATTGATGTTATTGTTATTTATTTGCGATTCGATTGACGCTGGGGAAGGGGGAAAACAGTCGACGCGTACGGCGTGGATGACTCTCTTCACCATCGTAAACAGTAAAAGACAGTAGTAGGCCTACTGCTTTCTAAGTGCAATCTTATTCACACTATGGCGCTCGAAACAATCAATTTTGTCTATTGTTTGACATGCGATGAACAAATTTTTCACATTTTAATTCTCTAAAATCATTTTGTTTTATATATGTGACTAAATCATGCATTCTATGACAGACAAAGATATTGTTTGCAACCGAATAAAATATTCATACTATTACATAATATAATACGTATTCAAAATATGTGTGTATGATCATAATTCTATGCTAAAATTTATTATAAGTTATGAATGTCAAAAACTGAGATAAATCATAGATTACAATAGTGTTAACAGTGGCAATTTCCTGAAAAATCATTGCGTGCAGTGTTTGCTGTTTTCTACAGTAATATTCTCCAAGCAGGTTGATATATACTTCAGTTTAGCCAAATATATAGACGGCTGAAGCATAAAAAATGTATACATTGGGCTTGTTGAGTTGAAACTTTCTACGATTCTCTCTGTAAAGTAGCTTATCTTCCGTTCTTACTAGTTGAATCTTCATTTTAGACAGTCCAATGAAAATTCAGTAGATTCTAAAGATGAAAGCCATGCAAAATACAAATTAAGGAAGAGTAAGCATGCATAAAAGGTAGGAAAATCATGAAAGTGTTTCACTTTAAACACAAAGTACCCTACCGTATAAGATTAATTGAAAGATGATTCATTATCTTATTATTTCTGTTAACATATCGATTTTTCACCTCTACTCGCATCTTGTCATTCATTACACAAGGTTGACAGAAGCTTTTCTTCAAGTCGATTAATGTTGATTGAAATTGATTTTGATTAGGGCACCAAAAGAATAGATCATTTTCTATTCGAAGCATTCAAATTAAATCTATTGACATGATTTCTTAGACTCAGCTTTCACAGATTTAGTTGGGTGAAGCTATTTGAAAAATGTACCTGATTATCAATTCATGTTTTTATACCATTCTAGTCATTGTGATCATTGAAGGGTTGAAGTGATGAGTTAGTTCAAGTGAATTCTAGTACACAAGTATATTGTGCTTATAACGGGCTCTCTTACTTTCTATCGAGATGTTTTGCGCTCAGTAGAGAAAATTTGAAATGTTGGTTTTACATTTTATAAGCTTTATAAATAATATAAATAACGGTAATATAAATTTGATAAGTCCAGTATTGAATTAATCGATGTTGATTTTCATTGAATCGCTTTGTATCAATGTTACTTGCACTGTTTGCAATTCATCACTATTCTCACAAGAATTAATTTTTTATGAATTTCATGATCTGAAAGTTGAAATTCAAACTCTATTTGGATGACGTTCACATTCCACTGGTTTTTTATAATAATTGTTACGTTAAAGAGTGAGACAATTCAATCCATTTGGAAGTAGAAGGAAATCACAGTGCTATTTGAACAGTGGATAGTAACTTTGAAATTCAGTTTCTCAATTCATTACGGCTTGATACTATCATTCGTAATTATAGTTGATCAGAAATATGCATTGTATATAATTTTAATATTTCAGTTTGACCAATCTTCTATCACAGTCCTTAATACATTGATTACCTTAAATATGTAGCTTATCTTACGTCGAACAATGTACAATACAAACAATTCACATTAAATTACTATTATGATGATCATTGGAATTTCTGCCTGTGATTGAGAAAAAGTCATTTTATGAGCCTTGAAATTCGTACCTAGAAAAAGTTGCATTATTACTAGAAATTTGTTATTTTTACTATTTATTATAGGTACTGTACATTGATTTTGTGATTTAGAATCAATACTTTATTCTATTCGGATAAATAGGGAAATTGTGAGAGTGGGATAACATCCATAGTTATAGCATCAATTTGAAAGCTCTGATACTATTGCCTCTTATGTTCAGTGAGAATAGAAGCTTCAGAGTATTCGCTTCATTATGTGCTAATGTGATAATATGGTAAATTTGGTAACATTTGTTAATATTTGAACCGAATGTGCGACGAATTAATCTACTTTCAGCTTGAAAATTTTCAACTTATCAGGAGTACAGTATTATCATATAGTATCTCAGGTAGGCCCACCCTTTTATTTTTTTTCGCTCACGTGATCTGATGATATTCATTCCATTATCAAGTGTTTAAATTATAAAAAGTGATGAAACAAGATAAAACGCAAGAAAAGCTATGAAAAGAAATTCTGAATCTTCACTTTTCACAAAATAAGGATAAGATGAAGGAGTCTGACACATAATATATCATGAAACTTCGTTGAAAAACATCAATATCTGGAACTAGAGTTATCAAATTGTGTTACCTCTGACTCGTATGGAGAAGGCACACTTCAAATTAATATAATAAATTCTGTGAGCAAACAACGAAATCCTGATTTTTATCATGAGCATGGTTAAATCAAGAATATTGTAATATTTCTTTAGAGTATTGAAAAGTGAAAATCTATATTCAGCGCATGTCAAAACAATAGACAAAATGAATATTGTTTCGAGCGCCATAGTGTAAATGAGATGCAATGTAGACGGCAGTATTATTCTGTTTACTATGGTGAAGGGATACAGCCGCGTCGGCTGTTTCCCCTTCCACAGCGTCAACTTGAATCGCAAATACATAACTATATACATCAATGGATTCGCAATGAATGTGCTACAATAATTATTCGTCACATTGTTCTTTAAAATTACTTGCTTCGAAGTTAATCGGAGAAAACAAAAAAATCAAATCGAAAAACCCCTAAATTTTTACTTATATATTTTATCAAGGAAACTGTTCGATTTATTGAGGAAATGAATCCGACTAATATTGTAGTCCTTAATTCAACGAAGTCGAATGACATATGATCGATTTTTTTTCCGATAATGGTTACAGAGATAATTGATTTCCAGGTTGCTGTTTACTATGGCTAAGAGAGTCAGCCGCGCCGTTCCGCGTCGACTGTTCCCCTTCCACGGCGGCAAATCGAATCGCAAATACAAACAATATACATCAATGGATTTGCAATGACAGTGGCTACATTAATTATTTGGATCATTTTTCTTTAAAACTACTTGCTTTGAAGTTAAAAAGAAAACAAAAAAATCGAATCGCAAACCCCAAAATTTTACATATATATTATTTTATCAAGGAAACTGTTAATTTTATTGAAAAAATGAATATAACTAATATTGTAGTCCATAATGTAATGAATCGAATGGCATATAATAGAACTTTTTCCGATCAATGGTTACAGAGATAATTGATTTTCCGTGATTACCTGCATCTTTCAACTTTGAGGGTGGGCTAGGGGGGAAAGCTCCAAGGGGATTTCTTGGGACTTTTGGGAGAATGACCCTCTGGGAAGGTTCTATCGATGGTAAAAGATTCAGCTTTTATTTAATTTTCGGATCGAAAAAACCTTTATTGACTGGGCTAATATTGTTATTCACTTGAAACTGTGAACATTCGTTTAATGAGAAGCATTCATGTTTCTATAGTGAATGTATCAAATCATAGTGTTGTGTATCAAGTTGAGATGATACTGTATCATATTGTGTTGATACAACTGTATCATGATATGGTTGTTCTTGTTCTATAGTGAGGTCCACGTTATAATGGCAGTATTTGATTAACATTGGTTGTTGTCCTTGTCTATCATTCCCAAAACAAATAGAAAATGTATCAAATCATAGTGTTGTGTATCAAGTTGAGATGATACTGTATCATATTGTGTTGATACAACTGTATCATGTTGTGGTTGTTCTTGTTCTATAGTGAGGTCCACGTTATAATGGCAGTGTTTCATTAGCAATGGTATCTCTTTCTCGCTTTGCTCTGTTGCCAGATCGTCTTTTAAGAATGTAGAATTAACAATTTATTAACAAAATATTTTATCTTAATTATGAGAATTCATTATGAACTCATTGGAAAATAAAATTTCTTGCTTAATAAAATATAATTGATTATTCTAAACGAGAATGAACAGTTAATATTTCATCAATAAACCTGTATTAGCTACCGTCTGTAGAAGGCATCGACAGAGGATCGGCAACGTTGTTCTCCTATCTTACTCCACTGCCATTATAACGTGGACCTCACTATAGGCTTCAATGACAATGATTGATTGATTGATTGATTGATTGAGTACTTTATTTATGTAGATTACAATATATTCTGGCTTATACACTTATATACAATAGCTTACAATACAGCAAAATTATAGATGAATTTACATAATATAGACTAAGAAAATAATTATTGAACTGTATATGATATGAAAAAGTAATTTTTAATATAATAACTATAGATAATTATATTGTTATGCATCTACATAAATTGGCGGAGCTTTGGACATATCAATGTCCATTCTTCGGAAAGAATATTAAAAATATCCTCCCCACTAACTCTCTATCAAATAAATGAGAGATAGATAGATAGATAGAGAGAGAGAGAGAAAGAGCGAGAGAGAGACTATGATCTGAGAGTTCTGCCTCAGTATCGACCGTATACTTTTCCTGTTATCGAGTGAACACTTCCATAACAACCAATGCTATTCATTTCCAGTCAATGGGCCATATTATGAATAAAGTTGAGCATTTGCTCATACTTCTAAAATATGGAGCATTTGCTTCATTTTCTATGAATAAAAGTGAGCAAAACCTATTGATCATGCTCATCAAAAAAATTGTTTGAGCATTTGCTCAAAAGTAAAAGCTTTTGCTCAAAATTGTATGAATAAACTAGAGCATTTGCTCAACTTTTGAAGCAAATGCTTCAAAAAAGGTGAGTCTAGTCTAGAGCAGCTTATCACCTTTTGCTCATAGTAAAATGGCTCAACTAATCCGTATGAGGAAGAGGAAACTATACGAGATACGATCACAACCAATAGTTGAGAACTATAAAACTCTTTTTAGATTCAACCATGATATATATCACCATTATCCCTACAAAAGAATAAATACAAAAGATTCCTGTTATAAACAGGAACTGTTAAACAGATACCTGTTATAAAGATAGCCATCACAAAATAGGAAATAGGTATTTAAGAAGATGAAAGTGTAGACGATTATAAGAAGGCTATTGATATTATAAGAATATGCTGAAGATTATTATAGAGATGACATTTTTTTACACTATTATTTCAAAATTATAACTCAACTAACCTAAAACTCTATTCATGAATAGAAAACAGAGCAGATGATGCAAACACAAGCGGTGCACCCTATTTGCATATTATTTAGCGCTTCCGTGAGCTATAAAAACAAACTAAGGCTACAAAAGCGAATCAGCTGATGAAAAATCTTTAAAATACGTGAGCATTTGCTCCAAAGTTCAGGAGCATAAGGTAAGAGTATAAGGTAAAGCTTATTCATATAAAAATGAGCAAATGCTTTTGCTTCTACCTTTTGCTCATGAGCAAACCTTATGCTCCATGCTCTTGATCATGAGCATTTGCTCTGGTTTTATTCATATGGGCCATTGTGTCAACACTCTCATAACCAATAGTTTTCATTTCCAGCCTATGTATGAACTCTTCCATAACAACCAATGTAGATTGTTTTCTTTCCTAGATTCACCATGGACTACGAGAGGTCCGGATGTCACCTGAATCAGGAAAGGACGAAAAAAGGACGAAGGCTACAGCTGCTTCAGATGCTGGTCCTGCCTTTCCTGCCTATCCTGGCGCTGATCCTGCAGACCACACTTCAGCTAAGGAGCAGGTCTCAAGTATAAGGACGAAATCATCGATATAGAGGCTCAGGTACTATAGTGAGGTCCATGTTAAAATGGCAGTATTTGATTAACATTGGTGTTGCTATCCTTGTCTTTCATTCCACAAAGCAGATAGCGAATGTATCAAATCATAGTGTTGTGTATCAAGTTGAGGTGATACTGTATCATATTGTGTTGATACTGTATCATATTGTGATTGATCTTGTTCTATAGTGAGGTCCACGTTATAAAGGCAGTATTTGATTAACATTGGTGTTGCTATCCTTGTCTATCAATCCACAAAGCAGATAGCGCTATCGTCTACCACCTCCGAGCTGTTCCCAGATCATACTACAACAATGTAGAAGAATGAATTATCAACAAGATATCCAATCTCAATATTATGTAAATTCATTATTTGATAATTTGAAAATATATTTTCTAGAAGGATAAAATACAAAAAATTGATAATAATTATTTTTAACAAGAATAAATAGTTGATATTACATCAGATATACCGGTATCAGCTATCCTCTATGAAAAGGCAGTGGCGAGGCAGAGAATCGGCAACGCTGATCCACTATTATTCTCCGCTGCCTTTATAACGAGGACCTGACTATAACAAGCTGCTTTTAATCCTTGAACCTCGCTTCTACCAACTAACCTCGCTTTTCATGAACGTTACGGAAGATGTTAGATCTTCTCGCGTTCCCCGGTCGAACCACTGTTGCTCCCCGGTCGATCATCAATCGCTCTGCTGGAGTGAGGTTCCGTTGCGGAGCAGAGCGAAAGTCTGTACGCACCTTTATTGCTTTCAACCATCAAAGATAACTTTTTACCATCAAACCTGACTTTCCACGACCAAACCATGCAATTAATCATCACACCTAGCTTTACAACTATGAAACCCAACTTTTTCTATCAAACCTCGCTTTCAATCTCTAACCTCGCTTTTTAGCATCTAACCTCACCTCCCACCATCAAACCTTGTGTTCCTCATCGAACCTCACTTTCCATTACCAAACCACGCAATTAACCATCATACCTAGTACCTACTAGCTTCACAACTATGAAACCCAACTTTTTTCCATCAAACCTCGCTTTTTAGCATCTAACCTCACCTCCCACCATCAAACCTCGTGTTCCTCATCGAACTTCACTTTCCATTACCAAACCACACAATTAACCATCATACCTAGTACCTACTAGCTTCACAACTATGAAACCCAACTTTTTTCCATACAACCAATGTAGATTGTTTTCTTCCCTAGATTCACCATGGACTACGAGAGGTCCGGATGTCACCTGAATCAGGAAAGGACGAAAAAAGGACGAAGGCTACAGCTGCTTCAGATGCTGGTCCTGCCTTTCCTGCCTATCCTGGCGCTGATCCTGCAGACCACACTTCAGCTAAGGAGCAGTCTCAAGTATAAGGAGGAAATCATCGATATAGAGGCTCAGGTACTAGTGAGGTCCACGTTATAATGGCAGTATTTGATTAACATTGGTGTTGCTATCCTTGTTTATCATTCCACAAAGCAGATAGCGAATGTATCAAATCATAGTGTTGTGTATCAAGTTGAGGTGATACTGTATCATATTGTGTTGATTCTGTATCATATTGTGATTGATCTTGTTCTATAGTGAGGTCCATGTTTTAATAGCAGTATTTGATTAACATTGGTGTTGCTATCCTTGTTTATCATTCCACAAAGCAGATAGCGAATGTATCAAATCATAGTGTTGTGTATCAAGTTGAGGTGATACTGTATCATATTGTGTTGATTCTGTATCATATTGTGATTGATCTTGTTCTATAGTGAGGTCCATGTTTTAATAGCAGTATTTGATTAACATTGGTGTTGCTATCCTTGTCTATCATTCCACTTAGCAATTAGCAAACGTATCAAATCATAGTGTTGTGTATCAAGTTGAGATGATACTGTATCATATTGGTTTGATACTGTATCATATTGTGATTGATCTTGTTCTATAGTGAGGTCCACGTTCTAATGGCAGTATTTGATTAACATTGGTGTTGCTATCCTTGTCTATCATTCCACTTAGCAATTAGCAAACGTATCAAATCATAGTGTTGTGTATCAAGTTGAGGTGATACTGTATCATATTGGTTTGATACTGTATCATGTTGTGGTTGTTCTTGTTCTATAGTGAGGTCCACGTTATAATGGCAGTATTTGATTAACATTGGTGTTGCTATCCTTGTCTATCAATCCACAAAGCAGATAGCGCTATCGTCTACCACCTCCGAGCTGTTCCCAGATCATACTACAATGTAGAAGAATGAATTATCAACAAGATATCCAATCTCAATTATGTAAATTCATTATTTGATAATTTCAAAATATATTTTCTAGAAGGATAAAATACAAAAAATTGATAATAATTATTTTTAACAAGAATAAATAGTTGATATTACATCAGATATACCGGTATCAGCTATCCTCTATGAAAGGCAGTGGCAAGGCAGAGAATCGGCAACGCTGTTCCACTATTATTCTCCGCTGCCGTTATAACGAGGACCTGACTATAACAAGCTGCTTTTAATCCTTGAACCTCGCTTCTCCCATCTAACCTCGCTTTTCACCTTTAAACCTTGCCTTCCACCATTAAACCTCGCTTTCAACCATCAAACATTACTTTTTACCATCAAACCTCATTTTCCACGACAAAACTATGCAATTAACCATCACACCTAGCTTTACAACTATGAAACCCAACTTTTTCTATCAACCTCGTTTTTGATCTTGAACATTGCTTTGAAGCATCTAACCTCACCTCCCACCATCAAACCTCGTGTTCCTCATCGAACCTCACTTTCCATTACCAAACCACACAATTAACCATCATACCTAGTACCTACTAGCTTCACAACTATGAAACCCACCTTTTTTCCATCAAACCTCGCTTTTTAGCACCAAGCCTCGCTTATTAGCATCAAACCTCGTTTTTAGCATCAAACCTCGCTCTTCTCCATCAAACCTTGCTTTTAATCATCAAGGATCACTTTCCACCATGAAACCTCGCTTTTTAGCACCAAACCTCGCTTATTAGCATCAAACCTCGTTTTTAGCATCAAACCTCGTCTTCTACCATCAAACCTCACTCTCCTCAATCAAACCTTGCTTTCAATCATCAAGGATCACTTTCCACCATCAAACCTCGCTTTTTAGCACCAAACCTCGCTTATTAACTCACTTTCTACCATCAAACCTCGTTTTTAGCATCAAACCTCGTCTTCTACCATCAAACCTCGCTCTTCTCCATCAAACCTTGCTTTTAATCATCAAGGATCACTTTCCACCATAAAACCTCGCTTTTTAGCACCAAACCTCGCTTATTAGCATCAAACCTCGTTTTTAGCATCAAACCTCGCCTTCTACCATCAAACCTCGCTCTTCTCCATCAAACCTTGCTTTCAATCATCAAGGATTACTTTCCACCATAAAACCTTGCTTTTTAGCACCAAACCTCGCTTATTAGCATCAAACCTCGTTTTTAGCATCAAACCTCGTCTTCTACCATCAAACCTCGCTCTCCTCAATCAAACCTTGCTTTCAATCATCAAGGATCACTTTCCACCATAAAACCTCGCTTTTTAGCATCAAACCTCGCTTTTTAGCATCAAACCTCGTTTTTAGCATCAAACCTCGCCTTCTACCATCAAACCTCGCTCTTCTCCATCAAACCTTGCTTCTAATCATCAAGGATCACTTTCCACCATAAAACCTCACTTTTTAGCACCAAACCTCGCTTATTAGCATCAAACCCCGTTTTTAGCATCAAACCTCGCCTTCTACCATCAAACCTCGCTCTTCTCCATCAAACCTTGCTTTTAATCATCAAGGATCACTTTCCACCATAAAACCTCGCTTTTTAGCACCAAACCTCGCTTATTAGCATCAAACCTCGTTTTTAGCATCAAACCTCGCCTTCTACCATCAAACCTCGCTCTTCTCCATCAAACCTCGCTTTTAATCATCAAGGATCACTTTCCACCATAAAACCTCGCTTTTTAGCACCAAACCTCGCTTTTTAGCACCAAACCTCGCTTATTAGCATCAAACCTCGTTTTTAGCATCAAACCTCGCCTTCTACCATCAAACCTTGCTTTTAATCATCAAGGATCACTTTCCACCATCAAACCTCGTTTCTAGCATCAAACCTCGCCTTCTACCATCAAACCTCGCTCTTATCCATCAAACCTTGCTTCAATCATCAAGGATCACTTTCCACCATGAAACCTCGCTTTTAACCATCAAAACTCACTTTCTACCATCAAAGCTCACTTTCCATCACCAAACCTCGCAGTTATCCATCATACCTGGCTATACAACTATGGCACCAAACCTTCACTATCGAACCTCATTTTTGACACTCAAACCTCACTTTTAACCATCTTACCTCGCTTTTCACCATCAACCTAGCTTTACACCCTCTAACCTCGCTTTACAAAGAACCTCACTTTTAATTACCAAACCTCTCTTTCAATCTTTACCTCTGTTTTGGTAGAGAGTTAGTGGGGAGGATATTTTTAATATTCTTTCCGAAGAATGGACATTGATATGTCCAAAGCTCCGCCAATTTATGTAGATGCATAACAAATATAATTATTATCTATAGTTATTATATTACAAATTGCTTTTTCATATCATATACAGTTCAATAATTATTTTCTTAGTCTATATCATGTAAATTCATCTATAATTTTGCTGTATTGTAAGCTATTGTATATAAGTGTATAAGACAGTATATATTGTAATCTACATAAATAAAGTACTCAATCAATCAATCAATCAATCATTGTCATTGGAGCCTATAGTGAGGTCCACGTTATAATGGCAGTGGAGTAAGATAGGAGAACAACGTTGCCGATCCTCTGTCGATGCCTTCTACAGACGGTAGCTAATACAGGTTTTATTGATAAAATATTAACTGTTCATTCTCGTTTAGAATAATCAATAATATTTTATTAGGCAAGAAATTACTCAATCAATCAATCAATCAACCAATCAATCATCAAACCTCGCTTAACAACTATGGAACCTCTAACAACTATTTTACCCTCCAACCACACTATTCAATCATCTAACCTGACTGACTTGGACACCCTGACTGTCGGCATGTGCAGGTGACAGGTGCCACCAGCCTGGGCAAGGTGGTGACCATGTTGCAGCTGGAACGCAGCGAAGTGGCCTTCTCAGTGTTCACCAATGGCAGCACTCTGCGCTCCAACCTGACTCAGCGATTCGCCATCACCGACCGCGCATTGGATGAGGTCACCACCTGGCCCGCCACACACACCAAGCTCATTGTCTTCAGCAAGGAGGCATTCAGAGCCGGGCTCGACCAGTTCAGGTGCGTTCCGACACATCGATCACATAGAGAAAACATAACATAAGAAGATATCCCTGGTTAGTATTATGTATTATATAAAGTACTAGCCGTCAGGCTCGCTTCGCTCGCCATATCCGTCTAGCCAGGGGGCTCCGCCCCCTGGACCCCCGACTGGATCGTCCAAGAATGAGATCAGCAGGCTCGCTTCGCTCGCCTGCATTTTTCATTTGAGTATTTTTATCATAAATGTTAGGACAATCTAGTCGGAGGTCCAGACTAAACGTCTGGCTAAACGGATATGGCGAGCGAAGCGAGCCTGACGGCTAGTAATATAATATTCCCAGGATTGAAGTAGCAGTGCCCAATCAATTTTTTCGCGATAAATGCATTTAAATCTTCAACTTGGTGCCAACCTAGCAAAGTCAACTCAACTTAATGCCAACCTGACAAAATTATTAATTTAGTTGCCAGTTAACAACTGTTTCGAAGAGGTACTCTATCTAGATTATAGTTCTATAGTAACATATGATATGGAAATTTCAATTATAATTAAGAGATTGGGAGAAGAAGAATATACATGCTAAAAGATGAACTTTAAACCCTTAAAAACAACCCTTAGAGTTAAAATATTGCCAAAAGATTTCTTAGTGCGCCTCTAAAGGGCCAACTGAACATACCTACCAAATTTGAACGTTTTTGGTCCGGTAGATTTTTAGTTCTGCGAGTGAGTGAGTGAGTGAGTGAGTGAGTCAGTCAGTGAGTGAGTGCCATTTCGCTTTTATATATATAGATTATGTTATATAAAGTATTATTTTTTCATAGCCACCTCTAATACAAGGCCCCGGCCTACGATATTGCAACGTCGCAGTGTAGGCCTACAATCTAATACATGATTGGTGGAAAAGATTTAAAAAAATACCAGCTGATCTTTTTCACCAATCATCTGGTATTTTTTTTCATCTTTTTCACCAATCATGTATTAGATTGTAGGCCTACGCTGTGACGTTGCAATATGGTAGGCCGGGGCCTTGTATTAGAGGTGGCTATGGTAGAATCCATTCAATGTTTTGGAGTTTTGTATCAAATTGAGATGATACTGTATCATATTGTAGTGATACAGTAAGGATGGAATTTTAGTCTATTACGTAATTCTCTACTACATTCGACTCTGTATTTTTCATCCTTATATATTATTATGAATACTTTACTTCTTCACCTTCTCGTTCTCCTCCTTCTTCTTCTCATTTCAATTCTACTTCTTCTTCTTCTTCTTCTTCTTCTTCTTCTTCTTCTTCTTCTTCTTCTTTTTCTTCTTCTTCTTCTTCATCATCTTCTTCTTCTTCTTCTTCTCCTTCTCCGCCTTCTTCTTCGTCACCTCCTTCTTCTCCTTATCCATTTTCTTTGGCTACTGCTGCTATTCCTTCAACTTCTCTTATAAGAGCCAATGTAAATTATTTTCAGCCTCTGTGTGAACACTTCGATAAGATCCTATGTAAATTATTTCCATTCTCTGTGTGAACACTCCCATAAGATCCTATGTAAATTATTTCCAGACTGTGTGAACACTCCATTAAGATACAATGTAAATCATTTTCAGCCTCTGTGTGAATACTCCATTAAGATACAATTTAAATCATTTTCAGCCGCTGTGTAAACACTCCCATACGATCCAATGTGAATCTATCCTATACTGTGTGTGAACACTCCCATACGATCCAATGTTGGATTTTCAGCCTTTGTGCATTTCAGCCTTCGAGCATTTTCAGCCTCTGTGTGAACACTTCGATGAGATCCAATGTAAATTATTTCCATACTCTGTGTGAACACTCCCATAAGATCCTATGTAAATTATTTCCAGACCGTGTGAACACTCCCTTCCGATACAATGTGAATTATTTTCAGCCTCCGTTTGAACACTCCCATAAGAAGTAATGTAAATCATTTCCAGCCTCCGTGTGAACACTCTCATAAAATCAAATGTAAATCATTTTCAGCCTCTGTGTGAACACTCCCATAAAATCCAATGTAAATCATTTTCAGCCTCTATGTAAACACTCCCATAAGATCCAATGCAAATCAAGGTATATTTTGCAGGGAAAAGATCAGTTCGGAGGAGACAGACATGGACGAGGTGCTATCCTGGTACACGGGGGTGAATGCGGCGTTGCTTCGTCATCTGACAAGTCAGATCAAGGAATCAGAAGTTGGAGTTTGGAAACAGCTGATCGGGCTCAAAAACCTGTTGCGCAGTATTGAAAACCTCGGCATCAGGTTTGTATCATTCAAAGTTCTTGAAGAGGTATAAACCCACAATGCCTATGCCTTCCCAATGCTCTAGCTCTTATTTGAAATTGAAGGCTGCCATTGAGGTATTTTAGCGCGAGATATTATGTACAGTCAATAGCCGTCAGGCTCGCTTCGCTCGCTATATCCGTCTAGCCAGGGGGCTCCGCCCCCTGGACCCCCGACTGGATCGTCCAAGAATGAAATCAGCAGGCTCGCTTCGCTCGCCTGCATTTTTCATTTGAGCATTTTTATCATATGTTAGGACAATCCAGTCGGGGGCCAGACTAAGTCTGGCTAAACGGATATGGAGAGCGAAGCGAGCCTGACGGCTAGTAATATAATATTCCCAGGATTGAAGTAGCAGTGCCCAATCAATTTTTCTGCGATAAATGCATTTAAATCTTCAACTTGGTGCCAACCTAACAAAGTCAACTCAACTTAATGCCAACCTGACAAAATTATTAATTTAGTTGCCAGTTAACAACTGTTTCGAAGAGGTACTCTATCTAGATTATAGTTCTATAGTAACATATGATATGGAAATTTCAATTATAATTAAAAGATTGGGAGAAGAAGAATATACATGCTAAAAGACGAACTTTAAACCCTTAAAAACAACCCTTAGAGTTAAAATATTGCCAAAAGATTTCTTAGTGCGCCTCTAAAGGGCCAACTGAACATACCTACCAAATTTGAACGTTTTTGGTCCGGTAGATTTTTAGTTCTGCGAGTGAGTGAGTGAGTGAGTGAGTGAGTGAGTCAGTCAGTGAGTGAGTGCCATTTCGCTTTTATATATATAGATTATGTTATATAAAGTATTATTTTTTCATAGCCACCTCTAATACAAGGCCCCGGCCTACGATATTGCAACGTCGCAGTGTAGGCCTACAATCTAATACATGATTGGTGGAAGAGATTTAAAAAAATACCAGCTAATCTTTTTCACCAATCATCTGGTATTTTTTTTCATCTTTTTCACCAATCATGTATTAGATTCTAGGCCTACGCTGTGACGTTGCAATATGGTAGGCCGGGGCCTTGTATTAGAGGTGGCTATGGTAGAATCCATTCAATGTTTTGGAGTTTTGTATCAAATTGAGATGATACTGTATCATATTGTAGTGATACAGTAAGGATGGAATTTTAGTCTATTACGTAATTCTCTACTACATTCGACTCTGTATTTTTCATCCTTATATATAATTATGAATACTTTACTTCTTCACCTTCTCGTTCTCCTCCTTCTTCTTCTCATTTCAATTCTACTTCTTCTTCTTCTTCTTCTTCTTCTTCTTCTTCTTCTTCTTCTTCTTCTTTTTCTTCTTCTTCTTCTTCATCATCTTCTTCTTCTTCTTCTTCTCCTTCTCCGCCTTCTTCTTCGTCACCTCCTTCTTCTCCTTATCCATTTTCTTTGGCTACTGCTGCTATTCCTTCAACTTCTCTTATAAGAGCCAATGTAAATTATTTTCAGCCTCTGTGTGAACACTTCGATGAGATCCAATGTAAATTATTTCCATACTCTGTGTGAACACTCCCATAAGATCCTATGTAAATTATTTCCAGACTGTGTGAACACTCCCTTAAGATACAATGTAAATCATTTTCAGCCTCTGTGTGAACACTCCATTAAGATACAATTTAAATCATTTTCAGCCGCTGTGTAAACACTCCCATACGATCCAATGTGAATCTATCCTATACTGTGTGTGAACACTCCCATACGATCCAATGTTGGATTTTCAGCCTTTGTGCATTTCAGCCTTCGAGCATTTTCAGCCTCTGTGTGAACACTTCGATGAGATCCAATGTAAATTATTTCCATACTCTGTGTGAACACTCCCATAAGATCCTATGTAAATTATTTCCAGACCGTGTGAACACTCCCTTCCGATACAATGTGAATTATTTTCAGCCTCCGTTTGAACACTCCCATAAGAAGTAATGTAAATCATTTCCAGCCTCCGTGTGAACACTCTCATAAAATCAAATGTAAATCATTTTCAGCCTCTGTGTGAACACTCCCATAAAATCCAATGTAAATCATTTTCAGCCTCTATGTAAACACTCCCATAAGATCCAATGCAAATCAAGGTATATTTTGCAGGGAAAAGATCAGTTCGGAGGAGACAGACATGGACGAGGTGCTATCCTGGTACACGGGGGTGAATGCGGCGTTGCTTCGTCATCTGACAAGTCAGATCAAGGAATCAGAAGTTGGAGTTTGGAAACAGCTGATCGGGCTCAAAAACCTGTTGCGCAGTATTGAAAACCTCGGCATCAGGTTTGTATCATTCAAAGTTCTTGAAGAGGTATAAACCCACAATGCCTATGCCTTCCCAATGCTCTAGCTCTTATTTGAAATTGAAGGCTGCCATTGAGGTATTTTAGCGCGAGATATTATGTACAGTCAATAGCCGTCAGGCTCGCTTCGCTCGCTATATCCGTCTAGCCAGGGGGCTCCGCCCCCTGGACCCCCGACTGGATCCTCCAAGAATGAAATCAGCAGGCTCGCTTCGCTCGCCTGCATTTTTCATTTGAGCATTTTTATCATATGTTAGGACAATCCAGTCGGGGGCCAGACTAAGTCTGGCTAAACGGATATGGAGAGCGAAGCGAGCCTGACGGCTAGTAATATAATATTCCCAGGATTGAAGTAGCAGTGCCCAATCAATTTTTCTGCGATAAATGCATTTAAATCTTCAACTTGGTGCCAACCTAACAAAGTCAACTCAACTTAATGCCAACCTGACAAAATTATTAATTTAGTTGCCAGTTAACAACTGTTTCGAAGAGGTACTCTATCTAGATTATAGTTCTATAGTAACATATGATATGGAAATTTCAATTATAATTAAGAGATTGGGAGAAGAAGAATATACATGCTAAAAGACGAACTTTAAACCCTTAAAAACAACCCTTAGAGTTAAAATATTGCCAAAAGATTTCTTAGTGCGCCTCTAAAGGGCCAACTGAACATACCTACCAAATTTGAACGTTTTTGGTCCGGTAGATTTTTAGTACTGCGAGTGAGTGAGTGAGTGAGTGAGTGAGTCAGTCAGTCAGTCAGTCAGTGAGTGAGTGCCATTTCGCTTTTATATATATAGATATATTAGTAATATTAGTGATTACAAAAAGGCATTTGGTATGTATAATCCACAGGTTGCCTCCTCAATGAAACAACATTAGCGCTGCATGTGAGTCTATGCATCTTTAAGGTCTTTGGTATCATTATATTATTTTCATTTATCCATCCATTGCATTCAGGCTGAGCTTGCAAAAAATCAAAACTATATAATTTATTACCTTCTATGCTATAATAAAGGAAAGAATCGGCTTATACACGTAGAGGATAGGAAATTCGCGAATGACGCATCATCACGTCTCAACTACTCAACTGATTCACTTTAAATTTTGCATATAGATTCTTAATTTATCAAGGATAGCTATAGGCCTATTTTAAGTTCTTCTGGATCTCAGTTTGTCAATTTTTCAGTTCGTCAAGTCATTTCCACTGATTTTACTTTCCTTGCCCTATTACCATAGGTAAGGAAAGTATTGCTTTCCGAAAAAAATTAAGGTACCCCAATTTCTAAATTTCTATACGTTTCAAGGTCCCCTGAGTCCAAAAAACTGGTTTTTGGGTATTGGTCTGTATGTGTGTGTGTGTGTGTATGAGTGTATGTGCGTCTGTGTACACGATATATCATCTCCCAATTAACGGAATGACTTGAAATTTGGAACTTAAGGTCCTTACACTATAAGGATCCGACACGAACAATTTCGATCAAATGCAATCCAAGATGGCGGCTAAAATGGCGAAAATGTTGTCAAAAACAGGGTTTTTCGTCATTTTCTCGGAAACGGCTCCAACGATTTTGATCAAATTCATACCTAGAATAGTCATCGATAAGCTCTATCAACTGCCACAAGTCCCATATCTGTAAAAATTTCAGGAGCTCTGCCCCATCAATGCAGATAGATTCCCAATTATCAGGCTTCAGATACAATTGAAACAAAAAAAATCCAGTGGAGTAGATTGAGTATGAAAATCTCTACAATTAATGTTTAGTAACATTTTCACCTAAAATTGAAAATAAGCTTTAAATTCGAGAAAATGTGATTTTTCAATTGCAAATTATTGTTGATTCTATTAAATCATTCACTATGAAGAGATAGCAGACCTCATGTGTGTCTCCAGCGTTATTGCCCTGTCATCAGCTGGCTCAAATCTTTAAATAGTAGACTTGAGATGCGCGGGAACACTAGCGTCAGGTGATCAATTTTCATAACGGCAAGGAAAGTTGTGTGAGTGCGCCACACCATATTTTTTCAAGATCAATCTCACTATAGAACCTTCTTTTTCCACTATTCCATCACCTATATCTTTCTCTTTTTACAAGCACGATGTATGATATATACGTTTTATATATTCAATTATTAAAAATGGATTTTCATGATAGAATTTCAATGTGTTAAAAAATTGGTGTTAAACTTCCTACGGGACTCACCACTATTCAAGCTATATAGCTTGATAGTGTCGGATCTTTATAGTGAAACGACTAAATTCCAAATTTCAAGTCATTCCGTTAATTGGGAGATGAGATATCGTGTACACAGACGCACATACACTCATACACACACACACACACACACACACACACACACACACACACACACACCACACACACACACACACACACACACAGACCAATACCCAAAAACCAGTTTTTTGGACCAGGGGACCTTGAAACGTATAGAAATTTAGTAATTGGGGTACCTTAATTTTTTTCCGAAAGCAATACTTTCCTTACCTATGGTAATAGGACAAGGAAAGTAAAAAGTAGATTAAATGAAAGTGTAGAGAATGAATTTAAAGTAGTGAAATTTTAGATTGGAACTGTTGGCTTCACTGGAAGACTTAAGCAATAAAAATGTTAATCTAAAATAAAATAAAATATTTTAGGATAAGAAATAAGAGAACAAAATTAATGGTTAGTCCTAGTGACTAGTTTTAATAGAAATGTTTGAAAAAAATATTCATTTATAGCTCATAGACTTCTTAATTATCTATCTAATTATTTATCTATTGATTTGTAGCACGGTTTACGGCATAGACTACTTTGCCAGAGGTCGGCTATCGAGATGTGACTACACGGAATTCGTAAAACATGACGCCGTGGCTGTCGACCTGTTGAATGCGACATTTTCCTATGTGCCCCAATTGGGACGGCTGTATAGGCACCAACTGCAGAACACCAGTGAGAGGAGGCATATAGATCGATTGTAAGTTATCAAAAACTATGCAAATATAAATAGAATCATAGAGAAACAATAGCGTAAGTAGATATGCCATGGTATAGGGCGTTTATGTCGCAACTTTTACTGTGATCTCAAGCCGATTACTGTCGCTTTTTACTGTCTTGTTGGGGTGAGAGTGTATGAACGGCACAATATGAGAGACTACCAGCGTCATAAAGCTTCACAGGAAAGAACTACGTGGACTATCAGCTTGGGATAACAGTAAAAGTTGCGACATAAACGCCTCATACCATGGGATATCTACTTATGCTATTGTTTCTCTATGCAACTATAGAGGACAGCTCATACCAATATATCTGATGTAAAATCAACTGTTCATTCTTGTTAAAATAATCAATTTTAGCCCATTTGTTGTTCGTTAAGAAAAAAATTACCAGTGTCACACAGCTTCACGGGAAAGAATTACATGAACTATCGGCTTCAGATAATGTTAGTAAAAGTTGCGACATAAACGCCCTATACCATGGGATATCTAATATTATGGTATTGTTTCTCTATGCTATTATATCTACAACAGTCTGCAACTTATTGAAGGGTTTCCATACATATGACTCACTCTGTATATTTGAAATGCATTTCAATATTTATAGTATCCCAATCAACATTTCGAATATTTCCATGAAACCGTTTGAATTTTCCCATCAATATTGACATCTACAATTTCAATCTCGATGGTTGGTAATACTGTTAATCATCTCCAAACTGCCATCACTCGCCTCTGCCGCAGATTTTACTTTAAGATTTTAACTTTCACTGTTATCTCAAGCTGATAGTCCACGTAATTCTTTCCCGTGAAACTTTATGACGCTGGTAGTCTCTCATATTGTGCTGTTCAAACACTCTTACCCGGTGAAAACTGTAAAAATCGACAGTAATCGGCTTGAGATAACGTCAGTAAAAGTTGCGACATAAACGCCCTATACCATGGGATATCTACTTACGCTATTGTTTCTCTATGATAGAATTCATTGAGATATCTATAGGGCCGGTTTCCGAGCACGTGATTTGGCTGAAGCTGGGTTTTCTTTTATGCGTCGACCACGACAGGATGAGCATCTCTGATTGGGTAGATTTCAATTTGTCTACATAACCGAAAAGATTATGTTCAATAATGTTTTAATGAGGCAGGTTGAGCTTATACTTTTCTATACTTTAAAATGGCAATATGTAGATATTATTAGAAATGTTTAATCCTTTTATAATAAAGACAAATAATGAAAAGTTATTTGACCAGCTGTTTTAGCAAACTTGAAATTTGGACAATATGAATGTCAACAATGCTTGCCGTCGTCGACTGCGGAAATTTACGCATAAATGAAAATGCACCTTCATTTCTAGACTTTAAACAGCTGGAATCAGAAAATTGGGTTTCCGAAACGGGGCGTAGTGGCAGTTTTTACTTTCCTTGCCCTATTACCATAGGTAAGGAAAGTACCTGTTACCTATGGTAATAGGGCAAGGAAAGTATTGCTTTCCGAAAAAAATTAAGGTACCCCAATTTCTAAGTTTCTATACGTTTCAAGGACCCCTGAGTCCAAAAAAGTGGTTTTTGGGTATTGGTCTGTATGTGTGTGTGTGTGTGTGTGTGTGTGTGTGTGTGTGTGTGTGTGGTGTGTGTGTGTGTGTGTGTGTGGTGTGTGTGTGTGTGTGTGTGGTGTGTGTGTGTGTGTGTGTGTTGTGTGTGTGTGTGTGTGTGTGGTGTGTGTGTGTGTGTGTGTGTGTGTGTGTGTGTGTTGTGTGTGTGTGTGTGTGGTGTGTGTGTGTGTGTGTGTGTGTGTGTGTGTGTGTGTGTGTGTGTGTGTGGTGTGTGTGTGTGTGTGTGTGTGTGTGTGTGTGTGTGGTGGTGTGTGTGTGTGGTGGTGTGTGTGTGTGTGTGTGTGTGTGTATGAGTGTATGTGCGTCTGTGTACACGATATCTCATCTCCCAATTAACGGAATGACTTGAAATTTGGAACGTAAGGTCCTTACAATATAATGTTCAGTAACATTTTCACCTAAAATTGAAAATAAGCTTTAAAGTCGATAAAATGTGATTATTCAATTGCAAATTATTGTTGATTCTATTAAACCATTCACTATGAAGAGATAGCAGACCTCATGTGTGTTCCAGCGTTATTGCCCTGTCACCAGCTGGCTCAAATCTTTGAATAGTAGACTTGAGATCCGCGGGAACACTAGCGTCAGGTGATCAATTTTCATAACGGCAAGGGAAGTTGTGTGAGTGCGCCACACCAGATTTTTTTATTTTGTGTTCAATTTTGTAGTTTTTTGAAACTTAATTTAAACGTGGACTGCGACTGCGCCCCATTTTCGAAAGCCAATTTTCTGACTCCAGCTGTTTAAAGTCTAGAGCTTAGCTAAATCCCGAGCTCGGAAACCAGCCCATAAAACAAGTATTATAATGAAGGAAAGAACTGGCTTATACACGTAGGGGATAGGAAATTCACGAATGACGCATCATCACGTCTCAACTACTCAACTCATTAACTTGAAAATTTGCATACAGATTCTTAATATAACGAGGACAGTTATTGGCCTTTTTAAAATCCTTCAAGATT
Source organism: Nilaparvata lugens (assembly GCF_014356525.2). Lineage (NCBI taxonomy): Eukaryota > Metazoa > Arthropoda > Insecta > Hemiptera > Delphacidae > Nilaparvata > Nilaparvata lugens. The sequence goes on along the minus strand of NC_052517.1, from coordinate 19,537,113 downwards.
TTAGTACGTCAAGTTTTTAGTTTGTCAAGTTGTTTATTGGAGCCTAGCGGATCACGGGTTATCTGCTAGTTATTAATTAAAACATATTATGTTGTTCTATATAGAAATAATGAGCTGATAATGATCGAAGAAAGGAGACTCTTCAGTCTAAGCGATTCCATTCATTACTATGAGTTTGTTCTTGACTATCTAGTGTGAATGACTCTATTCATTACTATGATTTTGCTCTGGACTGTCCAGTGTGAACGATGCCATTCATTACTATGATTTTGTTTTGCAGACGAAAGGAAATAATGATCGACAAACGCAGACCGTCCAGTGTGAACGACTCTATTCATTACAATGATTTTGTTCTTGACTGTCCAGTGTGAACTATTCCATTCATTACTATGATTTTGTTTTGCAGACGAAAGGAAATAATGATCAACGAACGCAGACCGTCCAGTGTGAACGATTCTATTCATTACAATGATTTTGTTCTTGACTGTCCAGTGTGAACTATTCCATTCATTACTATGATTTTGTTTAACAAACGCAAGGAAATAATGATCAACGAACGCCGACCATCCAGTGTGAACGACTCTATTCATTACAATGATTTTGCTCTGGACTGTCCAGTGTGAACGATGCCATTCATTACTATGATTTTGTTTTGCAGATGAGAGGAAATAATGATCGACGAACGCAGACCGTCCAGTGTGAACGACTCTATTCATTACAATGATTTTGTTCTTGACTGTCCAGTGTGAACTATTCCATTCATTACTATGATTTTGTTTAACAGACGCAAGGAAATAATGATCAACGAACGCAGACCGTCCAGTGTGAACGACTTCATTCATTACAATGATTTTGTTCTTGACTGTCCAGTGTGAACTATTCCATTCATTATTATGATTTTGTTTAACAGACGCAAGGAAATAATGATCAACGAACGCCGACCATCCAGTGTGAACGACTCTATTCATTACTACGATCTGATGGCATCCTACATTGATGAACTGCGAGTTCTACAGCATAAAATACGCACTGAAATCAGGTCAGTTGACTGTAATTATAGGTCCAACCTCACTCTGTCGACTACTGTTTATTGTTACTGTTTTGGCTGATTGATTGATTGATTGATTGATTGATTGATTGATTGAGTACTTTATTTATGTAGATTACAATATACTGGATTATACACTTATATACAATAGCTTACAATATAGCAAAATTATAAATGAATTTACATAATATAGACTAAGAAAATAATTATTGAACTGTATATGATATGAAAAAGCAATTTGTAAAATAATAACTATAGATAATAATTATATTGTTATGCATGTACATAAATTGGCGGAGCTTTGGACATATCAATGTCCATTCTTCGGAAAGAATATTAAAAATATCCTCCCCACTAACTCTCTACCAAATGAGTGAGAGTGTAAGAACGGCCCAGTTTGAGAGACCAGCGTAACATAGCATAATTAAAATAGCTATTTATGTATTAAGAGCGTAATGCGCGACTTTATCGCTCGCGCAAAACAGTTATCAAAACAGTAATCAAAACAGTATGATAATTTTGCAAGAGCAATAAAGAAGCATTACGCGCGAATTATGATACATACAAAATTTTTCTACAACTGCACAAACCTGTTAAATCACTTATATCTGGCGGAGTTTATAATAATTCGTCTACACTGATATCCATCATGGCTGTAGAATCGGTACAATTGCCGACTTTTTAGGTTAAGATCTGACCGAGAGTGGTTTGTCTTTTGGCTTTTGGCGAGCTGTTTATCATCAGCTGATTAGCGAGCGTAAAGAAACTCTTCTGCGCATGCGCGAATGATTTGCGAGCGTAAAGAAAATCTAATGCGCATGTGCGAATGATTTGCGAGCGTAAAGAAAATCTAATGCGCATGCACAGATGGTTAGCGAGCGAAAAGGTAGATTCTCTTCAGAAATAAGCTGTTTTACGAGAAGAATTGAGTGTGTAAATTCTTTCTTTACGCGCAGTTGTAGAAAAATAACTTTATATTATAATATTGGTACTATAGCCAACATCCTATCCCCTTCACATGATGGTATATGCAACCTGCATTACACATATCATACTTTACTTTTTCGTCACAATTTACTGAACTGCATTAAGGGAGCAACGATCCCGCAGTATATGACACGTCAAAGTTTAATCTAATATTTACCATCCCTCCTATTCCAACACAACAGATCCCACATAACATACATCAATCAAACACTATTCAACAAGGAAGTCTGCTAACCTGTACGGACACAATACAATAAGGAATTCCCTGAGTGTTTTTTTGAACTCCTTCAAGCCATCAATTTCTCTTATGTGAGATGGGATTGAATTAAATATTTCCATTCCCATATAAAACGGGCCACTCTCCAGCAGGCTTAGTCTGTGATGTGGGTAAAACAAAACCTCTAAATCGTGTATTATGGGGATGACTCACCTGGTTCTCCTCATACATTCGTCTTTTTTAAAAACGAAGATTGCTAAATCTAATATATGAATAGCAGGAGCCGTCAGCAATCTCTTTTCTTTAAAATAAGGTCTGCAAGAGCGCATTGTATTAATCTTATAAATTATCCTAATTGCTTTCTTCTGCAGTATGAATATTCCATTATTCTCTATACTTTTTCCCCCAAAAATAACTCCATATCTCATAACTGACAGAAAATAAGCATGATATACAAAAAGAACAGTTTTTTCACTTCCTACTCTAGCCATTACTCTTAATACAAACAAGGCTCTATTCAATTTTACCAGTGACATGAGAAATATGTAGCTTCCACTTCGAATCACTCTCCACCATCAGACCCAAGAATGTCGTGGAATCAAAAGTTTCAACTCTACTTTGAGTATTCAAGTTTATTCCAAAACTTTTATAGTCTCTACTGAAGGGAATTACTTTAGTTTTTTTGCAGTTCAAACTAAGACTATTCTGAACAAACCACGAATTTCAGCAAGACACCTCTCAGCCTCTCTTATCAAACATTCACTGTTCCTACTGGTGATTAAAGCTGTAGTGTCGTCCGCAAAAAGAGAGAGTTTGAAATTGACGTAACTCTCGATGTCATTAACATAGACCAGGTATAAGAGGGGACCCAATATTGAACCCTGCGGTACTCCCTGAGACATAGGTAACCAAGAAGAGCTACATATCCTACATCATGATAAAGTATGCTATAGTGATGTCCACATTATAATGGCAGTGTTTTTTTAGCAATCGTATTGATATCCTTGTCGATCATTCAACAAAGTATAATCTATACATTACAGATCACTATTTAATTTGTCACTATTGATATTGATAGTTGTGTATTTATTTTGCAGGGAAGTTGTAAACGAAGACCTGCAAGATGCCAGTCGTAGGGAAGCGATAGGGTTCGCCATTTTGGTGGCCGTACTTGTCATTTCTCCCGTCATAATTGTACTCGTAAAGAATGCTGTTGCTACCATACAGGTAAACCCATACAGAAAACATAATACAGTATTTTAATTTTTTCCGAAGAGTATAAAATATTGTATACAAAAATGACGAAAAAATTTTATAATTCAGAGTTAAAACAGGGTTTTCGTTTGTGTGTAAATGCCGTCGTCGACCACGATATGGTGAGCATCTCACATTGGGTAGATTTCAATTTGTCTAAATAACCTAAATGATTTCTTCAATATTATTTTTTAATGCGGGAGGTTGAGTTTATACTTTTAAGTGGCAATATGTTGATATTATTAGAAATGTTTTGATTCTTGAATAATAAAAACAAATAATGAAAAGTTATTTGATCAGCTGTTTTAGCACACTTGAAATTTTGACAATATGAATGACAACAATGCTTGTCCTCGTCGACTGCGGAAATTTACGCACAAACGAAAATGCACCTTAAGTACTTACAGGTGTTTAAACATTTTATTCTGTGGAAATTCCAGGAAACGACGTAAAGAGATCTTCATAATACAATGTGCCAGCAACCAAGAAGTTCTTCAACTGCAACACAATTAAGATGACATATCTTAAGTTTCGTAGTGTCAATATTATCTTAAGACACAAGATAGCATAAAAGACAAAAATGAGTATGGCTAGAACAAGAACGAAAATCTCACAAACTCAGAAAAATCCAAAAATTTTGTTTCGTCAGTATGAACACTCTCTTACAATCCAATGTGTTTCTTTCCACAAAGCAACTGTCGCAAGTGTGAACATCCCCGTATAACACAATGGGCCATATGAATAAAGATGAGCATTTGCTTATACTTCTAAAATATGGAGCATTTGCTTCATTTTCTATGATTAAACGTGAGCAAAACCTTTTGCTCATGCTCATCAAAAAAATAGTTTGAGTATTTGCTCAAAAGTAAAAGCTTTTGCTCAAAATTGTATGAATAAACTAGAGCATTAGCTCAACTTTTGAAGCAAATGCTTCAAAAAAGGTGAGTCTAGTCTAGAGCAGCTTATCACCTTTTGCTCATAGTAAAATGGCTCAACTAATTCGTATGAGGAAGAGGAAACTATACCAGATACGATCACAACCAATAGTTGAGTACTATAAAACTCTTATTAGATTCAACCATGATATATAATACCATTATCCCTACAAAAGAATAGTCATCACAAAATAGGAGATAGGCATTTAAGAAGATGAGAGTGTGGACGATTATAAGAAGGCTATCGATATTATAAGAATATGCTGAAGATTATTATAGAGATGACATTTTTTCACGCTATTATTTCAAAATTCTAAACTCAACTAACCTAAAACTCTATTCATAAATTATAGAAAACAGAGCAGACGACGCAAACACAAGCGGTGCCCCCTGTTTGCATATTTAGCGCTTCCGTGAGCTATAAATACAAATTAAGGCTACAAAAGCGAATCAGCTGATGAAAAATCTCTAAAATACGTGAGCATTTGCTCCAAAGTTCAGGAGCATAAGGTAAGAGTATAAGGTGAAGCTTATTCATATAAAAATAAGCAAATGCTTCTGCTTCTACCTTTTGCTCATGAGCAAAACCTTATGCTCAATGCTCTTGCTCATGAGCATTTGCTCTGGTTTTATTCATATGGGCCATTCTGTTTCAATTCACAGAGCAGCTATTACCTGTGTGAGCACTCCCTTATAACCCAATGTGTTTCAATTCAGAGAGCAACTGCCGCCAGTGTGAACACCCCAATTAAATCCAATGTGTTCTATTTTACAGAAAAACTGCCGCAAATATGAACACCCTTATGAAATCCAATGTGTTTTATTTCACAGAGTAACGGCGGCCAGTGTGAACACCCCTATGAAATCCAATGTGTTTTATTTCACAGAGCAACGGCGGCCAGTGTGAACACCCCTATGAAATCCAATGTGTTCTATTTTACAGAAAAACTGCCGCAAATATGAACACCCCTATGAAATCCAATGTGTTTTATTTCACAGAGCAACGGCGGCCAGTGTGAACACCCCTATGAAATCCAATGTGTTTTATTTCACAGAGCAACGGCGGCCAGTGTGAACACCCCTATGAAATCCAAAGTGGTTTTTTACAGAGCAACTGTCACCGTGTGAACACCCCAATAAAATATATTGTGTTTCATTTCACAGAGCATAACTAGCAAAGTACAATGACATATTCCATCAATTATTTTTATCTTTTTTTGAGTATTTTCTATACTTTTATGAATACAATTTGTGTATGTATTCTATCGATTATTTTTATCGTTTTCAGTGTTTTCTTTGTTGTTATAAATTAATTTTGTGGATTTTGTAGGTATATGCAGCCGATTTAGCAGATAAAGCCACAGAACTTCAACAGGAGAAGTTACGTAGTGATACATTGCTCTATCAAATGCTACCTCCAAGTGTAGCCCAACAGCTAAAGAATACAATGCAGGTAAAGCATACAGAACTCATTCATATTTTGAGAAGAATATTTATTTATTTATTTATTCCATTGTCATTACAGATCATAATCATAATAAATATAATATGATTGGGAGAAGACAACAGGCATAGCCCAAAACTGTCTTCTCCCAAATTTTTACAAATAAAAGTTTCAAAAATCTGGTGTGGCGCACTCACACAACTTTCCTTACCGTTATGAAAATTGATCACCTGACGCTAGTATTCCCGCGCATCTCAAGTCTACTATTCAAATATTTGAGCCAGCTGGTGACAGGGCAATAACGCTGGAGACACACATGAGGTCTGCTATCTCTTCATAGTGAATGATTTAATAGAATCAACATTAATTTGCAATTGAATAATCACATTCTCTCGAATTTAAAGCTTATTTTCAATTTTAGGTGAAAATGTTACTGAACATTTCATGCTCAATCTACTCCACTTGATTTTCTTTGTTTCAATTGTATCTAAAGCCTGATAATTGGGAATCTATCTGCATTGATGGGGCGGAGCTCCTGAAATTTTTACAGATATGGGACTTGTGGCAGTTGATAGAGCTTATCGATGACTATTTTAGGTATGAATTTGATCAAAATCGTTGGAGCCGTTTCCGAGAAAATCACGAAAAACCCTGTTTCTGACAACATTTTCGCCATTTTAGCCGCCATCTTGAATTGCATTTGATCGAAATTGTTCCTGTCGGATCCTTATAGTGAAAGGACCTTAAGTTCCAAATTTCAAGTCATTCCGTTAATTGGGAGATGAGATATCGTGTACACAGACGCACATACACTCATACACACACACACACACACACACACACACACACACACACACACACACACACACACACACACACACACACACACACACACACACACACACATACAGACCAATACCCAAAAACCACTTTTTTGGACTCAGGGGACCTTGAAACGTATCGAAATTTAGAAATTTGGCTACCTTAATTTTTTTCGGAAAGCAATACTTTCCTTACCTATGGTAATAGGGCAAGGAAAGTAAAAAGAATAAGGCTAAGATTTCACTTTCACTTAAAAAAGTCCAATTTCCACTTCAAAACTAAAGACTAAACTAAAAATTTTAAATTTTGATATTTAAAAACTAATAAAAAACAAAAATATTTCACTCAAATCTCTACAGATTGGTAATTTTTGAGTAATTTTGAGCCAGAAAAGAAACACAACACTTCACTATAATATACTACAATTATGAAAATAATAAAGGAAAGAACTTGCTTATACACATGGGGGATAGGAAAATTATGTTTGACGCATCATCATGTCTCAACTACTCAACTGATTAACTTGAAATTTCGCATATATAGATTCTTATTAACCGAGGATGGTTATAGGCCTATTTTCAATTCATCAAGATTTCATTACGTCAAGTTTTCAGTCTGTCAAGTTTCAAAATAGACCTTGCAGAGCACTGGTTAACTGCTTGTCTACAATAATAATAATAAAGGAAATGGGCTTATAGAGGCTTATAAACGTAGGATTTAGGTTTTAAATATTCTTATTGATAACAAAAACATTTAGGAGGTTTCAAATGGAATTAAATTTTATAATAATAATTATTTACATACTATTCTCATATTATTTTTTATATTAATATATTCTATTTCAGGTGCCAGCTGAATTTTACGAAGCAGTCACCATCTATTTCAGTGACATTGTTGGTTTCACTGAAATTGCAGCTGTGAGCACGCCCCTAGAGGTAGGCCTAATACACTACAACTGCTGCTTTGTTGCTTCTTCTTCTCCTTCTTCATTTTCTGCTTTCATCATTCTCCTCCTCCTCCTTTTTCTTCTTCTCCTTCTCCTCCTCCTACTTCTCGTCCTCCTTCAACTCCCTTTCTCCTTCTTCTCCTTCGTCTCCTTCTTCTTCTTCTTCTTCTCATCCTCCTCTTAATCCTCCTCCTCCCATATTGCTTCTCCTTCACCTTCACTGGTTCTTCCTTTATTTTCCAACAAAATTTTATTCTTTCAATTATTCTCCTCTCCTTATCTCTTCCATTATCTCCTTCCCATTATACTATTCCTTCCTCTTTTCCCAGTCCATCATTCTGTCAAATTTTGAATTGAAAAATCGCTTTCCTGCGGTTCGGAACCCACCTAAAACTGTTGTTCCACTCATCTCTCATCATCATCCGCCTCATTATTCTTTATTGATTGATACAATAAGTACATCATCAAAATGATAGGGAGAGGAAAAATAAGGTAACCTTGTGCTATTCCTCTCCCAAATTTAGATAAGGTTACACATAGTCCCAAATAGGTTAAGTCTAGTGTAGTTCTTCAATTCATTAACCTCGCACAAGCCTAGAGCTCATCTGGACATCAACCTCAAAAATGAAATTCTCCATCCTTGTTTATGTTTTTCAGGTGGTTCGTTTCCTGAACTCTATTTACAAGCTGTTTGATGCACGCATAGAGTGCTATGACGTCTACAAAGTGGAGACTATCGGCGATTCTTACATGGTCGCATCTGGATTGCCTGTCAAAAATGGTCAGTCTTTGTATGAACACCGTCGTACGATTCTTTGTGTTTCATATCGCTGAGCAACTATCGCCAGTGTGGACACTTCAATATAACACAATGTGTTTCATTTCCAGGACAACTATTGTCGGTGTGAACACCCCCATATAACCAAATGTGTTTCTTTAAACAGCAACTATTTCCAGTGTGAAAACCCTCGAATTACCCAATATGTTTCATTTCAAAAAGAAACTATTACCTGTGTGAACATCCTCATATAACCCATTGTGTTTCATTTAATTGAGCAACAACCACAGATATGAACACTCATACAATTCAACACTCGTAGAACAACCATAGTCTGTGTGAACACCTTCATATAATTCAACGTGTTTCATTTCACAGAGCAGCTCTCGCCCGTTTGAACACCCTTATGAGAATGTATTGGCTTATGCCAATGTGCTTCATTTCACATAGCAACTATCACCTGCGTGATCAGATCACCCTCATATAACCCAATGTGTTTGATTTCTTAGAGCAACAATTTCCTGTGTGAACACCCTTATATAACTCAATGTATTTCATTTCACAGAGCAACTATCTTCGCATGATCACCCTCATATAGCCCAATGTGTTTGCTTTCTTAGAGCAACAATTTCATGTGTGAACACCCTCATATAACACAATGTATTTCACTTCACAGAGCAACTATCTTCAGTGTGAACACCCCCATATAACCTAATGTGTTTCATTTCATAGAGCAACTATTACCGATGTGAACACTCTCATTTAACTTTACGTGTTTCAGGCGACCGTCACGTGTGTGAAATAGCCACAATGGCCCTAGATCTTCTAGCCGGCTCCATGCTGTTCCCCATACCTCACAGGCCGGCCGAGAGGCTTCAGATCAGAAGTGGCATCCACACTGGGCCAGTAGTTGCCGGCATTGTCGGCACCAAGATGCCTCGCTACTGTCTCTTTGGAGACACTGTCAACACTGCTTCTAGAATGGAATCTACTGGAAAAGGTATGAAACCCCTCATTTAATCCTGTGCATTTCATTTTACAAAGCAACTACTGCTGATGTGAATGTTTTCATATCACACTATGCGTTTTATTTTGTAGAGCAACTTTCGTCGATGTGAAACCTGTCATATCAAAAATTGTGTTTTATTTTTGGAGCAACCATCGCTGGTGTGTACGAGTATACTGTCATATCATACTGTGTGTTTTATTTTTGGAGCAACTGTCGCTGGTGTTAATCCTCTCATATCACACTTTGTGTTTCATTTTTTGAAAAACCTTTGCTGGTGTGTAACCTTCCATATATTACCCATTGTTTTATTTCGTTCAGCAACTATCGCTGGTGTTTACACTCTCATATCACACATTGTTTTATTTTTCGAGCAACTACCACCCATGTGAACACTATCATATAGCATAATGTATTTTATTTTCTTGAGCAGCTATCGCCGATGTGAACGTTCTCATACGACACCATGTGTTTTATTTTGTTCAGCAACTATATCCAATGTGAACTCCCCCTTATAATTCAAAACATGTCATACCATACAGCACCTATTATCAATATGAACATCCCCATATAATTGAACGTATTTCAATATTGTTGCAGCACTACGAATCCACATCAGTATGGAGATGAAGAGGGCCTTGGATGAAGTGGGCGGATTCAAGATGGAGCACAGAGGATTCGTTGATATAAAGGTGAATTGAATATTTCCAGAGTGAACACCCTTACCTAAAACAAAGTGTTTCATTTCACAGAGCAACTATCACCGATGTCAATTAGCAGTAAGAACACCCCCAGTCAATTCAACATTATAATGGCTGTATTTGATTAACATTGTATAAGGAAAATGATAGTGCTATCTGCTTGCCGAATGATAGACAAGGATAGCTACACCAATGACTGCCATTATAATGTGGACCTCACTATAGAACAAGAACAACCACAACGTGACACAGTATCAACACAATATGATACAGTATCACCTCAACTGGATACACAACACTATCATTAGATACATTCCTGTCTTCTTTGTAGAATGATAGACGAGAATAGCAACACCAATGTAAATCAGGTGCTGCCATTATAACGTGGACCTCACTATAGAACAAGAAGAACCATAACATGATACAGTATCAACACAATATGATACAGTATCACCTCAACTGGATACACAACACTATGATTAGATACATTCCTATCTGCTTTGTGGAATGATAGACAAGGATTAGCAACACCAATGTTAATCAAATAGGCTACTGCCATTATAACGTGGACCTCACTATAGAACAAGAACAACCATAACATGATACAGTATCAACACAATATGATACAGTATCACCTCAACTGGATACACAACACTATGATTAGATACATTCCTATCTTCTTTGTAGAATGATAGACGAGAATAGCAACACCAATGTAAATCAGGTGCTGCCATTACAACGTGGACCTCACTATAGTGGAATAAAATTTATAATATTTAATATTGACTTTCTTTATTATTGAACAGGGCAAAGGAGTGTTGGACACCTACTGGCTGACCTGCAAGGAAGGTCCTTTTGCCAAATCCTGCCACCAGGAGTCGGATGCCTTCTACGCATCAGCTGATCCCGAACCGGTGTTCATGCGTCAGCTGCGGCAGACAACAGCTGCTAACCAACATCAGCTGGCGGCCCGGAACAGCTGGCATTATGGCCGGCGCTGAATGAAATCAGCTGATCGATAGATGGCCTCACCGCTTCACGCCTCATGAGTTTCATGTTGTTTATTGATCATCATGAGTTGAATCACAAAACTGGATAATACTTCCACCTCATTTTTTATTGGAAATTCATAATTTTCTCAACCTCAAAAGACCTGAAAGAATTACAAGTTCTTCAGCTGAGTAAGATAAAATAGCTTGGTTAAGTGCGCTAAGAATAGATAATTCATGTACTACTTATGTTCTGATCTCTTAGACAGGGGACAAATGGTTTTTTGTATGGAGAAATTAGACTAATATTCAACATTTGGGAAGTGTAGCTTTTTTAAAATCCTGCAGTTATCTAGTGAAAATTCTGTATATAGTAGCTTTCAACATGAGTTTTTTAATATAATATTAAAATTTTAAATGTAATATTATTGTATAGAAGGAAATATACAATTCACATCCAAATCAAATATCATTTCAATTAGGTACTGTATATGAAAAAAAGTATTTTTTAAAATATATAATATTCATAAATCCTATCTTTGTCATTGATTACATGCTCCTAAACCCAATAATAGAAGAAATATAAGAATGTTTTCCATTATGAGAATTACCGTATACTTTATGTGGAATTGGTTTCCTAGAATAGACTCTCAAATTTCTATGAGATTTGGTGTTCACACAATCGATATAATATATATAGTATGGTCTACGTTATAATGGCAGTGGATACAGATAAAAAGTAAATTCGTATGGCTTTTGTTGGTGGGGAGTCCCTTGCGGGAAGGTCCCACCGCCTGAATATATAATTTAAGCCATCAATGGGCCTTGCGACTGTCATACTTCAGCCGGGACCGACAGTTTAACGTGCCCATCCGATAACACGGGAGTGATCTGGTTAAAAAACTTTTGGTTGTGAGAGGGTTTGAACCCGGGATCTCTATGCTGCTACGCAAGCACTCTATCCACTAGACCACGGATCACTCTGTACAGATAGAAAAATAGCGATGCCGATTCTCTGCATTAATTAATTATATTTCTTCACTGTCAAAAACATAATTGTCATCGTTTTGAACCTAGAAAAGAATAGTACCACCGACTTTGTCGAATGATAGACAAGGATAGCAAAACTAAAGTTGATCAAATAATGTCATTATAACGTGGACCTCACTATAGGCTGAATATTGGAATCAATTATAATATAAAAATATGGATATTCGAGACTGAAAAAGGTCTTGAAAAAAAAAACTGAGTCAATCCAGCAGCTCAGTCAAATTTAAATTTCTTCAACTTCAAACAAAGTGGATTCTAGATCATGTGTTGTCAGCGACAAACCAAAACTAATAGATATTCCAGTTTGTCGTTGTCCATCGGAAATTTCTGAGTTGTCGTCGTCCCAGTTTGACTGGCTCAACAGCTGACGCTCCCGAATTGCGATTCATTCCATTCCAACCATAACCTAAAATTCACCAATTTCTGTAAGTAAACTACAGTTTTAAAATGTTGTAAGCCCTCAAAACAAACAATATATATCAGAATGGGAGACAGTAATAACGATAAAAATAAAAATATGGACAATCTAGAGACAGCTGTGACGTTGGAACCAGTAGACGTCCGTGAATCACTCGTAAGTACCGAGGGCAGGTTGTTCAGTCCTGTTCAAATTTTGCTCTAGCTACTACCGAATCTCTGAGTTTAAGTGATTATCATTGTCAATTTAGTTAATTTGTAGATTATTCTAGTGATTTGTGTTGGATTTAGTGAAATACTATGGCAGGAACAGTGTTGAAACCCTTGAAAACTCTACCGGTCTACATTGTAGAGGACCATCATGAGGTTATCCCATTCATCTACAAACACATCGGCTCCAAACATCTCCTACTGGAAAACAACATTCTGATCCATTTCGACTCTCATCCGGACATGTTGATCCCAAAAAACATGGCCGCCTCCACTGTTTTCGACAAATACGAACTTTTCTCCCGGCTCAGCATTGAGAACTGGATAATGCCTGCCGCCTATGCTGGCCATTTCACTAGAATCGTTTGGTGTAAGCCATTTTGGGCCGAACAATTGAAAACTGGTTGTTTCAGGTTCAAGATCGGTGAAGATATAGATACGGGTGATATCAAAGTGAGCTGTATGGAACCGTATTTCTTTGGGGACGCCCTCTATGCGGATGAAAAAAACTTGAAAAACAGTCGAGAAATCATTGTTTATGTCTGTGTTTTTGGTAGATATCTACAGGAAGACAACCCTTTGGTATGCTCTCAAGAACTTGATGAGTTCAAAACAGTTTTAGAGTTGTTATCGATTACAAACCAACCCATAATTTTGGACGTGGATCTTGATTTTTTCAGCACACGCAACCCTTTCAAACATCTCTACCCCAACGCTGATTTGTACCCCAAATTGAAAGTAATTTACAAGTTTGACTATGGGTTTGATAGGTTGAAGATTAACGAGGCTCTAGTCAAACGTCAAACCCAGCTAGGAGTTCTGAAATCAGCCTGGAAACATCTAGAAACAAACCCCGATTTGACCGGGTTCGAGCCCGAAACGTCGGTTTACGACCGGGAACTAAAGTTGTTAGAGGAGCTGAGTTTTGAGGTTAGGAAGTGCTACACCGACATCGACTGGGAACTGGTGCACGATGCCGGGTGCACCTTCGACGAGAGCGGACTCCCAGAGCACGTGTCCACGCGTGACGAGATGGAGCGGCTGGTGAGGAATTCGTTTGACGGCGTTCTGGGATGTCTACCGGTGCAACCAACTGTTGTAACCGTGTCTAGATCTAGTGAAGACGACTACTGTCCGCCGGAGGATGTCGACTGGATCCAGGAGCGGGTGGTGGAGAGCTTGAGGAGGGCGTGGTCGACGACGGTTGAGCTGGTCGAACAGTACCTGGAGGAGGAGGATGAGGAGGAGGAAGAAGAAGAGGTGGTGAAGGAGGAGGAGGAGGAAAAGAAGGAGCAGGATGAAGAGAAGAAGAACTAGGAGAATGAGGAGAAGAAGGAGGAGGGTGATCAGGGGAAGACAGTTAGGAGAGAAGGAGAAGAGGAAGAAGAAGGAGGCAGGAGAAGAAGAAGAAGACAGGAGAAAAAGAAGAAGAGAGTAGAAAAAGAAGAAAAACAGGAAGGACAGTTAAAACGAATTATTGACAGACTACCTATTATTATTATTTTATTGAAATAGTATCTTAATCATGTTGTGTTAAAGTTTGTAAGTCGCTAAGTTTATTCATGGTGAGTTGGAGGTGACATTTGAAAGGAGTTAAATATCAGAAGAAACTCAATAAACTCTATAGACTACAATAACCTATCATACGTACTTTAATAGATAATTCAAGAAAATATATCAACGAATTTTCATGTATCAACAATATTTGCGCAAAAGCTTGTTAGATTTTAATCTTGATTATATATGGCACGAAAACCAATCACTGAAGATTTTTGAAGGCTCCTCTGATTGGCTCTCGTGGTACTTGATCACGGTTAGAGTTTAACAGGCATTTGTGCAACTAACCCCTATAGTGAGGTCCACGTTATAATGGTAGTGTTTGATTAGCAAATGGTATTGGCATTATCATTCAAAAAAGCGGATAGCGCGCTCTGTTGCAAGATCGTCTTTTAACAATGTTGAATTAATAATTAATAAAAAATTTTACAACTCAATCATGAAAGTTTATTATTAAATTATTGAAAAATATAATATTTATTGCTTATTACAACATATTTGATTATTTTAAACGAGAATGAACAGTTGATATTACATCAATAAACCTGTATCAGATACCGTCTATAGAAGGCATTGACAAGACGGAGGATCGGCAACGTTGTCTGCTATCTTTCTCCACTGCCATTATAAGTTGGACCGCACTATAGTATTTTTTATTCAATGACAATGCAAAGACGAAAATATCCCAAAAACTATTCAAATCAATCTCAAAACACAAGTTTAATTTTGTAATCTAGCTTCAAAACTTCTTTATTCTATAATAAGAAAACAAAGATATTGTCAAATTTCACTAAAAATTTATTAAAAACTTTAAAACAGAACCATGGTTTCACGTAGTTAACCAATGCATCATCAGCTGTACTGAGGAATTTATTCTATCTATATATATAAAAGCGAAATGGCACTCACTCACTGACTGACTGACTGACTCACTCACTCACTCACTCACTCGCATAACTAAAAATCTACCGGACCAAAAACGTTCAAATTTGGTAGGTATGTTCAGTTGTCCCTTTAGAGGCGCACTAAGAAACCCTTTGGCAATATTTTAACTCTAAGGGTTGTTTTTAAGGGTTTAAAGTTCGTCTTTTAGCATGTATATTCTTCTTCTCCCAGTCTCTTAATTATTACTTGAAATTTCCATATCATATGTTACTATAGAACTATAAACTAGATAGAGTACCTCTTCGAAACAGTTGTTAACTGGCAACTGAATTAATAATTTTGTCAGGTTGGCATTAAGTTGAGTTGACTTTGTTAGGTTGGCACCAAGTTGAAGATTTAAATGCATTTATCGCGGAAAAATTGATTGGGCACTGCTACTTCAATCCTGGGAATATTATATTACTAACCGTCAGGCTCGCTTCGCCCGCCATATCCGTTTAGCCAGACGTTTAGTCTAGACCCCCGACTGGATTGTCCTAACATATGATGAAAATGCTCAAATGAAAAATGCAGGCGAGCGAAGCGAGCCTGCTGATCTCATTCTTGGACGATCCAGTCGGGGGTCCAGGGGGCGGAGCCCCCTGGCTAGACGGATATGGCGAGCGAAGCGAGCCTGACGGCTAGTCATGAATAATTTCACATTGGATGATTTTTGTCAGTTATTTGTTTCAATAAACTGTAACATTCTTCTTTATATATCTATTTTATTGGTCTCCAACATCTAATCTATGGTCTAAGGTATTTATGCATTATCCACGTAGTGAGGTCCACGTTATAATGGCAGTGGAGAAAGATAGGAGAGCAGCGTTGCCGATTCTCTGCCTAGCCTTCTAGCTGATACCGGTATGTCTGATGTAAAATTAACTGTTCATTGGTTGGAGATGAATTGAGCGCTGCTTTCCAGAGATTGTTAGTTTGGTGTGAGGGTAAGCATTCCTGACCGGCAATTAGGAGGTACTGGGTTCGATTCCCTGGCTGACAAATAATTTTTGAATAGTAGCGCTCATCGAATTTTCACCCTGTTGTCAATATTTGCAGTAGCAGAAGTCTTCGGGGTGATTTACAGCATTTAATTGGGATTTTCGTTTAATAATAATTAACTGTTCATTCTTGTTTAACATAATCGATTATAGTTTACTCGTCAAGGAAAAAATATATTTGAGATGGAATTGATCATTATTAACAAGAATCAACAGTTAATAGTACATCAGATGACTTAAATCACAGCTATCTACTATAGGAGGCGGTGGTAACAGAGAATCGGCAACTCTGTTGTCTTATCTTTTCCACTGACTTTGTAAAGTGGATCTAAACTATATCTATGTATCAGCTGATGAATTATCCCCGCGAAAAGTGGGATACATCTTTGATGAGCGGTTAAATTTAACCGTGATTAAATGTCTCACACCATAGAGTAAAGAAAGCATAAGAAGATCGCCACGGTTTGTAGAATTCATTGGAAGTTTGTATCAAATTATGGTGTTGTGTATCAAGTTGAGATGATACTGTATCATTTGTGGTGATACCATAGAGAGAAAAGATATAGCATAAGAAGATATTCCATGGTATAGTTTGTAATGTTGTAAATTTCTTCTCTGACAACTGTCTATTATTAGTGTGTTGTTGGGAGTGTAAAGGTTCGAACCCACTAGAACGTATCATACCATGACCGTGCCCGTACCGACACATGCAAAAAAATATTCTTTGCATCATTTGATATGTAATACACCCATTAGACCGTTCCGTCACCGGCCAAGCACGGACCGTGCCATGCACGTCCAGGTCAACATTTGTCGGCCAGTATATTTTGTCTGTGACGGAACGCTCCTTGCATGGCACGTGACGCCTGCAAACCCCGTTGTAACCGCGTATGCTCCGCGTTGGTAACCAGTTCACCGCTACATTCTCTTGCTAACTGACGCGTTCCCAACTACTTCTGACCGGGCATCATACGCGTATCATACGCGTATCATACGCGTATCATACGCGTACCATACGCGTACCATACGCGTAATGTACTGGCATAGACCGCTGTTGATCCGTTGTAGTGGGCATAGTTGTTATTTTACGTGCCTGGCATGGTCTGACACGGTCCGTGTCTGGTACGTTCTAGTGGGTTCGAACCTTTTTAAGAAGGGCACAGTATGAGAGATTACCAACGTCACATAGCTTCATCAAAAACAACTACTAGGACTATCGGCTTCAGTTAACACTCACATTTGCAACATAGACACCCTATACACTGTCTATTATTAGTGTGTTGTTGGGAGTGTAAGAGTGTAAGAAGGGCACAGTATGAAAGACTACCAGCGTCACATAGCTTCACCAAAAACAACTACTAGGACTATCGGCTTCAGTTAACACTCACATTTGCAACATAGACACCCTATACACTGTCTATTATTAGTGTGTTGTTGGGAGTGTAAGAGTGTAAGAAGGGCACAGTATGAGAGACTACCAGCGTCACATAGCTTCACCAAAAACAACTACTAGGACTATCGGCTTCAGTTTAATAATAATAATATAATAATAATAATTTTATTTCTCAATAAGCATTCATTACAAACACAACATTACTACAAGAAATAATTATTCTATTGAGAAGACACTCCCGAGAAAAATTCTATTTTGGGAGTTGCCATCAAAGTCCATTTGTATAATTTATTTGATGCAATCAATTAAAAATAAATTAACTTAAACCATGAAATGTAAATATTCTAACAAAAGAGCTTACAGTCGGAATTTTTACAAAAGTTATTAATATTTGAATAAAAAATGAAAGTGAATGATGGAGACGGTGCTACCTTATGTCTAGTAGAATATTGTAGTGTAAAACTGAAAGTTTTTTTTTTCAAGAGAATATGAAGAATGAGGTTATGACAATGAACATTAATCTATGTTGAAAATGAAAAGAGAGAGATGAATGATGAAAAGCGGCTCTGCCAGTTACTGTCAAAAACAAAAGCAAGCGTGAGAAAGAAAGAAAAGAAAATAGCTCGTTCCGTACCTTTCAAGCTTTTATTATTTAATTATAATTCTGTTTGTGTATTGTGGCTTATGGGTGCAATCTTAGCTTGTGAATTTAACTATTTTTTTTAAATAGGTCTTCGATCTCATCCATTGTTAACAGCCATTTTTTAATTTCTTTTTTGAGTTTTAGATAGCATGTTTGCTTTCTTGCCACGATTGGTATGTTGTTGAATATTTTAGGGGCTACATAGGAATAAAATCTACGAAAGCATTCTTTGTTTGGTTTTGGGGGAAGTAAACTTCCCGCTGAACGGAGTCCACAAGTTTCCCGCCGTGGATTGACAAGGTGTCCACTCCTATTAGTGAACATTAGTTAACTCCTATTAGTTAACACTCACATTTGCAACATAACGGTCCTATACCATGACATATCTTCTCGTGCTATCTTTTCTCTAGGCTTACACTAATGAAACCAATGTCTCTAGAACCAGTATGAGAAGACGTATTTAATCAACTGTTAAATGTGATGGACCTAAGAAGAATCGAGAGATAATATTATGATATAGTGAGGTCCACGTTATAATTGGCAGTGTTTGATTAGTAATGGTATTGCTATCCTTGTCTATCATTCAACAAAGAAGATAGCTCTATCTCTTTCTCGCTTTGCTCTGTTGCCAGATCGTGTTTTCACAATATGGAATAAATCATTAACAAAATATTTTATCTCAAAAATTATGAAATTATTGAAAAATATAATTTTTTGCTTAATAAAATATAATTGATTATTTTAAACAATAATGAACAGTTACTATTACATCAATAAACCTGTATCAGCTACCGTCTATAGAAGGCATTAACAAGACAGAGGCTCGGCAACGTTGTTCTCCTATCTTTCTCCACTGCCATTATAACGTGGACCTCACTATATCAACAAAATAGCGACTCTAAGCTACAAAAACTTACAAAAAAAAACTATTTTTTTTGTGTTTAATGATAAATTGTAGTGTTGAAATTTTAAAAATTATGTGAAAATGTTATACAAATTACAGGTGCAAACCGCGGTGCAATTTTTGCAAAACCCAAAAACAAGGGGATCTTCACTCAAGTTGAAGATTATGTTTTTGAAAAAGAAAGGACTGACGGAAGATGAAATACAATTGGCCATTGACAGGTCTGGTACTGCTCTCTATGAGGTGAATATACCACAAATCCACCAATTTATTCATTCAACTATCACGCATCTTATTAAAAACTTGACAAACTGGAAACTCTATTCTGAACTCTTGAAGAATTTAAAATATCAGACAGACAAAGACAGAGACAAAAGATATTTATTCAAAAAAAAAAAAAATGCACTCTACATACAAAGTAATAATCTTATGTACTCATTATCAATATAAAACAACAACAAAAAATAAAAAAAACCTGATGAATACAGTAAGCCAAATAAATCTTTAGAAAATGGTCTGCATGGGCAAAAAATGCCTGTGCGCAAACCAGAGTTGCATATTATAAGTTTGTTAGAGAGAAAGGAAACACTAATTTTGCTGCATTCAGAATCCTATTTAATATTATTATTATTATGTACAGAGGATTATTGGATAGCTCAAAAAAAATAATAAAAAGGTTAATAATTATTGTAATGATGCATACAGATTCCAAGAACAGTAGTCAGGTTGTCACCAACAGCGAATTTATCATTAAGGTAGGTATAATTTGTTGTGATGATGTTTTCTGAATTGTCCACTCCCAGCTGTATTAAAAATTTCTTCAATTTCAATTTAAATAAGGATTTTGAGACGTCCTGAAATACTATGTGGTGTGGGAAGTGACGAGCCAAGTTACGGTACAAAACATGTGAAATATAGAAGGAATTTGTTTGTGTAAGGGATCTCTGGAGGGGTATAGCTGTAATACCAGTGTTAACAGCATACCGCGTTTGATGCATATGTGTAATGGGCCCAAGAATATTCATGTTGGAGAATAAATGTATTAAAATGTTTTTAATGAAGAGCTGTCTTACAGTCAGGACCTCACTCTCCTCAAAGAGAATGTTAGTTGAAAAGTTGTTATGCCTAGGCCTATAACCATTTCATTTATTCATCTATTTCATCACAATTTAAAATAGGCCTATAACCATTTCATTTATTCACCTATCATTTTATAATTACATTATAAAAATGATAGGGAGAGGAAAAATAAGGTAACCTTGTGCTATTCCTCTCCCAAATTTTTTGGTAGAGAGTTAGTGGGGAGGATATTTTTAATATTCTTTCCGAAGAATGGACATTGATATGTCCAAAGCTCCGCCAATTTATGTAGATGCATAACAATATAATTATTATCTATAGTTATTATATTACAAATTGCTTTTTTCATATCATATACAGTTCAATAATTATTTTCTTAGTCTATATCATGTAAATTCTTCTATAATTTTTCTGTATTGTAAGCTATTGTATATAAGTGTATAAGACAGTATATATTGTAATCTACATAAATAAAGTACTCAATCAATCAATCAAATTTTAGATAACTCATAGTCCGAAATAGGTTGAGAATCTATAAATGCAAAATGTGAAGTTAATGAGTTGAGTAGTTGAGATGTGATGATGCGTCATTCGTGAATTTCCTTTCCCCTACGTATATAAGCCAGTTCTTTCCTTTATTATAGTATAGATAGATTATACTTCCACCATAGTGTGGTGCACGTTATAATGGCAGTATATAATTAACATTGGTGTTGCTATCCTTGTCTATCACTCGACAAAGCAGATAGCGCTATCCTCTACCACCTCCGCACTGTTTTCAGATAGTTTTCTAACAATGTAGAAATAAAATTGATCAAAAAGGTTATCAACAAGATTTATTATCTCAATCATGGAAATTTAATCATTGAAATAATATATAGTTTCTTAAAGATTCGAATATTATTGAATAAATCATAGTGTTGTGTATCAAGTTGAGGTGATACTGTATCATATTGTGTTGATTCTGTATCATATTGTGATTGATCTTGTTCCATAGTGAGGTCCATGTTTTAATAGCAGTATTTGATTAACATTGGTGTTGCTATCCTTGTCTATCATTCCACTTAGCAATTAGCAAACGTATCAAATCATAGTGTTGTGTATCAAGTTGAGATGATACTGTATCATATTGGTTTGATGCTGTATCATGTTGTGGTTGTTCTTGTTCTATAGTGAGGTCCATGTTATAAAGGCAGTATTTGATTAACATTGGTGTTGCTATCCTTGTCTATCACTCGACAAAGCAGATAGCGCTATCCTCTACCACCTCCGCACTGTTTCCAGATAGTTTTCTAACAATGTAGAAATAAAATTGATCAAAAAGATATATTTTATCTCAATCATGGAAATTTAATCATTGAAATAATATATATTTTTTGCAATAAATTACCTACAGATTTAATATCAGAGACAGAAAAGAAATTTAAGACGAGATTATTGAATTGGCTTGTGATAAATCCTTTTTATAGTGTTGAAGAGTTCTTTGAGAGTGAAATAATTGTTGCTTAGAGTTAAGAGGTTTCTATTTGTATTTATATATTGTTCTAAAGGCTCAAGTTGTGCTGTAAGGAATATGTTTTGTACATTCAAATGAATATTATTAATGTATTTGAAAAATCCAATTGACTTACAGTTTACTTAGGTACTGTATTATTTTAAGACTCAGTAATGTAATTTTGTATGTACAGTTGCTGTAAAATTTGATTTTTATCTTTTGTCTTACTGTAATCAATATTTGACTTTGCCTATTGTTCTAAGAATTTAACGGCAATAAAATCATATTTATTTATTTATAGTTTCTTAAAGATTCGAATATTATTGAATATTTTAAACAAGAATGAATAGTTGATATTACATGAGATATACCAGTATCAGCTAACCTCTATAGAAGGCAGTGGCAAGGCTGAGCTGTTCTCCTATCTTTTTCCACTGCCATTATAACGTGGACTATGGTAGATATCGTAGTTGAAATGGCACTGATGAAAAACTATAATAATTTAGTAGGTGGAGAATTATTTTTTTCTCATCATAACTTTATTGTTTGTTGGCCGTTTTTCTGAAAGTTTGTCTTATTTTGTTCCGCATTTAATGCTCTACAACTTTTATTGTTACACCTTTCCTCGTAAAACCAACGGTTTCTAAGATAAATTAGTGTAGGCTAAATCAGTTGCTGTCAACATAGTTCACAATATATCCAGCTAACAGTGGATTACTAAACCTTCAATAACTACCTTGCTTATCAACCGATATTGGTCCACTTGGTCTCATTTTGTTCAGAATTCAATGCTCTACAACATTTATTCTTACATCGTTCCTCGTATAATGGACAGTTTATAAGATAAATCAATTTTTGGCAACATAGCTCACATTTCTCCAACCTACATGGACACACTAAACCATCAATAACTACCTTGTTTATCAACTGATTTTGGTCCACTAATTCTCATTTTGTTGAGAATTCAATGCTCTACAACTTTGCTTCTATTGCATTTTCACGTAAACTCAACCGTTTTCAAGAAAATTGATATCTTATAAATTTTTCCGCCTTTTCAGGAAGCCAAGAACAGCGTACGGGAAGCTTCGCGTCCTCCCACCGCACCTTCGCTGCCTCCAAATCTTGGTTACAATTTCCGCCAACAGATGGCTTCAACGTCGCAGCCGCGGTCCCCATTTGAAATTGTGAAGGATATTGCCAACACTGTTGTGGCTCTCGGCGGCTTAGGATACTTGGTCTACTGGTTTTATAAGGTGAGTTTCACACGTAAATCTGGTACTTTATTATAGTGAGGTCCACGTTATAATGGCAGTGTTTGATTGGCAATGGTATTTCTATCCTTGTCTATCATTCAACAAAGCGGAGAGCGCTATCTCTTTCCGCTCTACTCTGTTGTCGGATAGTTTTCTAACAATGTAGAAATAAAATTGATCAAAAAGATATATTTTATCTCAATCATGGAAATTTAATCATTGAAATAATATATATTTTTTGCAATAAATTACCTACAGATTTAATATCAGAGACAGAAAAGAAATTTAAGACGAGATTATTGAATTGGCTTGTGATAAATCCTTTTTATAGTGTTGAAGAGTTCTTTGAGAGTGAAATAATTGTTGCTTAGAGTTAAGAGGTTTCTATTTGTATTTATATATTGTTCTAAAGGCTCAAGTTGTGCTGTAAGGAATATGTTTTGTACATTCAAATGAATATTATTAATGTATTTGAAAAATCCAATTGACTTACAGTTTACTTAGGTACTGTATTATTTTAAGACTCAGTAATGTAATTTTGTATGTACAGTTGCTGTAAAATTTGATTTTTATCTTTTGTCTTACTGTAATCAATATTTGACTTTGCCTATTGTTCTAAGAATTTAACGGCAATAAAATCATATTTATTTATTTATAGTTTCTTAAAGATTCGAATATTATTGAATATTTTAAACAAGAATGAATAGTTGATATTACATGAGATATACCAGTATCAGCTAACCTCTATAGAAGGCAGTGGCAAGGCTGAGCTGTTCTCCTATCTTTTTCCACTGCCATTATAACGTGGACTATGGTAGATATCGTAGTTGAAATGGCACTGATGAAAAACTATAATAATTTAGTAGGTGGAGAATTATTTTTTTCTCATCATAACTTTATTGTTTGTTGGCCGTTTTTCTGAAAGTTTGTCTTATTTTGTTCCGCATTTAATGCTCTACAACTTTTATTGTTACACCTTTCCTCGTAAAACCAACGGTTTCTAAGATAAATTAGTGTAGGCTAAATCAGTTGCTGTCAACATAGTTCACAATATATCCAGCTAACAGTGGATTACTAAACCTTCAATAACTACCTTGTTTATCAACCAATATTGGTCCACTTGGTCTCATTTTGTTCAGAATTCAATGCTCTACAACATTTATTCTTACATCGTTCCTCGTATAATGGACAGTTTATAAGATAAATCAATTTTTGGCAACATAGCTCACATTTCTCCAACCTACATGGACACACTAAACCATCAATAACTACCTTGTTTATCAACTGATTTTGGTCCACTAATTCTCATTTTGTTGAGAATTCAATGCTCTACAACTTTGCTTCTATTGCATTTTCACGTAAACTCAACCGTTTTCAAGAAAATTGATATCTTTATAAATTTTTCCGCCTTTTCAGGAAGCCAAGAACAGCGTACGGGAAGCTTCGCGTCCTCCTACCGCTCCTTCGCTGCCTCCAAATCTTGGTTACAATTTCCGCCAACAGATGGCTTCAACGTCGCAGCCGCGGTCCCCATTTGAAATTGTGAAGGATATTGCCAACACTGTTGTGGCTCTCGGCGGCTTAGGATACTTGGTCTACTGGTTTTATAAGGTGAGATTCACACGTAAATCTGGTACTTTATTATAGTGAGGTCCACGTTATAATGACAGTGTTTGATTGGCAATGGTATTTCTATCCTTGTCTATCATTCAACAAAGCGGAGAGCGCTATCTCTTTCCGCTCTACTCTGTTGTCGGATTGTCTTCTAACAATGCAGAATTGATAATTGATCAACAAAATATTTCATCTTAATCATGAAAATTCATTATGAAATTAATGAAATTAAATATAATTGATTATTGTAAACTAGAATGAACTGTTAATATTACATCAAAAACCTGTATCAGCTACCGTCTATAGAAGGCATTGACAAGACAGAGGATCGGCAACGTTGTTCTACTATATTTCTCCACCATTATAACGTGGACTATGGTAGATATCGTAGTTGAAATGGCACTGATGAAAAACTATAATAATTAGTAGGTGGAGAATTATTTTTTTCTCATCATAACTTTATTGTTTGTTGGCCGTTTTTCTGAAAGTTTGTCTTATTTTGTTCCGCATTTAATGCTCTACAACTTTTATTGTTACACCTTTCCTCGTAAAACCAACGGTTTCTAAGATAAATTAGTGTAGGCTAAATCAGTTGCTGTCAACATAGTTCACAATATATCCAGCTAACAGTGGATTACTAAACCTTCAATAACTACCTTGTTTATCAACCAATATTGGTCCACTTGGTCTCATTTTGTTCAGAATTCAATGCTCTACAACATTTATTCTTACATCGTTCCTCGTATAATGGACAGTTTATAAGATAAATCAATTTTTGGCAACATAGCTCACATTTCTCCAACCTACATGGACACACTAAACCATCAATAACTACCTTGTTTATCAACTGATTTTGGTCCACTAATTCTCATTTTGTTGAGAATTCAATGCTCTACAACTTTGCTTCTATTGCATTTTCACGTAAACTCAACCGTTTTCAAGAAAATTGATATCTTTATAAATTTTTCCGCCTTTTCAGGAAGCCAAGAACAGCGTACGGGAAGCTTCGCGTCCTCCTACCGCTCCTTCGCTGCCTCCAAATCTTGGTTACAATTTCCGCCAACAGATGGCTTCAACGTCGCAGCCGCGGTCCCCATTTGAAATTGTGAAGGATATTGCCAACACTGTTGTGGCTCTCGGCGGCTTAGGATACTTGGTCTACTGGTTTTATAAGGTGAGATTCACACGTAAATCTGGTACTTTATTATAGTGAGGTCCACGTTATAATGACAGTGTTTGATTGGCAATGGTATTTCTATCCTTGTCTATCATTCAACAAAGCGGAGAGCGCTATCTCTTTCCGCTCTACTCTGTTGTCGGATTGTCTTCTAACAATGCAGAATTGATAATTGATCAACAAAATATTTCATCTTAATCATGAAAATTCATTATGAAATTAATGAAATTAAATATAATTGATTATTGTAAACTAGAATGAACTGTTAATATTACATCAAAAACCTGTATCAGCTACCGTCTATAGAAGGCATTGACAAGACAGAGGATCGGCAACGTTGTTCTACTATATTTCTCCACCATTATAACGTGGACCTCACTATAGTGTGATATAAAATTAGATGCAAATCTAATTCCCTTCAAGACTGCGAATTTTGGGGTCACGGTTCTGCCATAGAGAAGATATGCCATGGTTTGCAGCAATCATTTAAACTTTGCAACTTTTGTATAAAATTATGGTCTTGTGTATCATGTTGTGGTGAAACTGTATCATATTGTGTTGATACTGTATCATTTGTACTGATATGCCATGGCATAGGTCGTTTATGTTGCAAATGTGAGTGTTAACTGAAGCCGATAGTCCTAGTAGTTGTTTTTGGTGAAGCTATGTGACGCTGGTAGTCTCTCATACTGTGCCCTTCTAACACTCTTACACTCCCAACAACACACTAATAATAGACAGTGTATAGGGTGTCTATGTTGCAAATGTGAGTGTTAACTGAAGCCGATAGTCCTAGTAGTTGTTTTTGGTGAAGCTATGTGACGCTGGTAGTCTCTCATACTGTGCCCTTCTTACACTCTTACACTCCCAACAACACACTAATAATAGACAGTGTATAGGGTGTCTATGTTGCAAATGTGAGTGTTAACTGAAGCCGAAAGTCCTAGTAGTTGTTTTTGGTGAAGCTATGTGACGCTGGTAGTCTCTCATACTGTGCCCTTCTTACACTCTTAAACTCCCAACAACACACTAATAATAGACAGTGTATAGGGTGTCTATGTTGCAAATGTGAGTGTTAACTGAAGCCGATAGTCTTAGTAGTTGTTTTTGGTGAAGCTATGTGACGCTGGTAGTCTCTCATACTGTGCCCTTCTTAAACTCTTACACTTCCAACAACACACTAATCATAGACAGTAGTCGACAGAAATCAAAGAATAAATTTGCAACATAAACGACCATGAGATATCTTCTTATGCTATCTTTTCCCATCCCTAGTTCCCCAGGAACTTAACAAAAAGAGGCTTGTCAACATTTGTATTATTTACCTGGACATTAATATTATGTGTTGGCCTAGAGTTATTCTTATGTCTAAACTGTAAGTATTGTGATTTCGATTCATTTATTCCAAGCTTAAGTTGTTTAAGCGTTGGGCTATGGCATTTATGTTTTAAAAAGTGTCAATTTCTAAAACATTCACATCTTGTGATCCACAAATGTAGGAAGTGTCGTCAGCATATAATAGAACTCTACCCTGTGATATAACCTGTGGCAGTATGTCATTCACATACAAAAGAAACAACAATGGTCCAAGGATACTTCCTTGTGGGACACCTGCATTTACTGATAAACTATTCGATAAATGTCTCATCAACTGTCCATCTTCCACCCTTGAAATCTCAACAAGTTGAGACGAGATGATGCGTCATTCGTGAATTTCCCATCCCCTACGTGTAGAAGCCAATTCTTTCCTCTATCATAAATTATAGATAGACAAATTATATAGATAGAAAAAGACGATATAGATAGAAGAAGAATAAGAAGATAAAAACGTTGAATACACTATTCTATCTATGACGACTCTCGAGCAAAGTGTAAGAAACTAAAAGCATAACGAATTGAAAACATGACAAACTGAAAACTTGACCTACTGAAGTCTTGAAGGACTCAAAATAGGCCTATAACCATCCTCGGTAAATTAAGAATCTATATGCAAAATTTCAAGTAAATCAGTTGAGTAGTTGAGACGTGATGATGCGTCATTCGTGAATTTCCCATCCCCTGCGTGTATAAGCCAGCTCTTTCCTCTATTATACTGTACTAGCCGTCAGGCTCGCTTCGCTCGCCATATCCGTCTAGCCAGGGGGCTCCGCCCCCTGGACTGGATCGTCCAAGAATGAGATCAGCAGGCTCGCTTCGCTCGCCTGCATTTTTCATTTGAGCATTTTTATCATATGTTAGGACAATCCAGTCGGGGGTCCAGACTAAACGGATATGGCGAGCGAAGCGAGCCTGACGGCTAGTAATATAATATTCGCAGGATTGAAGTAGCAGTGCCCAATCAATTTTTCCGCGGTAAATGCATTTAAATCTTCAACTTGGTGCCAACCTAACAAAGTCAACTCAACTTAATGCCAACCTGACAAAATTATTAATTTAGTTGCCAGTTAACAACTGTTTCGAAGAGGTACTCTATCTAGATTATAGTTCTATAGTAATATGTGATATGGAATTTTTCAATTATAATTATGAGATTGGGAGAAGAAGAATATACATGCTAAAAGACGAACTATAAACCCTTAAAAACAACCCTTAGAGTTGAAATACTGCCAAAATATTTCTTAGTGCGCCTCTAAAGGGCCAACTGAACATACCTACCAAATTTGAACGTTTTTGGTCCGGTAGATTTTTAGTTATGCGAGTGAGTGAGTGAGTCAGTCAGTCAGTCAGTCAGTGAGTGAGTGCCATTTCGCTTTTATATATATAGATTGAATGAATAATGGATAATGAATTTATTGCCAATATTATAGATGTATTGTGTGATTTCGGGCAATAGACTTTTATCCAACCGTGGCTGTTCGGCAAATCGACAAAGAAGAAGAAACCGGATGATGGAGACGCTGTGACCTTGGCAGAGGTGAAACGCGAACTGCAGCAGGGATTGGCCCGAGTCAGCCGCGACCTTGACGCGCTGGCCAATCAGAGAGCAGCTGACCGGTCACGTGACATGCAGGAGTTGAGTGGCCAGGTGGCCACTGTCAAAAAGAGGCTTGTCAACATTTGTATTATTTACCTGGACATTAATATTATGTGTTGGCCTAGAGTATTGTGATTTCGATTCATTTATTCCAAGCTTAAGTTGTTTAAGGGTTGGGCTATGGCATTTATGTTTAAAAAAGTGTCAATTTCTAAAACATTCACATCTTGTGATCCACAAATGTAGGAAGTGTCGTCAGCATATAATAGAACTCTACCCTGTGATATAACCTGTGGCACTATGTCATTCACATACAAAAGAAACAACAATGGTCCAAGGATACTTCCTTGTGGGACACCTGCATTTACTGATAAACTATTCGATAAATGTTTCATCAACTGCCCATCTTCCACCCTTGAAATCTCAACAAGTTGAGACGAGATGATGCGTCATTCGTGAATTTCCCATCCCCTACGTGTAGAAGCCAATTCTTTCCTCTATCATAAATTATAGATAGACAAATTATATAGATAGAAAAAGACGATATAGATAGAAGAAGAATAAGAAGATAAAAACGTTGAATACACTATTCTATCTATGACGACTCTCGAGCAAAGTGTAAGAAACTAAAAGCATAACGAATTGAAAACATGACAAACTGAAAACTTGACCTACTGAAGTCTTGAAGGACTCAAAATAGGCCTATAACCATCCTCGGTAAATTAAGAATCTATATGCAAAATTTCAAGTAAATCAGTTGAGTAGTTGAGACGTGATGATGCGTCATTCGTGAATTTCCCATCCCCTGCGTGTATAAGCCAGCTCTTTCCTCTATTATACTGTACTAGCCGTCAGGCTCGCTTCGCTCGCCATATCCGTCTAGCCAGGGGGCTCCGCCCCCTGGACTGGATCGTCCAAGAATGAGATCAGCAGGCTCGCTTCGCTCGCCTGCATTTTTCATTTGAGCATTTTTATCATATGTTAGGACAATCCAGTCGGGGGTCCAGACTAAACGGATATGGCGAGCGAAGCGAGCCTGACGGCTAGTAATATAATATTCGCAGGATTGAAGTAGCAGTGCCCAATCAATTTTTCCGCGGTAAATGCATTTAAATCTTCAACTTGGTGCCAACCTAACAAAGTCAACTCAACTTAATGCCAACCTGACAAAATTATTAATTTAGTTGCCAGTTAACAACTGTTTCGAAGAGGTACTCTATCTAGATTATAGTTCTATAGTAATATGTGATATGGAATTTTTCAATTATAATTATGAGATTGGGAGAAGAAGAATATACATGCTAAAAGACGAACTATAAACCCTTAAAAACAACCCTTAGAGTTGAAATACTGCCAAAATATTTCTTAGTGCGCCTCTAAAGGGCCAACTGAACATACCTACCAAATTTGAACGTTTTTGGTCCGGTAGATTTTTAGTTATGCGAGTGAGTGAGTGAGTCAGTCAGTCAGTCAGTCAGTGAGTGAGTGCCATTTCGCTTTTATATATATCGATTGAATGAATAATGGATAATGAATTTATTGCCAATATTATAGATGTATTGTGTGATTTCGGGCAATAGACTTTTATCCAACCGTGGCTGTTCGGCAAATCGACAAAGAAGAAGAAACCGGATGATGGAGACGCTGTGACCTTGGCAGAGGTGAAACGCGAACTGCAGCAGGGATTGGCCCGAGTCAGCCGCGACCTTGACGCGCTGGCCAATCAGAGAGCAGCTGACCGGTCACGTGACATGCAGGAGTTGAGTGGCCAGGTGGCCACTGTCAAAGGGCTACTGCTCAATCGGTAAGTTTGTACTTGAATAGGATATTAACCATCCGGCAGTCGCGCTGTTGTAAAAAATACAACAGTGTCAGTTTATTTGCTGCACAAAACTATTGAATGGGGTGGTGTCAGTGAATGAGTCACCTATGCATTCCAAAACTTTGCCCCCATCACTCCACTGAGTTGCAGTATCAACCGAGCAATGGTTCAGTCTTTAGGTGCCATTTAGTCGCCACAGTGCATAAGATAGGGAAAGACTGTATACGGCGACTGTAAACGAACCAATAACACAGAATTGATGGCTTTGCTTGATGAACCTTATTGGGATATGAAATGGTAATCAATGCATAAGATAGGGTTTGGGATTTTTGAAGCTTTTGAGTATCAATTAGAGGACTGCACTGAACTCATAAGGAGAAGAAAACAAGGCCCTTTGAGTTGTGTAGTGTAGTATACTATAGTGAGGTCCACGTTATAATGGCAGTGGAGAAAGATAGACGAACAACGTTGCCGATCCTCACTGTCTTGTCAATTACTTCTATAGAAGGTAGCTGATACAGGTTTAATGATGTAATATTAACTGTTCATTCTCGTTTAAAATAATCAATTATATTTTACTAGTAGTTCTGTGAACAGTAGACCTCACGCAGTATTCTCATCCACAAGTACCTGATTGAAACTATAGACCTTATGGAAATACAGCAATAGACTGGCTTCTCCACACATCTGTGTAATCACTTGTCAGCTGGTTTATGATGAATAATTCTATAGTCTGATTTTTACTCTAATATTGGCGTATGAAGGAGGCACCTTTTCCCTTTTATATTATCCTTGAAATGCAATATTTCAAAAAACCTTGTATATACGTCGACGCGCAATTTAAAAAGGAACATACCTGTCAAATTTCATGAAAATCTATTACCGCGTTTTGCCATAAATGCGCAACATATAAACATTTAAACATTAAGAGAAATGTCAAACCGTCGACTTGAATCTTAGACCTCACTTCGCTCGGTCAATTAACTGTTCATTCTCGTTTAAAATAGCCAATTATATTTTATAAGCTGAGCAGAGCTTTAGTGTTTACGAGTTTATGTTTCTTGAATAGTTCCAAATTTCTTAAATAACTCAATATTATTCGTTAAAAGTGGTAATTGAGTGGAATATTTCTAATTAATTTATCAATTTAAGCCATCTAAATTCAAAATTTATAGTTTTAATGTTTATTTTGGACCAAAATTTTATAAAAATTTTACACGTGAAATTCTAACCTTATCTTGGACTTTGTCACCTATAAATTTGGAAGAAAAATAGCACAAGGACTACCTTATTATTTTATATTTCAATGTGTTTTTACATTAGTGTTATTTGCATTGCATTTGCATTGCATTGCATTATAAAGCATGAAATTTTATTTTATATAGGCCTACCACTATAATGAATCAACTATTAATGAATTTTGAATATTAATGAATTTCCATTATCAAAATTAAATACTTTGTTAATCATTAACTTTTGTTACTAATTCTTTTGTTATTAATTCTACATTGTTTAAGAACGATCTGGCAACAGAGCAAAGCGAGAAAGAGATGGCGCTATCCCCTCTGTTGAATGATAGACAAGGATAGCAATACCATTGCTAATCAAACACTGCCATTATAACGTGGACCTCACTATAGTTTCTATTATGTGAACTAAGTTGTGTTTTTATCAAATTTTTTGTTTTTTTCACAAGGTCACAATTCCCATCAGTGCCGCCAACCTCGCTCGGCTCGCCGGCAAAAATTCCCAGCTGGCAGTTGGCAGCTGAGAAGGACGAGGAGCAGGTTGGCAACCCTGCAGTGGCGCACCAACAACAGCTGATTGACAACAAGATGGCCGCCAACGAACTGGAACAGAAGGAGAAGGAGGATCAGGAGGAGGAAGAGGAAGAGGAGGAGGAAGAAGAGGAGGATGAGTCGAGTAAATCTGCGGCAGAGGCGAGTGATAGCAGTCTGGAGATGATTAACAGTATTACCAACCATCGAGATTGAAATTGTAGATGTCAATATTGATGGGAAAATTCAAACGGTTTCATGGAAATATTCGAAATGTTGATTGGGATACTATAAATATTGAAATGCATTTCAAATATACAGAGTGAGTCATATGTATGGAAACCCTTCGATAAGTTGCAGACTGTTGTAGATATAATAGCATAGAGAAACTTGGTATTTTGGTATTTGGAAAATCTAAATTCAAAAGAATGGTTTGTATGAATATTTTTGGACTAAAAATTTTATGGAAATCTAGAAGACATAACCTCATTTTGGACTTTTAATGCTACCTAAATTTGGGAGAGAAATAGTACAAGGTATTCTTAGTTTTTCTCTCCCAATCTGTGCTCTATTGTAAAAAGAATAAATAATAAATAAATAAAATAAAAAACAATACCATAATTAGATATCCCATGGTATAGGGCGTTTATGTCGCAACTTTTACTAACGTTATCTCAAGCTGATAGTCCACGTAATTCTTTCCTGTGAAGCTTTATGACGCTGGTAGTCTCTCATATTGTGCCGTTCAAACACTCTTACCCGGTCAAAACTGTAAAAATCGACAATAATCAGCTTGAGATAACAGTAAAAGTTGCGACATTAACGCCCTATACCATGGCATATCTACTTACGCTATTGCTTCTCTATGCTGTAACTTTCAGGATAAGTTATTGGTCGAATACTCTACCTTTTGACGTACAACTGAATTTCAACCCCTCATAAGGGGTTGCTACTCGAATATTTTTAATGTAAACACCCACTGTGTGGTGCATCATTTTAAAGGCCTCTTTAAAACAAGAAAGAAGACATCAATAAAAATGTTCTATGATACCTGTATCCAATCATTTCTTTTAAAACTAAAACTTCTTCAATCAGCTGCCGTTTTGGATACAAGTATCATAGAACATTTTTATTGATGTCATCTTTTGTTTTAAAGAGGCCTTTAAAATGAGGTGTCAAGTGGGTGTTTACATTTAAAATATTCAAATTACAACCCCTAAGTCACCCCCTTATGAGGGGTTGAAAGTTCAGTTGTACGTCAAAAGGTGGACTATTTGACCAATAATTTCTCCTGAAAGCTACAGTATTATATCTACAACAGTATCCAACTTATTGAAGGGTTCCAATACATATGACTGGCTCTGTGTATGCGGAGATACTCTAATCATAAATGTGTATGTTCAAAAGGTTTGATGAAAATATTCCAAATATATGTGGAAATTTTGATGTAGGTGTTGTTTAGGTGTCTACTATACAGAGTGTTCATAAAGCTGCGTACACATATTCGTGCTTCCAACCCGCACCGAGCACGCTCCTCCCTCGTACCGCCCTCGTACCGCCTTCGTACCACCATCGAACTACAGTCGGACCGCCCACGCACCCATCATGAACGTTACGGAAGATGTTAGATCTTCTCGCGTTCCCCGGTCGAACGACTCTTGCTCCCCGGTCGATCATCAATCGCTCTGCTGGAGTGACGTTCGGTTGCGGAGCAGAGCGAAAGTCTGTACGCACCTTAAGAATTCAAAGAGACATGAATTAAATACTAGCAGGAAACCCGTGATCCGCAAAGGTATATTTTAAAACTTTACAAACTGAAAACTAGACGTAATGAAATCTTGAAGAATTTAAAATAGGCCTATAACCATCATCGTTCAATTAAGAATCTATATGCAAAATTTCAAGTTGATCAGTGGAGTAGTTGAGACGTGATGATGCGTCATTCGTGAATTTCCTATTCCCCATGTATATAAGCCAATTCTTTATGCGTGATATGATTCGCCTATACAACATATATTTATTACGTATTTATTCCTTTAAATGTCGGGAATCAATGTATTTATTATCTATATTTTTCTCGAATAAAACATCAGACCTTGAATTTGAGAACACTCTGTATATCTATCTATATTCCATGATTCTAGATGTTTATTATGACTGTGACTATATACCTTGACCAAGTTCGGTGATTGTAAGTAAAATCATGGATAAAAAATAGCAAAAGAAAATATGTCATGGCTTGTAGAATTCATTCAAAGTTTGCAACTTTTGTAACAAATTATGGGGTTATTTATCAAGTTGAGATGATACTGTATCATATTGTGTTGATAC
Organism: Nilaparvata lugens; assembly: GCF_014356525.2. Taxonomy (NCBI): domain Eukaryota; kingdom Metazoa; phylum Arthropoda; class Insecta; order Hemiptera; family Delphacidae; genus Nilaparvata; species Nilaparvata lugens. The sequence goes on along the minus strand of NC_052517.1, from coordinate 19,502,363 downwards.
TGCTGTACCATGTGTGGTGATACTGTATCATTTATGGTGATATGCCATGGTAAAGGACCGTTATGTTGCAAATGTGAGTGTTAACTGAAGCCGATAGTCCTAGTAGTTGTTTTTGGTGAAGCTATGTGACGCTGGTAGTCTCTCATACTGTGCCCTTCTTACACTCTTACACTCCCAACAACACACTAATCATAGACAGTGTATAGGGTGTCTATGTTGCAAATGTGAGTGTTAACTGAAGCCGATAGTCCTAGTAGTTGTTTTTGGTGAAGCTATGTGACGCTGGTAGTCTCTCATACTGTGCCCTTCTTACACTCTTACACTCCCAACAACACACTGAGAATAGACAGTGTATAGGGTGTCTATGTTGCAAATGTGAGTGTTAACTGAAGCCGATAGTCGTAGTAGTTGTTTTTGGTAAAGCTATGTGACGCTGGTAGTCTCTCATACTGTGCCTTCTTACACTCTTACACTCCCAACAACACACTAATCATAGACAGTGTATAGGGTGTCTATGTTGCAAATGTGAGTGTTACTGAAGCCGATAGTCCTAGTAGTTGTTTTTGGTGAAGCTATGTGACGCTGGTAGTCTCTCATACTGTGCCCTTCTTACACTCTTACACTCCCAACAACACACTAATAATAGACAGTGTATAGGGTGTCTATGTAGCAAATGTGAGTGTTAACTGAAGCCGATAGTCGTAGTAGTTGTTTTTGGTAAAGCTATGTGATGCTGGTAGTCTCTCATACTGTGCCCTTCTTACACTCTTACACTCCCAACAACACACTAATAATAGACAGTGTATAGGGTGTCTATGTTGCAAATGTGAGTGTTAACTGAAGCCGATAGTCCTAGTAGTTGTTTTTGGTGAAGCTATGTGACGCTGGTAGTCTCTCATACTGTGCCCTTCTTACACTCTTACACTCCAACAACACACTAATAATAGACAGTGTATAGGGTGTCTATGTTGCAAATGTGAGTGTTAACTGAAGCCGATAGTCCTAGTAGTTGTTTTTGGTGAAGCTATGTGACGCTGGTAGTCTCTCATACTGTGCCCTTCTTACACTCTTACACTCCCAACAACACACTAATCATAGACAGTAATCGGAGAAGAAATTTGGAACATAAACGACTTACATCGTGGGATATCTTCTTATGCTGTTTTTTATCTATGTTATGTATGTAAGTTCTATCATTGTTGTTACATACGTTAAGGGATTGTACTTATAAGGCTATTAAGTGTGTGTATATGTGTGTGTTAAGGGCGGAAAATCCTTTAAAAATACTTGAAACCCTTGCAACTCTTCTAGAGTTCTTAAGCTCCTCTAAAAATCTCCAATGTCCTCCGGAAATCATTACACTGCTTCTAAAATTCCAAAGTTTCTAAAATCCTTAGGCTCAACTCACACTTAGGCGACTCAGGTCGAGAAGAGACTGGACTCTAGTGGAGAGCATGTGTTTCGACTGGACTCTAGTGGAGAGCATGTTGTGTTTTGAAATGGTGACGTCGCGGAGACTAGAATCGACTGGTCTGAGTGTCACCATTTGGAAGCACATGCTCTCCACTAGAGTCGAGTCTCTTCTCCACCTGAGTCGCATAAGTGTCAGTTGAGCCTTAAAGTGCATCAAAAATGCTTCAACTACTTTCAAAGTCATCTAGCTTGTTGGAAAATCATTGATTTCCTTCGAGTATTATCTCTAACTCCTCTTAAAATACCTAAAATCCTCGACCTCATGAAATCCTAACCCTTCAACTCCTTCCAAAAATATTTAGCTGAAATCTTTATATAACTGTAGCTACATACATCTCTCATTTCAGTTTTTTCATTAATTTATTGATTGATACAATAAGTACATCATCAAAATGGTAGGGAGAGGAAAAAGTAAGGTAACCTTGTGTTATTCCTCTCCCAAATTTGGATAAGGTTACACATAGTCCCAAATAGGTCAAGTCTTGTAGTTGTTCACTTTACAACATTTTCAGTCCTTAAATATGTTCATCATCCTCATTATTTATTTATTTATTATCCCTTCAATCACCCATGCACAAGCCTACTGCCCATGTAGGCATCATCCTCAGCACAAGAAGATGGCTTTGTATGTCTAATATGTATGATGAAATTGCATTCCCAACCAAAATGGAAAAATGGCTTTCTATGTATAAATAATATGGTCGATCGCTTTAGATGTAACTCTTCCCCATCCTATAGTGAGGTCCACGTTATAATGGCAGCACCCGATTACCATTGGTGTTGCTATCCTTGTCTATCATTCCACAAAGCAGATAGCTCTATCCTCTACCACCTCTGCACTGTTCCCAGATCATAGTACAGCAATGTAGAATTATAATCAATTAACGAAATATGATAATCTCTACTAAGAAAATTTATTATTTAATCGTTGTAAAATGTATTTTGACGAATTTAAAACAAGAATGAACAGTAGTTGGGCTCAACTGACACTTGGGCGACTCAGGTGGAGAAGAGACTGGACTCTAGAGGAGAGCATGTGTTTCCAAAGGAGACTAGAATCGACTGGTCTGAGTGTCACCATTTGGAAACACATGCTCTCCACTAGAGTCCAGTCTCTTCTCCACCTGAGTCGCCTAAGTGTCAGTTGAGCCTAAATATTACATCAGATGTACAGGTATCAGCTATAAGGCAGTAACAAAGCAGAGAATCGGTAACACTGTTCTTCTATCTTTCTCCACTGCCGTTATAACGTGGACCTCATCATATTTAATAGTGTATGTGTGTGTATACGGTTGGTATGACTATAAAGGTGTATGTGTTTATGTTAGGGTAATTTTGTATTTTTCTATGTAATTTTCCTACTATTTTTACTCTTTTGGTCGGGGATGAACTATGAGAATTTATCCATTCTATTTGTGAAGGGTTTTGTATTCAATTAATCATCATTGTCTTGTATTTTTTGTATATTTTCTGGTTTGTTAATCTTATTTGTTGTTGTATATTTTGTTACAATAGTCTGATTTAATGAATGGATAATTACAGTCATGATTTTAAAATAATATTATAATAATTATTATTATTATTCTTGTTGTTAATATTATACAGAATTCTAGTGTTCATTTTTTTATATTATTTAGTGGTTGACAGCAGTTAAATTGATCAAATTTGTTTAAAGTCCATAATTTATTATTTTGCATTAGATATTATCAATAGAATATATATTATATAGGGAAAGACAAGGAGGCAAAGCTTTTAATTTTCAAATTTTAGGTACCATAAAAAACTTCCAATTTTAGTAAAAATTATCGAATTATTTAGTGATTTATTGTTGTATTTCAAATTTCCCATCATTGATATTGATTAGATTGTAACATATAATACTGGTTACACAAAAGCCGGTTAAATTTCAACCGTGATTAATTCCACGAGAACCAATCAGAGAAGCCGTCTTTTCAAGAAAGCCTTTTCTGATTAGTTCTCTTGGAATTAATCACGATTAAAATTTAACCGGCTTTTGTGCAACCGGCACATAGTGAGGTTCACTTTAGACCGAGAGCATTCTCTATAAGCTTTCGAGAGTTTTCTTTATATCAAAGCTGACTGTTCAAAGCATAGAGAAAAGATAGCATAAGAAGATATGCCATGGTTTGTAGAAATCATTCAGATTGGAAGTTTTGTATCAAATTATGGTGTTGTGTATCAAGTTGAGATGATACTGTATCATATTTTGTTGCAATACTGTATCATTTATGGTGATATGGCATGGTTAAGGACCGTTATGTTGCGTTATGTGAGTGTTAACTGAAGCCGATAGTCCTAGTAGTTGTTTTTGGTGAAGCTATGTGACGCTGGTAGTCTCTCATACTGTGCCCTTCTTACACTCCCAACAACACACTAATAATAGACAGTGTATAGAGTGTCTATGTTGCAAATGTGAGTGTTAACTGAAGCCGATAGTCCTAGTAGTTGTTTTTGGTGAAGCTATATGACGCTGGTAGTCTCTCATACTGTGCCCTTCTCACACTCCCAACAACACACTAATAATAGACAGTGTATAGAGTGTCTATGTTGCAAATGTGAGTGTTAACTGAAGCCGATAGTCCTAGTAGTTGTTTTTGGTGGAGCTATGTGACGCTGGTAGTTTCTCATACTGTGCCCTTCTCACACTCCCAACAACACACTAATAATAGACAGTGTATAGGGTGTCTATGTTGCAAATGTGAGTGTTAACTGAAGCCGATAGTCCTAGTAGTTGTTTTTGGTGAAGCTATATGACGCTGGTAGTCTCTCATACTGTGCCCTTCTCACACTCCCAACAACACACTAATAATAGACAGTAGTCGACAGAAATCGAAGAAGAAATTTGCAACATAAACGACCATGAGATATCTTCTTATGCTATCTTTTCTCTATGGTTGAAAGTGAATCTATTTATAATTTATTTATTTATTTAAGGAATTTATAATTTTGCATGGATTTGATACCAAAGATCTCAAAAGGTTGGATTGATATTATACTTGAAGTCTTCTAAATGTAACTCGATAGATATTGATGTATTTTCAAATGTAATTTTGTTGTTGTAATCGGAAATAAATGTATAATTTTGGTGTAATATTCTTGTAGACTAATTAATTTCTTCTCCTTGCCTTCTAATCTACTCATCAATTCTGCTCAACCGGGCAGGATAAGAAATGCATTGCTTCTTATGGGAGTGTTGACACATTGACTAGAAATGAATACCGTTGTTTCTTATGGGGATGTTCATACATTGGCTGGGGATGAATACCGTTGTTTCTTATGGGGATGTTCATACATTGGCTGGGGATGAATACCGTTGTTTCTTATGGGGATGTTCATACATTGGCTGGGGATGAATACCGTTGTTTCTTATGGGGATGTTCATACATTGGCTGGGGATGAATACCGTTGTTACTTATGGGGATGTTCATACATTGGCTGGGGATGAATACCGTTGTTTCTTATGGGGATGTTCATACATTGGCTGGGGATGAATACCGTTGTTTCTTATGGGGATGTTCATACATTGGCTGGGGATGAATACCGTTGTTACTTATGGGGATGTTCATACATTGGCTGGGGATGAATACCGTTGTTTCTTATGGGGATGTTCATACATTGGCTGGGGATGAATACCGTTGTTACTTATGGGGATGTTCATACATTGGCTGGGGATGAATACCGTTGTTTCTTATGGGGATGTTCATACATTGGCTGGGGATGAATACCGTTGTTACTTATGGGGATGTTCATACATTGGCTGGGGATGAATACCGTTGTTTCTTATGGGGATGTTCATACATTGGCTGGGGATGAATACCGTTGTTACTTATGGGGATGTTCATACATTGGCTGGGGATGAATACCGTTGTTTCTTATGGGGATGTTCATACATTGGCTGGGGATGAATACCGTTGTTACTTATGGGGATGTTCATACATTGGCTGGGGATGAATACCGTTGTTACTTATGGGAGTGTTCACATGATGACAGGGAAATATTACTATTTATTCTTATGGGGGTGTTCAGACTATGACAGGGAAAGATTACCATTGCTTCTTATGGAAGTGTTCAAACATTGTCTGCAAATGTTTATGGTTGTTTCTTATGGGAGTCTTCACACGATGAAATAAAATTAATATCATTGTTTCTTATGGGTGTGTTCACACGATGACTGGGAAATATCGTTGGTTCTTATGAGAGTGTTTACATTGTCAAGAAATGTTTACCGTCGTTTCTTTTGGGAGTGTTCACACGATGACTGGGAAAGATTATCGTTGTTCCTTATCAGGGTGTTCACAGAATGGCAGGAAATGTTTACCATTGGTTCTTATGGGAGTGTTCATACATTGGCTGGGGATGAATACCGTTGTTTCTTATGGGGATGTTCATACATTGGCTGGGGATGAATACCGTTGTTACTTATGGGAGTGTTCACACGATGACAGGGAAATATTACTATTTATTCTTACGGGGGTGTTCAGACTATGACAGGGAAAGATTACCATTGCTTCTTATGGAAGTGTTCAAACATTGTCTGCAAATGTTTATGGTTGTTTCTTATGGGAGTCTTCACACGATGAAATAAAATTAATATCATTGTTTCTTATGGGTGTGTTCACACGATGACTGGGAAATATTATCGTTGGTTCTTATGAGAGTGTTTACATTGTCAAGAAATGTTTACCGTCGTTTCTTTTGGGAGTGTTCACACGATGACTGGGAAAGATTATCGTTGTTCCTTATCAGGGTGTTCACAGAATGGCAGGAAATGTTTACCATTGGTTCTTATGGGAGTGTTCATGCGATGATTGGGAAAGATTACTGTTGTTTCTTATGAGGGTGTTCACACGATGACAAAAAATGAATATCATTCTTTCTTAAGGGAATGTTCAAACGATGGCAGGGGAAGATTACCGTTGTTTCTTGTCAGGGTTTTCACAGGATGGCAGGGGAATATTGCCGTTTTTTCTTATGGGAGTGTTCACACATTGGCTAGAAATTAATACTGTTGTTTCTTATGGGAGTGTTCACACTCTGGTAGGAAAAGAATAATTATGATTGTTTCTTATGGGTGTGTTCAAACATTCGCTGCAAATGTTTACCGTTGTTTTTTAGAGGAGTGTTCACACGATGGCAGGTAAAGATTATCGTTGATTCTTATGGGAGTGTTCACACGATGGCAGGTAAAGATTATCGTTGTTTCTTATGGGAGTGTTCACACGATGACTGGGAAAGATTACCGTTGTTCCTCATCAGGGTGTTGAATACCTTTGTTTCTCATGGGGGTGTTCATACATTCGCAGGAAATGAAACCATTGTTTCTTATGGGGATGTTCACACGATGACAGGTAAAGATTACCATTGTTTCTTATGGGAGTGTTCACACTTAAACAGAAAAAATACTATAACTTCTTACAGAGTAACGTCTACAGTGTCATTAGGATAGCAAAGTCTTTGTACAGACAGATTCTCACCTTTTCAATTTTTTTTTTTTGCAGTATGTTGTCTCCAATACGTTGACATCTTAGGCTAGTTACACACACATCGATTTTTTTCCGTCCTTAAAAATTCTGTCAGACTAAACAGATGATGAAATAAAAACGGATCAACCACATCGACAGTCAGAAATGAATACCGTTGTTTCTTATGGGAGTGTTCACACACTGGTAGGAAATGAATATGATTGTTTCTTCACCACATTCTACTCAGTCGAATTTTTAAACAGATGATGTTTGTAAAGGAGAAAAAATCTACACTGTGCTATTCTGTAAGAATAGAGGAGATGTACGACTATGTAAAAACTTTAAGCTGCGTACACATATACGCTCTTCCAACCCGCACCGAGCACGCTCCTCCCTCGTACCGCCCTCGTTCCTCCATCGAACCACAGTCGCACCGCCCACGCACCCATCATGAACGTTACGGAAGATGTTAGATCTTCTCGCGTTCCCCGGTCGAACCACTGTTGCTCCCCGGTCGATCATCAATCTCTCTCCTGGAGTGACGTTCGGTTGCGGAGCAGAGCGAAAGTCTGTACGCACCTATAGAGTAATTAAACTCATCTCACACACATTAAAAATGTTGGAACGTCTAATAAGCAAATGCCTACTTGGAATTACAGCCGTTAGGCCTACTAAGAACCAGTGTGGTTTGTCCCAGGTAGGTCCGCCACAGATGCTTTGCACTCAGTAAGGCTATATAGGCACACACCAGCTAGTCAAGACAAGACATGATCAGACACGTTTAGTCATAATACTTCACATAGTTGCTTATGTCTGATTGCAATGACTAATCAGTGTAAGGAAATGATAGGACTGCAGAATTGCCGAAAATAATTGACCGAGCGAAGTGAGGTTTAAGATTCAAGTCGACGGTTTGGCATTTCTCTTAATGTTTGAATGTTCATATGTTGCGCATTTACGGCGAAACGTAGTAATAGATTTTCATGAAATTTGACAGGTATGTTCCTTTTTGCGCGTCGACGTATATACAAGGTTTTTTGAAATTTTGCATTTCAAGGATAATATAAAAGGAAAAAGGAGCCTCCTTTATACGCCAATATTAGAGTAAAAATCAGACTATAGAATATTTTGGGAGTGTTCACACGATGACTGGGAAAGATTATCGTTGTTCCTTATCAGGGTGTTCACAGAATGGCAGGAAATGTTTACCATTGGTTCTTATTGGAGTGTTCATGCGATGATTTGGAAAGATTACTGTTGTTTCTTATGAGGGTGTTCACACGATGACAAAAAATGAATATCATTCTTTCTTAAGGGAATGTTCAAACGATGGCAGGGGAAGATTACCGTTGTTTCTTGTCAGGGTTTTCACAGGATGGCAGGGGAATATTGCCGTTTTTTCTTATGGGAGTGTTCACACATTGGCTAGAAATTAATACTGTTGTTTCTTATGGGAGTGTTCACACTCTGGTAGGAAAAGAATAATTATGATTGTTTCTTATGGGTGTGTTCAAACATTCGCTGCAAATGTTTACCGTTGTTTTTTAGAGGAGTGTTCACACGATGGCAGGTAAAGATTATCGTTGATTCTTATGGGAGTGTTCACACGATGGCAGGTAAAGATTATCGTTGTTTCTTATGGGAGTGTTCACACGATGGCAGGTAAAGATTATCGTTGATTCTTATGGGAGTGTTCACACGATGGCAGGTAAAGATTATCGTTGTTTCTTATGGGAGTGTTCACACGATGACTGGGAAAGATTACCGTTGTTCCTCATCAGGGTGTTGAATACCTTTGTTTCTCATGGGGGTGTTCATACATTCGCAGGAAATGAAACCATTGTTTCTTATGGGGATGTTCACACGATGACAGGTAAAGATTACCATTGTTTCTTATGGGAGTGTTCACACTTAAACAGAAAAAATACTATAACTTCTTACAGAGTAACGTCTACAGTGTCATTAGGATAGCAAAGTCTTTGTACAGACAGATTCTCACCTTTTCAATTTTTTTTTTTTGCAGTATGTTGTCTCCAATACGTTGACATCTTAGGCTAGTTACACACACATCGATTTTTTTCCGTCCTTAAAAATTCTGTCAGACTAAACAGATGATGAAATAAAAACGGATCAACCACATCGACAGTCAGAAATGAATACCGTTGTTTCTTATGGGAGTGTTCACACACTGGTAGGAAATGAATATGATTGTTTCTTCACCACATTCTACTCAGTCGAATTTTTAAACAGATGATGTTTGTAAAGGAGAAAAAATCTACACTGTGCTATTCTGTAAGAATAGAGGAGATGTACGACTATGTAAAAACTTTAAGCTGCGTACACATATACGCTCTTCCAACCCGCACCGAGCACGCTCCTCCCTCGTACCGCCCTCGTTCCTCCATCGAACCACAGTCGCACCGCCCACGCACCCATCATGAACGTTACGGAAGATGTTAGATCTTCTCGCGTTCCCCGGTCGAACCACTGTTGCTCCCCGGTCGATCATCAATCTCTCTCCTGGAGTGACGTTCGGTTGCGGAGCAGAGCGAAAGTCTGTACGCACCTATAGAGTAATTAAACTCATCTCACACACATTAAAAATGTTGGAACGTCTAATAAGCAAATGCCTACTTGGAATTACAGCCGTTAGGCCTACTAAGAACCAGTGTGGTTTGTCCCAGGTAGGTCCGCCACAGATGCTTTGCACTCAGTAAGGCTATATAGGCACACACCAGCTAGTCAAGACAAGACATGATCAGACACGTTTAGTCATAATACTTCACATAGTTGCTTATGTCTGATTGCAATGACTAATCAGTGTAAGGAAATGATAGGACTGCAGAATTGCCGAAAATAATTGACCGAGCGAAGTGAGGTTTAAGATTCAAGTCGACGGTTTGGCATTTCTCTTAATGTTTGAATGTTCATATGTTGCGCATTTACGGCGAAACGTAGTAATAGATTTTCATGAAATTTGACAGGTATGTTCCTTTTTGCGCGTCGACGTATATACAAGGTTTTTTGAAATTTTGCATTTCAAGGATAATATAAAAGGAAAAAGGAGCCTCCTTTATACGCCAATATTAGAGTAAAAATCAGACTATAGAATATTATTCATCATAAAATCAGCTGACAAGTGATTACACAGATGTGTGGAGAAGCCAGTCTATTGCTGTATTTCCATAAGGTCTATAGTTTCAATCAGGTACTTGTGGATGAGAATATTGCGTGAGGTCTACTGATCACAGAACTACTAGTAATAATAATATCAAGGGAACTTGCTGGTTTTCAGGTTGCAACTGATCAGTTTCAGGGCCTCTGACATGACCTAACAACTGCTTTTTAAGCAGCCGGGACCGACGGCTTGTATGCTGCAGCAGTCGTAAACTGTATTTCATTACTCGACTTTAATCTATATTCTCAATAATCTCATATCTTGCTAACGTAGGCTAGGCGCACATCAGTTAGTCAAGACAAGACAAGACATGATCAGACACGTTCAGTCACAATACTTCACATAGTTGCTTATGACGTAACTCGCACTGATTATAGTCATTGTGAAGTTCAGTTTAATCTGATAGTATTCATGAGGACGGCAAAAAATCGATGTGTGTGTAACTGGCCTTATTCGGCCCTTGGAGACTGAGAGAGAGAGAGTGAGAGAGAGAGATCCAAGAGATCCTGTAACTGAGACTTGTCATAGAATTAGTAGTGGACCCTACCTAAATATACCAGATTATTTGGACAAAAGTTATTAAAGACTGAAAAATTGAAGAAGTTATTCTTATTTTGGGAAGAAAATTCAATGTTTTTGAAACAGAGCTCAAGCTGAACCTTAATTTTCTGCTGAAGGTGTTGCCCACATGAGCTCTAGGCTTGTGCGTGGGCAATGATGCAGATGATTTAAGGCCCGCCACAAAGTAGACCCACGCTAATCCACGAAAAGCAACCCACGCCGTGGGATGTTTTGTAAACCATTGCTATAGAATTATTCATAATTAATCAGCTGACAAGTAGATTATTCATTGCATGTATTACACAGATGTCTGGAGAAGCCTAGCAATGGTTTACAAAACATCCCACGACGTGGGTTGCTTTTCGTGGGTCTACTTTGCGGCGGGCCTAATGATTTGCTTTTAATTTGCTTTGATGATAATAATTTAAAAGGGATTGAGATTTATATTTTTATTTATAATAATAGGTATATATTTTTTAGAAATAGTAATATTGAAATTCTTTTATTTAATTTTGAAACATCTGGTATATTTTTCTCAAATCTAAAGGTGCGTACAGATTTACGCACCGCGAACATGAGCAATTCACTTTTAATCAGCTCACTATATCTGTATTTTTACAGAGACGGTAAGATACAGATATAAAAATCTTGGCATCAGCTGATAAAAAGCTAATTGCTCATGTTCGCGGCGCGTAAATCTGTACGCACCTTTACAAAACATTGGACTGTGGAGAAATAAATTAACATTATAATAAAAGAACAAAGATATTGTCAAATTTCACTAAAAACTTGTTTTTAGTGAAATTTGGCAATATCTTTGTCTTCTTATTATGGAGAGATTTCACAACATCATCATCAATTCTACTAATTTTATTAAATTAACATTCATTGAAAGTAGGCTACTTGAAAATGAACTTGAAAGAAAATAGAGTACAGTAAAAGGAGTAAAGACCTAATATTATTAGAATATACCTGGAAAGAAGTACAGAAAATATAAGTTTTGAATAGTTGTCTGGAAGTAAATATTGTTGACACTATTATAAGACACCACTTAGTATTTTTATAGGGGAATATTTTGGGAATTAACACATAGGGACATAGTTACACTTAAAAATAACATTTTGGAACCTCAATACGAAAAATGGCTTATAATTAACCTTGGGAACCCCCGTCATATTCGAAGCTTACAACTAAACAGTTGAACATATGTTACTGGAGTAATTTATGTAACACAGTACAAAACATCAAAAATGGTGGGAACAACCTAGAAGATTGGAAGAAAATATTGATTAGTTTATACAAACAGAGAATAGATACACATGGTCAAAAACACATCCTTAAAACTATGAATGTGTCTACCCAGCTCAATTGGAGCCTCGAGCCTAGCCTTTAATTCACATGACATGTACACAAAAACACAATAAAAAATATGCCTCCAACCAGGTCTGATGGGGAAGTTTTGGGAGAATTGGTTGGTTTTTGGAGAAAGAGAGAGTGAACCTTCAAATCAGTATGCACAGCCCACTGAATTGAGATCCTAGCTCCAAGTGATCGACAGTTAACAACCACCCCAGGGTCTGGCTGCGTTGGTGGATGTCATTGCTGTCTTTCACCCAAAAAAGGTCCTGAAAAAGGTGGATTGGTTTTTGGGGAGAGAGACAGAGTGGACCTTCAAATCAGTATGCACAGCCCACTGAATTGAGATCCTAGCTCCAAGTGATTGTCAGTTAACAACCACCCCAGGGTCTGGCTGAATTGGTGGATGTCATTGCTGTCTTTCACTCAAATCAGGTCCTGAAAACGGAATTTCAGGTCTGTTGGTGCATTTCAACATACCGTGTGTGGTGAGGGACCTGAACTAGATCTATAGATGTGCTGAAACCCTATCCTTAATCTAAAAAGTGTGCTGACTGCAAAATCAAATCTAAATATCCTACTTTTATGAGGGGTTCCTAATGAGGGAGCTAATATTTTTGAATAATTTAAAGAGGAGTGAGTTTGTCTCACTGAGCTGGAAGCATAATCAGCATGCCGAGCCCACTGAAATAGGCCTCCAACTCTATGATTGACAGCAATTGGTACTCAGTACAGGGTCTGGCTGTATTGGTGTGAGTCGATACTGTCTTTCATACCTCATCACAAAGGGACAGAATTAGATTAACAAATACTGATTGGGCGCGATCAAAAACTAAAAGGAATATCCACCTTTAGTTGGCACCGTTATTCGTTTCCAGCTTCTATTTCTTCTGGCTTTTGATTTATTATCAAGTGATCATTTTATCTTTCTTGATAATATTGTTCCTGAATAAAAACAGTAATAATTCAGATTTTGTCTCAAGATTTCAGATTTTGCTGCATAGACCTGAGTCGCAGCTCACTAGCAATCGTCCATCATAGACAAGAAACTCTAAATTCAAAATAAAATATACTCATTTTTGAGATTTTTTGATGTATGAGATTATAGATTCAAAGTTTTTTTAGTGAGTCAGACTTCTACTCAAAAATTTAATAAGAATTTAAATTTAGATTTGAATTCAGAATCGGTGATGAGGTCAGGGCCAGGGAATCCATGATGATCCTTGATGGTCCTTGGAAGCCTGTGAAACCGTGTGTGGTGAGGGACCTAAGCTAGATATATAGAGGTGCTGAAACCCTATCCTTAATCTAAAAAGTGTGCTGACTGCAAAATCAAATCTAAATATCCTACTTTTATGAGGGGTTCCTAATGAGGGAGCTAATATTTTTGAATAATTTAAAGAGGCGTGAGTTTGTCTCACTGAGCTGGAAGCATAATCAGCATGCCGAGCCCACTGAAATAGGCCTCCAACTGTATGATTGACAGCAATTGGTACTCAGTACAGGGTCTGGCTGTATTGGTGTGAGTCGATACTGTCTTTCATACCTCATCACAAAGGGACAGAATTAGATTAACAAATACTGATTGGGCGCGATCAAAAACTAAAAGGAATATCCACCTTTAGTTGGCACCGTTATTCGTTTCCAGCTTCTATTTCTTCTGGCTTTTGATTCATTATCAAGTGATCATTTTATCTTTCTTGATAATATTTTTCCTGAATAAAAACAGTAATAATTCAGATTTTGTCTCAAGATTTCAGATTTTGCTGCATAGACCTGAGTCGCAGCTCACTAGCAATCGTCCATCATAGACAAGAAACTCTAAATTCAAAATAAAATATACTCATTTTTGAGATTTTTTGATGTATGAGATTATAGATTCAAAGTTTTTTGAGTGAGTCAGACTTCTACTCAAAACTTTAATAAGAATTTAAATTTAGATTTGAATTCAGAATCGGTGATGAGGTCAGGGCCAGGGAATCCATGATGATCCTTGATGGTCCTTGGAAGCCTGTGAAACCGTGTGTGGTGAGGGACCTAAGCTAGATATATAGAGGTGCTGAAACCCTATCCTTAATCTAAAAATTGTGCTGACTGCAAAATCAAATCTAAATATCCTACTTTTATGAGGGATTCCTAATGAGGGAGCTAATATTTTTGAATAATTTAAAGAGGAGTGAGTTTGTCTCACTGAGCTGGAAGCATAATCAGCATGCCGAGCCCACTGAAATAGGCCTCCAACTCTATGATTGACAGCAATTATTGGTACTCAGTACAGGGTCTGGCTGTATTGGTCTGAGTCGATACTGTCTTTCATACCTCATCACAAAGGGCCAGAATAAGGGACGCTACATCTATAACAAAAAACATCAATACAAAATGAGTAACTCATTATTACGTTAACAAGAATATTCTCAAAATATGTCAGACTTCTATGCAAAAATTATGAGTTACTCAAAATTTGAATTTAGTTTTTAAACAATCAAACTAATGATGAGGTCAGGGCCAGGGAATCCATGATGATCCTTGATGATCCTCGATGATCCTTGATGGTCCTTGGAAGCTGCTGTATTAAATCTATTTTAATCTATTTGTGTTGGTGTTCGAGTGTGTGTAAGAAAAAACATGTGTAGGCACTGACAACAATTCCGTGTAACCTCACACACATTCTACTTTGAAAAAACCATAAATAATCTCTGAAAAGAAATTAACTCATGGGGAAATGAAATGTAATATTGGAAGCAGAAAGTGGATATGACTCAATAAAAATATGAGAACTTCTTCAATATATCTACATATAACAGATATCCAATTTTAAAGTTTAAAAATATTGGAAAAGTTTTAAATGAAAATAGTGTTGGATAACTCTACTGTTGGGGAAATTGTCTCATTATCTGAAAACTTTCAATGGTATCCCTATGACATCCAACAAAATACAACAACAAAGCCGCGAGGTCTGAAACCTTTTGAAACGACTACATGACAACGATGTGGAACATCCCACCAGTAGAGCTGTACAACACATCACTTCAAATTTAATACTTGTAGCTGAAGGCTGGAAAAAATATTGTGAGTTAATGGAAGAATTTTATTAATTATTAATGTGTGCGAGGACATTTTTGTGTAGTATGAATATTTGAAATTGCTGACTCACCAAACTGCACACAGCTCAAACCTGGAAACAAACAATTAGCAAAATCAGTCAAGGAGTTCTGAAAAAATAACTAATATTCAATCAATTTGGAATCAAAGTAATTCATTATGGTACTAGAGTGAAGCTAGTAGCTTCTCTACCCTCTGAATGAGCAACAGAATTGGAATGAATTTTGCATCTTCAAGAGAAAAATTAAATTTTGAGAATTTTATATCAGTTTAATAGAAAATGCTGGAGAGATCAAGTATTTTCAATCGATAGTGTCTTGAAATAAAAATGTAGACTCCAGGTGAAGATCAAGAAGTATAAATATTTTTGTAAGATCATAATGATATTAATGAATGGAATAAACTAATTGTTCAATCACAAGTTTTAAATTAAAAAATAGGATGTCTCACCTCATCTTTGTTGCGGATGCGCCCTCCCAGCAACCAGCAAGTCCAGAGTCCAGAGTTGTCGTCCAGTCTTTTGAGCACTTTTACACAACACTGCACTACTTTCACTAGACTTTAAACGCACTCCCGAAACGCGTATCCATTTTTGTGCGGTACGGAACACTCGCGGAACGCGTATCCATTTTTGTGCGGTACGGAATGTTCAGAGTTCATCACTGTATACAGTGGGTGATAGCTGAAAATACAAGACAAAAACTATTAGAATGATGCAGTAGTGACACATCAACAAATCAAATCTATTTTATTGATGAGTCAATGTGTCACTGTCTAGGAATTCAAAGTACTACACTAAAATATTCCAGCTATCTATAGGGGGATTAAGTATCATTTAATATTATCCAGTAGTGAAGGAGATCAGTCTTGTCATATAATATTCAAATTGAAATGGATTGGTATCTCAATATGAGAACCATTCTGTATTGCATTTGCATTATTACTTTCTTGTTGAACAAGGGTCCTAGAAGCTTATTTTCAACACAAATATATTATATCCTTTCTATTAATCATATTCCAAATAATATGATCCATCATCCTAAATTTCATCATTGATTAATGAGAGTATTGCATTAATAAGAGGATTCAAAAGAACAGCGCACCAGCAGCTATCTGATGACTGCAAAAATACTTTGAAAAATCAAGTAATATTACTATTATAGCATTCTTCAATGTTGTTTACCATCACGAACTGCTCATTATTAAATCACTTTTTGCTATTAGAAAAAACGACTAGCAGTCAGACAGTCGTTTTTTTCTAATAGCAAAAAGTGACTATTATAGCATTCAGCTTCCAGAATATAAAATATTTTCCATCATAAGGTGTGTAAATTCACCCTAATATTCACTCTTAATACATTATAAAATGCTCCTATTATAATATCATGTCCAAATCATCCATAGATTTGATGAAGTTTTGCAACCACAAGATGATTCTTGGGTCTCATTACTTCATAGTACGGTGATACTTTACTCCACTGAAGATGGAACTGAAATAACTACAAATAATACTGGAATTCGGTTGCTAATTAAACTATTAAAACTAAACTTAACTACAAGAGAAGAAGCTCATCATTTTAAAATGCATTTTCAATAGCTTTATCATTCTTATTCAAAATATAAAATATCATGAGATGTATATCATAATATCTGGTATCCGATAGTTGCCTACACTGGCAGAGCCTCATAAAATATTATTCAAAAAAGTGAATTCGTATGACTTTTGTTGGTGGGGAGTCCCTTGCGGGAAGGTCCCACCGCCTGAATTTATATAATTTAAGTCGTCAATGATCCTTACGACACTGTTCTACTTCAGCCGGGACCGACATTTAACGTGCTCATCCGATAACACTAAATAATTCAAAATAGAATGCATTACTACTTTTAGTATAGTGGTAACAAGTTGATTAGTTTGGTTTTCAGATACAACTAGAGATCCGCCTCTCTATGCTCTGAAAATATATTGGAACAAGATGAACGCTCATTGTTCCCCTCTTGAAAAATTGATATTTCAATTTCTCACTTACTTGAGATGAGTTTAAGCTGTAAGAGAATGCAGTTTATTAGACAAATTTACTGTAGATCTATAATTAAATTCATTGATTTTTGTTGGAATTCAATTTTCTTGAAGACTCCAATCCCTCACAATCGAGTTTATTTCCATGAAGTACCAAGGAAGCTTCAATGCTTTTTACTACATTGTCAAATGTTCATCTTGAAGAAATCCCCATGTTTTCAACATGAGAATACAGCAGCAGACGTAGTGAAATTCTCTCAAAGAATTTCTCCAGATATGCTATAAATTCTATTTTAATTGAGTTGATTGTCCACTAAATTCCAAGTGAACAATAAAAATATTCATAATTCACACTACCTATTACATTTATTAAAAAAAAAATTTGTTGGGTCCGCTCCAATTACATTGCACTCTATATATCTCCCGCAGGAGTGAGCACTACATTATGAGAGTATACTCTACTCATTCCAAGTAGAGTATACCTGAAAAACATTTTCCACTGGTGTTTCGGACTCCACTTAAACTGTGGATGCATGATGTCCCAATTGAAGCAGCTTTTGATGAAACTAGCTGGAGAGGTTTCCTTCATCAAATTAAACTACTTATTAAAACTAAACTTAACTACTATTAAACTACAAGAGAAGATGAAGCTCATCATGTTGACACTGATTGTCAATAACTTTATCATTCTTATTTCAAATATGACATATCATGAGATGTAGGCCGATATCATAATATTTGGTTTCAGATAGTACATTGGCAGAGCCATATACTGTAGTGATGCAGCTCCATTATATCCTTGATATATTCAAGATACTCTTGAATATTTCATTATAGAAAAATAATACTTATTATTTTTCTATCTCACTATAGAAGAAATTTTCTTCGAGATTGATCCATCCAATCTTTTTTTTGTCATCAAGTTTGTAATATCCAACTGACCCTTGTCTACAAATTAAGGCATAGAACTATCAAAAAATAATTGTCAAAAAAATGTTGAATAACTTATCTCAAGTGTTGGGACTGCTGCATTGTGGGATTAATCCAAGATGACCGCTCGCTTGATCCTCTCTGCATCTTTACTCACGCCTTCTAGTTGATTTTGATCAGTGAATCTGTCAAGAGTGTGTAAAAAAATTGGTGTTTTTGTTCGAAAATTGTCTTAAGTTATTACTAGTTATTAAGTTATAATTGTCTTAGTTAATAGAAACTAGTGAGACACCTGAGCTCAGCAATTAAATTTATTGACTCTGATAAGTGAGATACACTTGCAATATTGTCAACTTTCTCATAAATAAAGTAACATATCAATGCTTCCCATTCGACCAATGTCTCCAGTTGGAAGCTAATCTCACTATTTATTAGTTCAATAATCGATTGAGAGCTTGTGTTGGCATCTAGAGAAGTAAACATTCAGGCCCGGTTGCAAAACAGCCGGTTAAATTTTAAGAGTGAATAATTTCACGAGAATCATTCAGAGAAGGCGTTTTTAATTATTATCAAAAAGGCCTTCTCTGATTGGTTCTCGTGGATCTAATCACGGTTAAAATTCAACCGGCAACCGGCACTAAGAATGAAAAATTTTAAAGGTGCAAGTGAACATCCCTGTGGAACTCCCTCATTTTTGTAGTTTCTGGGAAATTTTTCTTAGATTTATCAATGTTTTATCATAAATAAATCATTCTCTAGTAGGCTATAAGCTTATTTCCTATGGTTTTATACGGTACCCTAAGTATTTCGCACGCTCTCATCCTAATGCTTGAATTAATATTGTGTTGATCAAATGCATTGGTAAAGTCAATAAAATATACATTTTTGGAATTTTTTGTCAATAAATACAGGTATTTTTTGGCATTAGACCTTTTTACAGAGTTTCAATCCTGAATTCATTGACCGATCACAGTGAGGTCTATGTATTACCTGGGATTTTCTTTCATCTGTCTGAATGTAACGTATTAGGGCCAAACACATTGATAGAATTCGATGAGATTTGGCAGGAATATTCCTTTTTTTCTGCGCGTCGATGTATACACAAGGTTTCTTTGAAATTTAAGCCGTGTCTATTACAATTTTGGAGAACAGGTGACAGGTGAACTTGTGGATAAAAAAACTGCGTGAGGTCTACTGTTAACCGAGCTACTGGTTATTCAAATTCGAAAAAATCTGCCGCCACAAAAGTCAGGTCTACCGACATTATTCCTTAGAATTAGAATAGAAATGTGTTTTTTCTCCATGCTTCTTTATACAATGTTCATAATTTGATTGAGGGAAAATATCAAGATAATAACTAAATTATTATTTTCTAGATAATTCGATCATCGGAAAATCATCTCAAAGTAGGCTATGCACAGTTCAACATGATAATAAACAAAAAATCAGTTCTAGGATTGTCCTATTAATCTGTCTCATCAAAAATAATAGTTGAATATATATTATTCTTGAAAAATGCTTTTGAATGTTTTTATAAAACGTAGAAAATGTATTATATTTGAAAGTGAACTATAAATTCCCTGAAACTAAATAATTTCCCTCCTAAACAGCTGATAAGTTGTCACCTGAGCTGACTTGATTGTCGTCAGCTGAGCATGTATCCGCCATTTTTGTACAGAAAACCGCGGCAAATTCAAGATCCCTAACCTCAAAGAACAGCTGCAATGAGGGAAGAATATCCGATTAAAAATATAAAAATATGCTCTCAAAAATAGAATCTGATCATATAAAAATTGAGAGTTTCAAAGAAAACGTCTCCAAATCAAATGGAGTTGATGTCATTCTCTGGGCTTTTAAAATTCTGGAAAAATTCAGTTCCCGCTCAGAACATTCAGAGATTATCAGATAATCTATCTGATAGATTCTATCAATCTGGAAGCTCTAAAAACAATTTATCCCATCCAAGATTCCAATTCGAGGTAATATTTGTGATAGATAATACTTCAGGTCCCCAAAATATATTTCAGAAAGTGTTTCAAGCATTTTGAATGGCTTTGTATTGAGGGGCTCTAAAAGTGAGGTTAGGTCTCATATAGTAAACACAAAAAGGGATTGATGTTCCCTAATTGTACCAAGTGGAGTCTCAGTATGATTTTTAATATATCGAAGGGAGATCTTGACTTATTTAATCCTTGCTATTGTAATTCCGTGACCTACAATGAAGCAGTGATCTGATCCTCCAAAAAGTGAGGTTATGTTTCGGTTTCAGACAAAAGGTCTATCCAACTGAAGGTCAAATTCCCAAACTATGACTAATGTATCCAAACATTTTGTAAAAAGTTTGTAGTTTATAATATACACCTCAATATTAGTCTATGAATAATCAAATAGCAGCTGATACAATCGTCGCTTAGGAATTAAACCTTTGGCTTTCCTAAAAAATATCACCAATGCTTTTTACACAAGACGTTGTTTCATCTTCAATTTAATGAAACATTGTATCAAATTTCATGATTTAGCAACGTTGAAGGCTTCACAGCGGTCTGTTTATGCAGGCACCGGTCAAATACCGTACAAGCGTTCCATTTTCTTTCCTCGAAAATAGATTATAAGAAAGTAAAAATCAATTTAATAATATAATATGATGAGCGTCTCTATCTCGTATCAATTCAATAATCAAGTTTCATTTATTCAGTTTCTTGTACTACCGCAAGAACGCTTGACCGCTGTTTGTAGCCTTAGCGCCGGTTAAATTTTAATCGTGATTAATTTAAAGGAAATTTCATAACAAGCGACCTGGTTTTCTAATAAGTGAGACTAAGGCTCAATTCACACCTAGGCGACTCAGATTGAGAAGAGATTCGACTCTAGTGGAGAGCATGTTTTCAAATGGTGACACTCAGACCAGTCGATTCTAGTCTCCGCGACGTCACCATTTGGAAACACATGCTCTCCACTAGAGTTGAGCCTTATAAGACTTTTCTTCTATTTCCTAACTGGAATCTCCAAGACATAATTGAAAAAAAAAAATCACAAGATCAGAGAAGCCTTCTTTTTGAAAAACCCTTCTCTGATTGGTACTCGTGAAATTGATCACGATTAAAATTTAACGGGCTATGTGCAACCGAGCCTTAAGAGTTTAATTTTCACTATTTCTAGGATGTACCAACCTTCAATCATAGCAAACGCCGCGCCAAATCAAATAGAATCGCTGCAAATAGCCGCACCATAAGGACCAAGCCACACGAGGTTCGCTTCAGGGCAGAAAGCTCTCCGATTGGCTTCGGGAATCAGCTACTAAAGCTCGGTTGCACAAAAGCTGGTTAAGTTTCAACCGTTGTTAATTTTACAAGAACCAATCAGAGGCCTTTTTGACAAGACGTCTTCTCTGATTGGTTCTCGAGGAATTAATCACCGTTAAAATGTAACCAGCTTTTGTGCAAACGGCACTAAGAGAGCTTCCTGCCCTACCGAAAAACGCTGCGTGTGGTTTGGCCCTTATATAGTTGATAATAGTGGGGGAAATTCGCTTGCCGCTGCAATTTACGCTGTAGAATGCCGAGCCAAATTCAATTAGAATCGCTGCAAATATCCTCGTCTCTAAGGCTCAACTCACACCTAGGCGACTCAGATTGAGAAGAGATTCGACTCTAGTGGAGAGCATGTTTTCAAATGGTGACACTCAGACCAGTCGATTCTAGTCTCCGCGACGTCACCATTTGGAAACACATGCTCTCCACTAGAGTTGAGCCTTATAAGACTTTTCTTCTATTTCCTAACTGGAATCTCCAAGACATAATTGAAAAAAAAAAAATCACAGATCAGAGAAGCCTTCTTTTTGAAAAACCCTTCTCTGATTGGTACTCGTGAAATTGATCACGATTAAAATTTAACGGCCTTTGTGAACCGAGCCTTAAGAGTTTAATTTTCACTATTTCTAGGATGTACCAACCTTCAATCATAGCAAACGCCGCGCCAAATCAAATAGAATCGCTGCAAATAGCCGCACCATGGGGACCAAGCCACACGAGGTAGATTGCCCTTTCTTCAGGGCAGAAAGCTCTCCGATTGGCTTCGGGAATCAGCTACTAAGGCTCGGTTGCACAAAAGCCGGTTAAGTTTCAACCGTTGTTAATTTTACAAGAACCAATCAGAGGCCTTTTTGACAAGACGTCTTCTCTGATTGGTTCTCGAGGAATTAATCACGGTTAAAATGTAACCAGCTTTTGTGCAAACGGCACTAAGAGAGCTTCCTGCCCTACCGACTCTACTGAAAAACGCTGCGTGTGGTTTGGCCCTTATATAGTTGATAATAGTGGGGGAAATTCGCTTGCCGCTGCAATTTACGCTGTAGAATGCCGCGCCAAATTAAATTAGAATCACTGCAAATATCCTCTTAGGTGACTCAGGTGAAGAGACTGGACTCTAGTGGAGAGCATGTGTTTTGAAATGGTGACGTCGCGGAGACTAGAATCGACTGGTGTGAGTGTCACCATTTGGCAACACATGCTCTCCACTAGAGTCCAGTCTCTTCTCCACCTGAGTCGCGTAATTGTGAGTTGAGCCTTACTGTTAATATTATAGTGATAATAGAAGGGATATTCGTTTGCTGCTGCTGAATTTACGCTGCCCTACGCATAAGCTTGCATACTAGAGTGAGATGCACGTTATAAAGTCAGCACCTCATCAACATTTGTGTTGCTATCCTTGTCTGCTATTAGACAAAGCAGATAGCTCTATCCTTTCCAACCCCGCACTGCTGTAAATGGTTTCTTGACTATGTAGATATATAATAAACTACCAGAATATTTTATCTCAACCACGAAAATTTATTATTAAATCATGAGAAAATTAATAAGAATGACAACAAATATACCGGGATGACAAATCACAGCTATCTAGTATAGAAGGCGGTGGTAACAGAAAATCGGCAACTCTGACGTCCTATCATTTTCACTGACTTTGTAACGTGAATTTTACTATAGCAAGATAATAGGAGATTGAAGACCAGTTTCCATCACCACAAATCCCAGAGACAAGTTGCACAACTAATCATTGATTGCTATATTCTGGAGACAGCTACATGTTGGGATACATTAATGTGTGGCAATGGAAACTGGTCTCAAGTAGTTAGTGGTAGACACATTGAAATGGAGTGCCACCTCGCCTCGCTCCAATGTTGACAGTACTCTGTCAATAGTCTGCGCTTGCTTGCTAATCAACCATCAATCTGAAGCTTCGTTTACACCAAAGTTGATAACTCAATCATTATAGATTCTATTCGATTGAACATATCTTATCATACACATGATGAACATATGTGTTTGTCAAGTTACGTTCAATCTAGTAGGATCTATAAGGATTATGATGTTATTAACATTTTGTTTATAACTTTGGTGTAAACCCAGCTTTATACCTCTCAAATTATTTAATCATTATAATAGACACTTGTCAATATAAATCATAAATCAATAAAATCTGCACCCTCGATTTACGGATCATTTCTAGAATAAAACACTATCAAAATTCACACTTAGCAGACTCCAATAATATGTCGTTACCTTCTCAATCAATAGAGGGATTTCATCTAAAATGGTTTGAGGGAAAAATAATGCAAGAATTTCTAATTAAATGTCAATGGATCTTGGATAACCAGTATTTCATTTTCATTAAGGCTCAACTCACACTTACGCGACTCAGGTGGAGAAGAGACTGGACTCTAGTGGAGAGCATGTGTTCCCAAATGGTGACAGTAGCGGAGACTATAGTCGACTGGTCTGAGTGTCACGATTTGGAAACACATGCTCTCCACTAGAGTCCAGTCTCTTCTCCACCTGAGTCGCCTAAGTGTGAGTTGAGCCTAATAGGGTACTCTTTAATTACACAACTCAGGAATAAATCATTAGTCACCCGAGTTGGGATAACATTGGCAAATGATTGAAAATATCGTTGGTCACAGACACAGGGTGGGGGTATAAATGACCACACATAATAAGACCAACAACTCATCATAATAAATTGAGTTTTTATAAAATAACGCTTCACAGCTATAGGAATGTCCCTGCATTGGTGGGCATAACTCACAAAAAGTGGGTGATATCAATTCACTGATCATAACAAATCAAATAAAAATAATGATGAATGATACGAAATAAAAATAATAATGATGATGGATTAAATAAAATGAATGTTAAAATAAAAACAAAATGAAGCAAACAAAAAATAAAATTTAATAACTCATGAAAAAATTATAAAAATAAAATAAAACGATGAATGAAAAAATAATAAAACATGTTTATTCTCGGTAAAAATATCCCCAGTATTTTTAATAGTGGCCTGCCGATTGCCGGTCCTGTAATATAAAAACGGGAACAACGTTTAGAGATTTGATTTATTTAGCACTTTGTCAACTAATCGTGCGCCCTCATGCCAAACACGCATCTACTGCTCTACAACAGGCCAAAAGAAATAGAAGGAAAAATGAAAAAAAAAGATTGGTTAATGATGATGGGATTTCAAACAGCACTGATGTGCACACCAAGACGAGCAATCAAACCAAGTCACAGCAGGCGAGAAAATCCACAGTCGAAAAGTGTTTGAGAGAGAAAAAACAAAGCTGCAATGCTCATTAGAAGAATAAAGACAGAACTATGAACAAAGACGTGGCTTTCTATAAATGAGAAATTATAAGTTCAAGCAGAAGATTGAAACGGTTTCAAGTCAATCAACCAACCATTCAACTCAAAACATTCCAAGTAGGAGATGCCTAGAGCAGTGAAATAAAAGAAGTTTATAGAAGAGTGCATGGAATTAGTCAAATAGTCATTTACAACAAGCAGAGGAGCAGAAGATTTGAACAGTTTAAAGACAATATTTCTTTCTACAATTATTCAACTCAATTCAAGAAGAAGCTGCATAGAGCAGTGAAGTAGGATGAGATTTTAGGCAAGTGCAAGATATTAGTCAAATATACAATACAGTATTTACAACAAGCAGACGAGACAACACCATAAAAAAAGAAAAACCAGACAATCGAAGACAAGTCTACATACTACGGTTAGAAATAGCAAACTACCACTAGTTAATAATTACTGAGTACATAATTAGTGAGGGTGAACATTAACTCAAGGGCGTTTATGTTACTGATCTCAAGCCGATAGTCCAGGTAGTTCTTTCATGTGAAGCTTTATGACTGTAATAGTCCATCATATTGTGCCGTTCATACACTCTTATCCGGCCAAAACAGTAAAAATCGACAATAATCGGCTTGAGATAACAGTGAAAGTTGCGAGATAAACGCCCTATACCATGAGATACTACTTACGCTATTGTTTCTCTATGACATTAGTCAGTGTAAACATGGTTGTCTAGAATGAAGGTTGGTGCAAACGATTTTACTTGAAAAAAACCACAAAATGATACATTATTTTCAAAAAATGTTGCCCAATCCAAAGTATTTTTCAAATTCCCTCTCATTCTTAAAAATAATATGGTTAATCGCAGGTTGCACTTCTATATTACGCAAGCAGCAACGCAAAATGCACAATCAAACATTACAAACATGAAAAATACAGAAAAAATCATCTACTAACCTCGAGTAAATTCCGTCGACGATGTTTAACATCATGATGTGAAGTAATTCAAGGCTGGAGATTGGAGATAAGGTCTTCCTTCTCAAAGCAGTGAGATTCCTCTGCGCAGTCATTCTGTGAAGTAATCCTTGGCTGGAGATTGGAGGTAAGGGCTTCCTTCTCAAAGCAGTGAGATTCCTCTGCGCGGTCACTGTAAAACAACACATTGCTTAACCAACAAAGTAATAAAAAAATATACTAGTGGAGTGACTCAAGGCAGTTGAAATAAGTGGTTGAGACAAAAGCTGTTTTATTTATCATAAAAATACGATCAAACAGTTGTGTATATGGCAATACCTGTTTCATAAAGATTCAAATATTATAAACACATACAAATTCATCACAAAACACATCAAAATTTATGTCACAAATAAATAGATTCACTTCTACATTAGTTTTCAGTTGCAAGAAGATAGATTGGCTGACTTGTAAAAAAATAAATTTCTCGCAACGGGAAACGAGAGAGCAGAGATTTAAAAACATGTTTTATTATAAAAATTGACCCGCTCTCCTCAACGGGGAAATTTTGAAACATACTCAATGGAAATTTTTACCCGCATTCTGTAGTGGGAAGATTTAAAAAAAAGTTTACTGTTAAAATTAATCCCGCAGCGAAAAAAATGTTAAAATTTCCTATGAAAAAACTTCGTTGCCCCTTTCACAGAGCAGGAAACGGGGAGGTGAATTTCAATATATGTTTTTTTTTTTAATATTTATGACTGATATAATTGATAAAAAAATTGTTCGGACCGCATTAGTGTGCGCAATTATAATAAAAAACCTATGCATGAATGGCAAATACATTTTCTCCTCTACTTTCAGTAATTATTATTAAAATGACAAAATAATTGAGACTGATACCTAAACAAAAAACTAGCCTTAACCTTAGATGTTTTCAAGTTGAATGCAATTACAAACATGATGTCTGCTAATGTTGAATTTTAAAGAAAAATATTCGAAATAATTAATTTTTACCTGGAAATAAATTAAACTATTAGGAAATAGCTTATTTTTGTACTAATAATTCAAGTTTCAAATCGGTAAATCATAACCAAAGAATGTAAAGTAAATATTCAAAAAAATTATAAACGTTTATGATATTTACCTTTAAAATGAATAAAATCGACAGTAAACAATTCATCTTGTACTAATTTAAGCCTAAAATTGATGAATTATAGCTAAAAACTTTATATAAAATCTATAGTCAGATTCAATTCCTTGGCAGTTCAAAGTGAAACAGCCATAGATCAAAAGTAGGAAATAATTATCTAAAACTGAACGAAATCAATTGAAAACATTGTAAAAAGATTGCGGGAATGAAAAGAATTGAAAAGAATGCGGGTAAACATTGAAAAAGAAACATTGTAATAAGACAAAAGCAAGTAATAAATAACGTTGAATAGCTGATGAAACATTTTTATTACGTAAAATTTACAGTACCTTGAACTAATCGGCGACTGAAGAATAGGCTGTTTTTATATCAAAGCTCACGTTAAAATTATCGGATAGAACTGGATTTCTATGTTCACACTAGTTGATTAAGATAATAAGGAACACATTTCACAATAATTTAAGACTGAACTCAATAAAATATAATTAAAAACTGCAATAAATTACGACCACTACACAATATAGCAAGAAAACATCCAAGATGGCGGCATCCAATTTATTTCTATTTCGACAGAGGAGGGAAAAAGTATTGCCGCCAACGTAACGATGCAAAATTTCTCTATCCGCCCTTCCTATTTTCTATTGAGACATAGATGTGTTTGGTTGGCAGAAACCAGCTGACTTTCTGACCTAATTACTTTCCATAGAAGAAGAGTAAAAGAATAAGAAGAAAATAATTTTCTAACCTTAAATAAAAACTGCATAATAATTACAAAAATGTAATTAGAATACATTGAAATGACATAAATTGTACTCTAAAATGATTATAATATTGATGATATAACTTGAATAAAAGATTAAAATGCCTCCAAATGCATATTTCACCCAGAAACCCCAGCAAAATATGTCATCAATTTTAATAGAAAATGAAGAAATAAAACTGTTTCTCACAAAAATATCTTTTAAAAACATAACTATACATATTTATTTAACCATTTTTCATCCTAATAGAAGCTCAAAATAGAGATAGAATGTCATAAAGACGTAATTTATTCTTGTACTACACTGGCAACCATACCATACAAATCGGTTTGCAATGCCTTTGGGGCAAAATATAACCATAATATTGATAAAGCTTGGTAAAAAGGTAGATAAAGAGCAGCTGAAAAATTTTAACTCAACTATTTACCTTAATATAAGTTTCAAAAAATGTTTAATAACTCTATGGCTTACAAGCGCATAATGACTCACAACTACACATTCAACAGGTCTATCAAATTGTACGGTATAAAATGTAACAAACTCTAGACATTTGATGACATAAAGTGCTCAAAAATATTACAAATTAGAAGAAGGAATCTATTCACTACAATTACAATAAGGGCATCTATGGGAAAACAGAACAATTTGACGGAATAAAACCCAAATTTTAAATTGCTTCAAATAGGCTACTAGCAACTTTTATGAGACTTTCTACCGCTTTGTTAGAAGAATACTCTACAGTCCAGCTGCACAAAAGCCGGTTAAATTTTAACCGTGATTAATTACATGAGAATCAATCAGAGAAGCCGTCTTATCAAAAAGACCTTCTCTGATTGGTTATCGTGAAACTAATCACGATTAAAATTTAACCGGCTTTTGTGCAACTAGGCCTCTCTGTTGTGGGCAAATTAAATGTATCCTGCACTCCCAACTTTAGCCCCTATATTATACACAAATCTACAACATCTTTTTTCAGTTGAATGTATTCTATAGATCCAAGAAAATTGGATTATGTCGACTATGCAAACTAAATAAATAAGCTTGTTCACACCAAATCTGTGCGACTCTGCAGTCGGTGGATGGATTTTCCAAAAAGATCGGTCGCCTGCCTAAGCAATGAGCTGTTGTTCAACACAGACATCCATCCATCTGCCGAAAGACATGAGAAATAAACTCCACTCGCAGACGAATGTTTTCGAATCGTCCTATTAATAGTGAGGTCCACATTATAATGGCAGTATTGTATTAACATTGGTGTTGCTATCCTTGTCTATCATTCCACAAAGCAGATAGCGCTATCCTCTACCACCTCCGCACTCTTCCCACATAATTATTACTACAACAATGTATAAATATGTTCAATCAACAAAATATTTAATCTCAAATATAAAATTTTTCTTGACGAATATAGAATATGATTGATTATTTTCAACATTGAATATTATATCAGATATGAGATATCGTCTTTTGAAATCAGAGACAAGGCAGAGAATCGGCAACATTGCTCTTCTATCTTTCTCCACTTCCATGACAACGTGGATTTTACTATAATAGCGATTTTCTCCGGACATCCGAACGGTCGTTTTCGATCAAGATCTCTCATCAAAACCACAAATCACGCCAACAAGGAGATAAAACAACAAAATATATTGAGACTCCAGATTCGGGTTCAGCGTCTTGAAACAAATAATTTGCTTTAAAAAAAATTATGAAAATTGAGGAATCGGTAAAGATTTTTAAGTAAAAATAATTTCTATTGGGCCACAGATTTCTCTGGTGTGAAGTGAAACTGTATGGACGTCCAGATATCTGTAGTAACTCTACACAGTCACAGAGCTCTGGTGTGAACAATTTTTAGGCAACTCAATTTAATACAAATTCATACAAATCAACACAAATACACAAAAAAATACAAAAACAATACAATAAAAATACAAATTTCTAATCAAAATACAAAAACAGGCTTCACAGCGGGGTGTGCTGAATAGAATGAAAGGCGGAAAATACCTAGTCAACTATGGTTTCCCATGTCATGGTCTGGTAGAGGGAATAAAAGTAAAGAATGAAGGGTGAGGAGGAGTGGATAAGGGAAGAACGGGAGAAGAAGAGAGTGAAGAAAGACAAGCAACGTTTGTAAGCCAGATACCAACAAATACCAACAAACCAACAAATATAGCTGAAGAAATTTCAATAAATAGTTGGAGCAGAGATCTTGAGTGTCATACGTCGATATTAATATCTATATTTAAGATATCTATAAGTATATTCTTCCAAGACCGCTGCCAGCAGATCGCTCTCTGTGTGATCAGAACTTGAATGAAGGTGTGATGCCAAATTATAGGTGTTCTCATAGTGAGGAGGTAGTGGAGAGGGTTGATCAATCAATAAATAAATTTATTCAACACAACAACAAATCATTTTTTTATTTGACACAAACACTGAATAAAAATCAAAAGGTAAGCACATAGAGAAAATATTGCATGAGAAGATATACCACCATGTATGTTCCAAAAATTGAGGCCATTACACGTTCACAGTCCGAGATGAAATGAAAGTCAAGTGGTTATGAAACTTGATTTAACTGTATCACACCATACAGAGAATATAGCTTCAGAAGATATCTCATGAAATAGGAAGTTTATGTTCCAAATTTCTTCTCCGATTACTGTCGACTACTGTCTATTATTATTGTGTTGTTGGGAGTGTGAGAGTGTAAGAAGGGCACAGTATGAGAGACTACCAGCGTCACATAGATTTACCAAAAACAACTACTAGGATTATCGGCTTCAGTTAACACTCACATTTGCAACATAAACGCCATTTACCATGACATATATTCTTGTGCTATATTTTCTCTAGGATAATAGTCACTGCCCAACTATCACAAAGAGAATTTCACAGACAACTATCATCCAAAAAAAAAACAGGAAAAAAGTCAGTTCTCAATTTCAGCAGCTGAATAATGTCAGGTATAATGCAAAATCTAAGATTATCAGGCATTGTCAACCTTAAAAAACAGAATAGATGGGGGACACTGAAAGATTATGGTAACCTACAAATAAGAATTGTATGATTTTTTACATTATATATATATTCTTTGTAATAACATTAATTCGGGGATTATCAGGGTTGTAGAACTATGAGAATATATTCTATTAGTCATTGATCAACTATTAAAACCAGAATTGTTAGATTGGGGCACTGAAAAACATTGGTAACCTTCAAATAATAATTGTATGATTTTTTACAAAATAAGGCTACCTATTCTTTGAATAACACCACTTCGGGGTTTACCAGTTATACGGAAACTATATGAATACTTTCTTTCAGTCATTGATCAACTATTAAAACCAGAATTGTTAGATGGGGGCACTGAAAAATGATGGTAACCTTCAAATAAGAATTGTATGATTTTTTACATTATATATATATTCTTTGTAATAACATTAATTCGGGGATTATCAGGGTTGTAGAACTATGAGAATATATTCTATTAGTCATTGATCAACTATTAAAACCAGAATTGTTAGATTGGGGCACTGAAAAACATTGGTAACCTTCAAATAATAATTGTATGATTTTTTACAAAATAAGGCTACCTATTCTTTGAATAACACCACTTCGGGGTTTACCAGTTATACGGAAACTATATGAATACTTTCTTTCAGTCATTGATCAACTATTAAAACCAGAATTGTTAGATGGGGGCACTGAAAAATGATGGTAACCTTCAAATAAGAATTGTATGATTTTTCACAAAATAAGGCTACCTATTCTTTTGTATAACACCAATTCGGGGTTTCGGGGATTGCCAGGTATACGGAGACTATGAGAATACTTTCTTTTAGTCATTGATCAACTATTAAATCCAGAATTGTTTGATGGGGACACTGAAAAATGATTGTAACCTTCAAATAAGAATTGTATGATTTTTCACAAAATAAGGCTACCTATTCTTTTGTATAACTCCAATTCGGGGTTTACCAGGTATACGGAAACTATATGAATATTTTCTTTCAGTCATTTATCAACTATTAAAACCAGAATTGTTAGATGGTGACACTAAAAAATGTTGGTAACCATCAAAAGAGAATTGTATGATTTTTTACCAAATGAGGCTACCTATTCTTTGGAATAACACCAATTCGGGGATCACCAGATATACGGAAATCATTGAATGTTTGAATGGGACACTATAATAAGGTGGATATTCTTAAATCAGAAAAGGGTGATTTTTTTCAATATCTAGTAATTCTTGTAATTCATCCATTAGTTCCCAAGAATAAATTAGGGGATATTTTTCAATAAAAAAAGACATTAGAGTTATTTTAACTTAAATCTAGAGACATGTCAAAGTATATGGAGAGAAATTGTCCTGAACTGCAGTCTGGTAGATTTTCCTCATGAAACTGTTAAGACATTTATGAGTAAGATTTATAAGTGTTTTTATAAAAAAATAAAATGAGGAAAAGTCTATAGATCACAGCACGCCCTTCTCTATAAACCCAAACATTTGAAATGCCTTTTTAAATTATATTAGAAAACAGATTCTAAGCAATTCCGCTTGAAGAGAAGAAAAAAGACATGATATTTGTAGGGAAAATTACAAATATCACAATAAATTTGGAATTACCTTGTACTTTGCATGAAGAGTTGAATCAGCTCGTTCCGTTTCAAATACAATGAATATTGTAGCATAAAATATCAAGTTACGATTCCGATTGAATGGTTATAATCTCCAATGATGATATACCTGAAAATGTATAAAAATAATAAACTCAACAGTAGATAAGGTTATCAAAGAATAATAGAGCATGAATAATTTTGAATTTAAAATTTTCATTTCTTTGAATTGAAAAATGATAAGTTTATTAATTTAAAGTTTAGTGCTGAACGTCCCGCACACTTGCAACTACCCAACCTACCTACCATTGCCGTCAATCTAGAGATCATTCATGGTATGAGAAAAGTAAAAATTAGTCAACAACTAGAACTAAAACGGAATTAAACCATTATTTAAATGATATTGAACACATTTTACAATAATGTTTAAGTTGAAATAAGCAAAATATCAGCTAAATACTTATAAAAACAATAAGACAGCCCATTGGCAATGGCTCATAGTCAACACATGAAGATTTTGCAATTATTTTACCAAAGTAATCGTTTTCAAAGTTAAATGTACTTAATTTAACCATAATCGAAGATGAATTTCTTAGGAATGAATGTTTATTTATTGTAATACTTACAGTATTATCATTTTCAAAACTTAGCTGTATGGGACCGTATAGGAATTCCACTTCCAAAGTTTACACACACATTCTCTAATTATACGACGGTTACAAACTATTTTTAACATTGATAGACTTCAATCAATTATGAAAGATGATATTTTTAAAAAATTAAAGTTTAAATGTTAATATTCAATTAATAATTAGCAATTGTTTGCGGACTTGTACAGGCTAATTGTATACAAACAAAAATCAAAGATGGCGATGGTCAGGTCAGGTCAGTTTGAGCAAAATGTGGCAATAGTTCAAAAACTGGCCGCTATTGCCTATGGGCAGCACAATGCAGGGAACATTTTGAAATCATTTGTGAGTATTAACCCTTTCACTACCCATGTCCATCCCAGTGGCCATACATTTAGCAGCTCTATAATCAACTTCAAACTCATTTTTACTCGGTTGAGTACGTTTGGGCATCACAATGTACATATTTTATGATGATCTGTAGTGTGCTGCCATCTGTAGAGTCACTTGGGAGTTTAATAAAACAGATGTTCCAGGAGACTGCATCGCCAATGGTTGTCAACTCAAAACTAGTCTCGCTTTTTTATTCTTTTCAGTCTTGTGGTTCAATTATTTGAAAAAGTTTGAGTGTTTCTAATACATAAATAAAGAGGGAACCGAATCATTCCATTTCTGGTTTAAAAACGCGATTAAATATCAAGTAATAATATGTTGAATTCTAATGTACATTGTAATGCCCATCAGTAGTGAACGTATGTCTAATAGTTTTTGAGGTTATGTCCAGATTTCTCCTCAACGATGAAGCCAGTGATGTTTCTAATCATATTATATTTTGAAAACTGATCAACATTTTGAAGCAAACAAACTATGTAAGTATACAATTAATGTATTATTTTTTCTTCACTAGATTATCCGTTATTCAACTTATTTATGTCATATTTTTAGTCAACGTAAGATTTCAAAAGTCTTGTGAACCATATTCTCGGTCCTATTCTCTAATCAGTATCTTTGATCAATTTATTATTGATAATTTATACAGTTTATAATTATAATTTATAAATTTTATTAGTTGTAATTTATACAGTATAACAAGTTTCAACAAGAGATTTATTATCTTTGTTTCAGACAATGAATAACCAGGCCACTACCAGTACAGCTTGTGGATTCGATTTGGATAATCCAAGCTGTGTTACCTCAATACTAGATATCCTGGATGGGGATTGTTCGGAGTTGGAGGGCTTCAACAGTGATGACGACGTTGAGCTGGACATCCCACCTAAAACTTGTACCAGAATAGGTAAGCATTCTTCTTTTTCAAGAACTTATAAATAATCATTGAATCTATGAAACATGAGACAATTGCACTCAGAAGCTTCAAATTATTCAACAGAGTTATCCTTATGATGTTGAATTTTGTCTCATGTTTCAGGAGCTGATGTTCCTCCCAATGATGACGAACTTTTTAGTGGTGATGAAGAGTTACAGAACGAATTCAGAGCTGCAGCTCCATTATTGGATGCTCTAGAAAGTTCAGAGACAGTTACAACCACTCCAATAAATGCAGAGCAAATAGGGCAGGCCACCGTTGACAATTCAACACCTTCATCATCTGCAAATTCACGTTTCATGACAACAAATAGAAAGAATATACAGTGGAGGAAGAGACCATTCAACCCTCCAGTAATTGGTGCTTTTGAAGATAATCATGAAGATGTATTCACTTCAGATAATCCAATTGACTTTTTTAGGAAATACATTCCAAATGAATGTATTTCACAAATAGTGCAGTACACTAATATGTATGGACTTCAATCCGGTAAAGCTTTTCAACCAACTCATGACAGAGAAATAAATATTTTCATAGGGTTACATATTTATATGTCTGTATTGAAATTCCCGAGGATAGAGATGTATTGGAGAAACAGTTTGAAAGTAATGATATTTTTGGAGAACATCGATTTCGAAATCGATTTTATCAATTGAGAACAAATATTCACATAGTTGATAATTTGGCAAAGGAACCTACCAATAAAGATAGATTTTTCAAAGTTAGGCCTATTTTTGACTATGTAAGAAAGAGATGTCATGAATTAGAAATGGAACAGAACCTCTGTGTTGATGAGCAGATGATCCCTTTTAGAGGCCATCATTCTGCTAAACAATACATCAAAGGAAAGCCTAACCCATGGGGGATAAAAAACTTTGTTTTGTGTGGGAAAAGTGGTCTCATTTATGATTTTCTGATTTATCAGGGAAGCACAACAGAGTTGAATGAATCAAACATGAAATTGTATGGTTTAGGAGCGTCTGTTGTCCTTGAGTTAGTCAATAGATTGCAAAAAGATTATCATTTCCTATACTTTGATAATTATTTCAATACTTATAATCTACTTGAAATTCTCAAAGACAAGAGAATATTTGCTGCAGGCACTGTTCGATTGAATCGGTTTGGTAATCCTCCTTTTTCCAGTGATAGGGAGTGTTTGAAAAAGGGTAGAGGCTATTCTGAAGAAATTACAAGTAGGGATGGAAATATAGTAATTTGTAAATGGACGGACAATAGATCAGTGGCTCTTGCCTCAAATTTTGTAGGTATTGGCAATACAGATGAAGTCAAAAGATGGGATAAGGGTGCAAAAAAAGAAATTTTTGTTTCAAGACCTGAAGTTGTGAAAAAATATAATTATGGTATGGGAGGTGTTGATAAGGTAGACCAGCTGATTGCACTCTACAGAATTTTTATCAAGAGCCGTAAGTGGACTCTGCGATTATTTTTTCATGCTATTGATATGGCATGTGTGAACTCATGGCTAGAATATAAGTTGAAGAAGGAAGAGAGGAAAGAGAAATTTCTAGATCTTCTAGATTTTAAATTGAGGTTGGGAGAGGCTCTCATAAAAATGGATAACCCCGTAGGATCAGGGAGGAAGAGAGGACGCCCTAAAAATATTGAGGAGGAGGAGGAGGATGATGATGTAATGCCCATTGCAAGTAGGCCTAAGAGAATCATGGAAGTTAGGCCTATCAATGAAGTCCAAAAAGATCTGGTTGATCATCAACCTGAGTATGACGAAAAAAAAGAAGCAACAAGATGTAAGAATCCTGGTTGTTCAAAAAGAACCCATGTATTTTGTGAAAAATGCAAGGTTCATCTATGTTTTGTGCCAGGGAGGAATTGTCTCAAACAATTTCACAGGTAGAGATAGGTAATTTTCATAGATTTGACTTACCGTATATGTTTTACTTACATGTTTACTTATATATTTTGACTTGATTGTTTTATTTACATCATGTAAATTCATCTTTTTATTTTTAGAATGAGTATATTTTTTATTATTATTTGAACATACTTCTATATAATTGTAGAATAAATGATTGAATACTATTTCATCCACGTTTTTCTTATTATTATTCCTATTTTGTACTATTTTAGTATATATTATGGGAAAAATGTCATAAAAATTAATATTTATGAATTATTGCATAGATTGAAACTATATTTGCATCATTATATTCATGTAAGTATTGTATTGTAGAGCCTTTTAATCCTTTTTCATTAGTTCAATAGAAGCACCCGTTGACTCCCTTTGTCCATCACAGTGGACATGCTATATTTTTTTATTCTTGATATTTTTTTCAGTAAATTATGGCTCAACATACTGAATAAACCATAAACTGCCAATATAAGTGGTAAAAAAATTTTTTTTACTAGCAGCAGAAATGCAGTAGTGAAAGGGTTAAATGAACAGCGTTTTAATTTTTAAATAACAACTAAAATTCACAACATCTAATTATGATCGAATTTATTGTATCATCTTATTGGAAAAATAGTTTTCTTCACAAATTGTTCTTTTCAAAACTGCGCTATGATTGAGCATTCAAAAGTTATTGAAGAAATACTGCTTGATAGTTCACTGAACATTTCAATTTCAAAATTTTTTGAAGCTTCATATTGCCTTATTTTAACAGTTTTCAGGGATTTAAACTGTGAATTATTTTAGATAATTTTATTCTTCATAAATATTGTATCGATGAAATTTGTGCTACGAACAACCGTTCACAAGTTATTGATAAAATAACACAGAAGAGCTTATGTTTACATGGGTTTTCCCAATTTTGATGCTCTATAACTCCTTATAATCAAAGCTCTTCAGTGTTATAATAGCATGATTTTGTAGAGAATTTTTTTTATCTTCATCTCTCATGAATTTTTCAGAAGCTATGTGGACAGAAAATACTACAGAGGATTTCAACGATGATGCGGTCCTCTTGTTTTTCAAGTTCTGTAACTTCTTACTTTTGTGTTTATTGGGCGATTCGATCAGACGTTTCTGTAGTAAATTTTGTTTCCTTCAAAAAAGGTTATATCCAAAATCAAGCTCAAATGTACTGTTCAAAAGTTATTGATGAAATAATACAAATTAGTACTGGTACAATGATAATAATTCGTTTCATCTGTTTTTGAAATGCAATACCTTCTTATTTTGAGATTATTTTAACAATAAAATGGCATGATGTTGTATAAAATTGAGATTTATTCAATAATTGTGATAAGCATAATCAAGCTCTGATAAACTGTTTAGGAATTATTGCTGAACAACTGAAACAGCCACCATTTTTTCTTAAAAACTGCGCAATCAGCTTTAAAAGCAGATTCCAAGTTTACTAGAAACAGTTCATTTTTGAGAAAAAATGTTTCAAATTCAAAATGTAAAGCTTTATATTTTGCACAATTTCGTCTGTAGCTGAATAGAATCGGCTTACAAACAGCAGAGGTATGATGGATCAAATCTATTTTCTGTGAGACTAATATAAGTTAATTTTGATTAAACTCTCAATCCAAGGTTACTCAAGAACTTTAAATTTTTCAGGAAAATTGTACGAAATTAAACTCATAGAGCTGAAAATTCTACACAAGTTGAAGTCTAGTTTAGGGAAATCGGTTCAAAAACAACAAAATTATGATGACTCAAAGCTAATTTCAGTGTAACGTTACAGTGTGAATTCACAACATTCAATACAAGTTTACTAGAAAATGGTCAATTTTTGAGCAGAACTGTTTGAGACTAAACATATAGAGCTTGAAATTATACACAATTTGAACTATGGTTGAGGAAAATCAGTTCACAAAAAACAGAGTTATTATTAAATTTGTCTAATGATGGTATTTTTGAAATTGGCGGTAGCTTTCGACTGGTGTCCATAAATTAAGAATGCTTAGTTATTCAAATTTAAAATGCATCAAATTGTAGTGAATTTTTTTTCTATAATAAAAATCATCAGCAAAACTACAACATGTTGAACCGTTCAGAAGTTATGGGGGAAATACTGATTTTTGAAAATGAATTACTACTTCTTTACATGTCTAATGGAAAACGTAAAGTAGTCTTCTTATAGGGAATTTGATTCTCTTTGATAATGTCTCTCTGCAAAATTGAGATATAAATAACTGTTCAAAAGTTATTGGGGTATCATTGTTGAGAAACACACTGATGTTCAAATATCAATTAGTTTTCAAGCTTCATACCCCTCCATTTTTTGGATTTCCGATTGATTTGAACTCATCATGACATATGAGATTACATTTTCTTCAAATATGGTCTCTATAGAAATTCTCTAATTATTGAGTTTTCAGAAGTTATAGAGAAAAATCTACTGAAAAAATCATTGTTGACTTGGCTTTCTATACTTTTAAGCCTCTATAACTCCCTATTCACTGAGTTCATCATCATCAAAAATACATAGGATTGTAGTAAATTTTGTTATCTTAAATAAAGGTCATCAGCAAATTTGCGATATAATGAACCATTCAAAAGTTATGGGGGAAATTCTGGAACATTCCCCCAACAATCTCTGAAGCTGTCAGCCATAA
Source organism: Nilaparvata lugens (assembly GCF_014356525.2). Lineage (NCBI taxonomy): Eukaryota > Metazoa > Arthropoda > Insecta > Hemiptera > Delphacidae > Nilaparvata > Nilaparvata lugens. The sequence continues at coordinate 19,463,636 of NC_052517.1, read as the reverse complement.
AACATTTGGCAAGCTGTCCCTACAAAACAGTACCGTAGGCCTATTTGATATTTCCTTCATGGCTGATGGCTTCAGAGATTGTTGGGGAATGTTCCAGTATTTCCCCCATAACTTTTGAACGGTTTATTACATCGCAATTTCTCTGATGACCTTTATTGAAGAAAAGAAAATTTACTACAATCCTATGCATTTTTAATGATGATAAATTCAGTGAATAGGGAGCTATAGAGGCTCAAAAGTATAGAAAGCTAAGTCAACAATGAATTTTTCAGTAGAAGTTTCTCTATAACTTTTGAACACTTGATAGTTGGTGGATTTTCATAGGAACCATTTTTGAAGAGAATAAAATTTACTATGTAATTGGATGTTCAAATTTGTCATTAATCCAGAGAATAAGGTGTTATAAAGCTTCAAAAATAATTTACATTTGAAGATCAGTGTGTTTCTCAACAATGATACCTCAATCACTTTTGAACAGTAATTTCTATCTCACTTTTGAAGAGGAATATTTTTAAAGAGAATTAAATTTCCTATAAGAGAAATTCTCTACGTTTTTCATTAGTCATGTTAATAAGGAGTAATTTATTTTCAAAACTCATAATATAATACAACTAATTATGCTGATTTTTTCATTCCCTGCATTGTGCTGCTCCCTTGCGGTCAGTTTGTAAAGTATTGCCTTCTTGTCACTTTTTATTTCTTTTTTACCACAAACGCCATTTTGATTTTAGCCGGTCTGGTGTTTAAATCCACAAGAATTGCTTTGTATTACTAAAATATCACGATTTTACTTTTAATTATATGAAATATTACTTCTATAATAGTTTTTCTACAAACGCTAACGTTTAAATTGGTTTTGAACCGTTAATAATTGCATAATACGAAGCCAATCTGTGCATTGACCTGATAGCCTAAACTTACATATTTTGATAACGTGATTTTGTAAGTATTTCAATGATTCAAAGCTTATTTTCATGAAAATTATGTTATTTTAAAAGTGAATTAAGGTTATTTATACTTTAGAATTTATATTTTCAAAGTATAATTGCAAAATGTTTATCCCAATCTTCAGTCAGCAATACAGTACCTATACAGGCTCTTGGCCCACCATATCATTTTTACGTGTTTATTATTAATTTTCCGTTGATTTCTGCGTGAAATATATTGTAACATGTACTTAGTAGTTTATTAAAACTAATCCAATTAAGTTTTTGGTTTGGTTTTTTATTTTTGTTGATTTATCTCTATGTCCAGCTATGTCATAGCCATGTCTATAGGTTAGGTTGGGACGTTATAATTCTATTCCATTTGCCACCATACCTATCATCAAATTATTAGTTGGAATCAATTATTAAGTATGTTAATTGTTTATAATTATTCAGATAATAGTATAAATAATTATTCAGATAATAGAATAAATAATTTATCCATTTTCTTCACGTTTCCAGGCTACGAATTAAAACCAATGAACGGCTGGCTATTGAAACCATTTGAACGGATTGGTACATGGAGGATTAGTAAATACTACTGGAAATCTGGAATATACGTTGACAGTAGACCAAAACATACAAGCTGAACCTCCTGATGCTGCTTAAAAGGTAATTACAATTTTTATATTTGTGGATCAATGTTCACAAATCTTGTTTTATTCTGTGTGATCCCTAATGGTTTATCTGTTCAATATTGTCTAGATATAAGAAAAGGCATATCAAAGATTTGGATTACAGAGAAAGGCGTGCTGTGATCTGTACCATTTTTCTCATATTTGTGCAAAATATACTAATTCAAAAAACTATTATGTATTTATTAAAGTTTAACAAGTAATGAATTTTAATGGGTAAAAATGTACAGATCATTTGCTCAGGTCAAATCTCTCCATTGAGCTTTGAAATGTCTCTAGCTGTAAGTTATCTTCTAGTTCTATCACTCACTTTTTGATGATGTAGGTCCCACAGAATTGATTGCAGAAAGGTCACTCTTGTAGTAAAGTTTAGCATCACTTCTTGTTATATGAGGTAGGAATATTTTTGGATCACACAGCACTTAAACTAGTCTTCCAATAGTGAGGGGTTGAGGAGTATAAAGTATTCCAATGTATGGTTTGCAATAGGAATGAGAGTAAACACGACATAAGTATTTAATACCTTAAGAAAGGTTTTTAATAACTTGAACTATATAGGTTTCGAATTGGAATGAGTTTGTTTGGAGACTTAGTAACAGTAATAACAAATTCAAAACATATGTTGTTATACTACATGGTTGAAGGAAATAAATATAATATAAGGTACGTTAGGACCGAATTTCTATAGGTAGGAACATTTTTAGATCACACAGCAGGTCGCCGCCAACCTTTATCTCTGACAATTAAGCTCCTCGCAATTTTGACCACAGGCGTCAGCCGATCCCCTGCCAAAAAATACCATTGCCGTCAACTAGTCTCCCCGACAGCTGATCCCCTACTGGAACGAAGGAGCTTGGTTGTCACCGACAACCAAGCTCTTCACAAGCTTCCCGCCAGCCGATCCCCTGCTGGATATGAGGGGTCTGGTTGTCGTGATCGTACCCTAGAACCAAGCCCCTCATACGCTCACGACAATCAAGCTCCTCGCCTGCCGATCACCTGCTGGAGGTGCTGTTCTCGTTTACTGCTGGACTATATCTGGGTCAATGTCTTCTGCGGTGACTTCCAAAAGATGATCAAAGATGTTCTCGCCGCTGGTAGCCGAACATGAAGCAGTTGTAGAGCATGTCGCTGTTGTCTGTGTAGGAGTACGGGGATCCGCGCGCGGCAAGGGCTGACCCGTGAGCTGTAGGGTCGTCACAGCCGGTGGGCTACGAGGGAAGGCGTGAGCTGACATAGCGTGACATCCGAGCGTAGTGTTCTCGTCGCTGACGAGAGGAGAGGCCGGCCTGTAGTGACTCGGGGTGTCCGTCTTGGTGGTCGAGAGGACAGTGGGGTCTTGGACGGCGTGACCAAGAGCGGACACGATATCCTCGGTTGTGTAGAGTGTGTGACGCTGGATAGACCAAGGTCTATAAATACAGGTCAAGACACAATCCCGTGATGCATTGCAAAATCGCCATTTTATGGGGTTCTAGTTCACCAATTTTCAAATTTATCAGCTGTTATCATTATTGATTGAACAAGATGTGATTTTGTTATATTGTTCAAGGTATCTTCCCACAGAATAATAACATTTAGATTCCAACTAGGCACTGAATTGTTGATTTTTAGATTGGGAACTTCAAACTCTTTTTTAGGTATGCCTTTTGACCCAATGCCTTATGAATCATAACAAGTTACCAGAATAGGAACAATTTTTAATAATAAAAAAATGAATTATTGAACCATTTACTATTGAAATTTCATTATTAAAATTTATTATTTATTATTCTAATTTTTACAATAAAGCACTGAATGGGAGAGAAAAACTAAGGATACTCCTTGTACTATTTCTCTCCCAAATTTAGATAATATTATTATAAAAGTTCAAAATGAGGTTATGATTTCCACTTTTTTGAAATTAAGTCCTTTTTCACTCAAAAACAACAGAAACTAAGAATTTTGAATTTTAAGAAACTGGATAGAAAACAAGAATATTACACTCAAATCACTAATAATTGAATCATTTTCACGTAATTTTACAAAATTTAGAGCCAGAAAAAATCGTAAACCTGAATTTACATATTATCTGAACCAGAATATTGTTTTTTTAAAAAGCATAATGCATGATTTTGTAATGAGCAGATTGGAATATTTCAAATGTACCGCCATAAAGACCCCACATAATGGCCGCTCCATGAGGAACACGAGTGTCATGACCTGTATTTATAGACCTTGGTTGCGACTAGTAGCTGCGTCCTTGGTGTTGACGGTTACAGCTGGTGGTCGGGGCCTTGGGGAACTGTTTCTGTTGGAGCTGGCGAAGCGACTAGATGGTTAGCCGGTGATGACGGCAGCTGGGGCGCAGTTTCGGCCTCTTAGCCGAGTGTTGAACTCCTTTCTGGAGGGGCGGAGTTCGGTTCTCTCCAGCATAGTCGTTTCCCTGTTGCTTCTTCTCCTTTAGCACTGGACAGTCCCGGTGGAAATGTCGTAGTAGTGGCTGGGTGAAACGAGCAGCTGAGGAGGCGACAGCAACATCAGTGGTCAGCTGCTTAGACTTTGGTCGATGGTGGAGGTCAGTCTCTAATTCGACGACAGCCAGTTGAATGAGCTCCTCGAAGTGGCGGGGGCGGGCAGCGCGGACCAGTGTCTTCAGCTTGTGGCTCAGCTGACTGATTAATTAAGGCTGTGCAAAGGCTAAAAATAAACTTTCTACTAGTGATATTTTTCACAGTTTTTCGATTTGTATATCATCAAGCTATCAAAATGAAAAAGTTTTCTCAGGAAAACATTTTTTTCCCGATCATTACTTTTTGAGATCAAATAGATCAAATTTTTGGGACAGAACATTTCAAATTCGGTAAGGAATGAATGCATAAGATTGAGTGGATAAATTCTTCATGGTATTGTTGATCTAAAATTTTTCATAGGTTTTCGATTTGTATATCATCAAGCTATCAAAATGAAAATGTTTTCTCAGGAAAACCTTTTTTTTGTCGATCATTACTTTTTGTGATATGAGCGCCTATAGATCAAATTTTTGGGACAGAACATTTCAAATTCGGTAAGGAATGAATGCATAAGATTAAGTGGATAAATTCTTCATGGTATTGTTGATCTAGTAAAACCAAAATTCTCTGAAAATATAAATTTTCAAGATAGTTATTCAATTTACCAAAAATGACCAGAAATAACTTTTTTGGGTTATTTTTAGTAAATTGAATAGAATTCTCAAAAATTGATATTTTCAGGAAATTTTTGTTTTATTCAATCATCAATACCATAAAGAAAGATATTTTATCTTCTCAGAACTGTGTGCAATTCGGAATTGATGAGAAAGATCTACTTTGCTCACATAAATTCCAATTTTGAGTATGGCTTGGAAATTTGGGGGGGAGCATACAAGGCTGTTTTACATCCGTTAATCATTTTACAAAAAGCATTTATGAGAATAATGTCTTACAAAACGAGATATGATCACTCTGCACCAATTTTCAAAGAGCTCAGAATACTGCCTATCAGGAACTTATATATTTTTAAAACCCTAATAGTGTGGAAATAGGAGTGGTGAAATGCAGCTGATTAATATGCGCAGGGTTGGGAGGAATCAACAAAATGTGCAAGTCCCTAAGCCCAACCTTACAATTTTCAAAAAATTCTTCAATTTTTAGCACCAACGTTTTTTAATAGACTTCCTGTGGACATAAAAAGGTGTAGGCAGAAGACAACTTTCTGCAGATTATTACATAGCCATCTGATACATGAAGATGTTTCCGGTTATTATGAGAATATTGTTTGAACTGCAGGCCTGCACTTTATTTAGCACTTTTTTACAACTGGTAAGCTCGACATTTTTTTGTTTTAGTTTGTAATGTTATTGTTTATAGTGTAATATTGTTAGTATTTTAATAATGTTAAACTGATACTGAAGTTCTTTTTCCTTTTTTCTTGTCTTTTTAGTTTTCTCTACTCTTTCTTAATTTGCTTTGTAAACTGTAACACTTCTTTTTTATTTTAAGTAGTTTTTTTTCTGCCCAAACAGGTTTTTGTAATCTTTGGGATTATTTTCCATGTATATTTGATTTATGGTAATGCTCTTCAGAGTATGTTTGTGATTTTTTAGTTATATGCTAATTTTTTAGTGACTATGGTAATTTCATGCTCTGTATATATTGTATAAATGGAAAATAAATTGATTTTGATTTTTGATTTATCCTCTGAATCTCATGGATTCATCTCTTAACGAATTTGACATGTTCTGTCCTAAAAAATTGAACTTTAGGCGTGAATATCACAAAAAGTAATGATCGAAAAAAAAATGTTTTCCTGAGAAAACATTTTCATTTTGATAGCTTGATGATATACAAATCGAAAACCTATGAAAAATTTCACCAGTAGAAAGTTTATTTTTATCCTTTGCACAGCCTTAAGGGTCGTTTGCACAGTCAAAGCTCAAACAAAATTAAATCAGCTGGTGGCTTGAACTCAAAATGAAACACATTATAACAAACGAGACTTGACACGGATTTATTTCAGTTTCAAATGAAATTTAGTTTAAACTGTGACTGTGCAAACGGCACTAAGTGTGAGATGATCTCCTCCGCGGTGAGGTGAGTGTTCCACCGTTGTCGTCATTGAAGCTTCTGGCGAAGGATACGTCCATCTTGTGAGTGGCCCATAAAATTATTTATGGGCCTCTGCGATGCGGTGCTCTCCAGCGAATCGAAAGTAAAAGCATAGAGAAACAATAGCATAAAGTAGATATGCCATGGTATAGGGCGTTTATGTCGCAACTTTTACTGTTATCTCAAGCTGATATTCCACTTAGTTCTTTCCCGTTGCCATGGTGAAGGACCGTTATGTTGCAAATGTGAGTGTTAACTGAAGCCGATAGTCCTAGTAGTTGTTTTTGGTGAAGCTCTATGACGCTGTTAGTCTCTCATATTGTGCCGTTCATACACTCTTACCCGGTCAAAACAGTGAAAATCGACAGTAATCGGCTTGAGATAACAGTAAAAGTTGCGACATAAACGCCCTATACCATGGCATATCTATTTACGGTATTGTTTCTCTATGGTAAAAGTAAATTCGTTTGGCTTTTGTTGGTGGGGAGTCCCTTGCGGGAAGGTCCCACCGCCTGAATATATAATTCAAGCCGTCAATGGGCCTTTCGACTGTCATACTTCAGCCGGGACCGACAGTTTAACGTGCCCATCCGATAACATGGAGTGATCTGGTTAAAAAACTTTTGGTAATGAGAGGATTTGAACCCGGGATCTCTATGCTGCTATGCAAGCACCAGCGAATCGAGTCTGGAGCTGTTGCCAGGTGGATATGAACTCTCCATACTCGGTCCACCAATTGGCGGCGGTGTCCTGCTCAGCAGTTGACCTCTCAAGAGTGGAAGCCAAGTGTATAATGGGATCTGGTGCACTTAGGGGATTTCTATAGTGAGGTCCAAGTTATAATGGCTGTGTACGATTGACAATACTGTTGCTGTCCTTTTCTATCATACAACAAAACAGATAGCGCTATCTCTTTCTAGCTTTGCAATGTTGACAGTTTGCCAGAATATTTTATTTTTACTTTTGACAGTGACTGTGCAAACAATATTCTCAGCCGCCATTTTTTCTTCATTCTATCAAGACACTTTAGTACACAAGTCGTATAATTCATTTAAAATGTATTTTTGGAACAATGAAATAATTTTTAGACATTACCGTCATATGAGAAACACAAATTAAAATACCTGAAATGACATTTTAAAAGTTTATAACTATAACCATCCTAGACTTCATCCATGCTTCAGTTAGCCTACACGTATAGGTTAGACCTTCTCGTACCGGTAGAAATAATATTGAAAGGTTATTTCAGAATTATTTCCATTAAAATTACTTATTTTAAATAATAATAATAATTAATAATATATAATAATTCGTTTATTTCACTGCATTTTTACAATAATATTGGTAATACAAATATACATACATTAAACATAAAGGTTGAACATTACAATTGGTAATACAAATACATACCTTAAGCATAATAATTGAACATAGATAATAATATTAAGCATGAAAAAACCACAGTGCATCCCTCTTTAGGCTAAACCTGTGTTGAGGGATGTCTCGCTCTCTAGTTGAGTCAACTTAATTTTAATACAATAACAATTTTGAGGTATCAAACAATAAAGTAAATTTTAAACAATAATCAGTGTGTTTTTCACAAGATGGGATTATGAATCTTTAACAATAAATTACCCAGAAAAAAAAAACATGCCTAGATTTGAATGAAGACATCAAAAAAATGTAAATAATATCACACCTCTATTAAACGTTTTTCTTCATAGAAGCGATTAAGTCTATTCTTAAACAAATTGTAACTGGGTGCATCTGATATATCTGATTGCAGTTTATTGAAAAGTCGTGGTCCCTTAGCAAAAGCATGTAAGTAGGCCACTCTACTTCTTGTGAAGGGTTCTTTTAATTTATTAGCAAGATTTCGACGAGTGGAATATACATGTTCATCCATAACTGGAAAATCTGAACGTCTTAAATACACAAACTTCAAAAGATTTATTTCAAATAGGGTATCAACACTAAAAACGCCATATTCTCTATACAATACTCCGGTTGGATATCTTATGGGTCTCTTCAAACATATTTTTATTATTCTTTTATAAAGAATTATGAGAGGTTGCAAAATTGAACTCCCACAACTTCCCCAGGATACAATACCATAGCAGATAATTGACTGTATCAGTGCCAAGAATACCATTCTTAATTGATAGATAGGAAGGACATTCCTTAATTGAACGCATTTATAAATTAATTTTCTAAGTTTTGAACAGATGTATGAAATGTGCGAGCTCCACCGTAAATGTACATCCAATACTACACCCAAATATTTTATTTCATTTTCTTTCTCTAATGTAGGACATCCACAGCTGTAGTATGGACTGGCACAATTTATATTATGTGATACTAGTTTACAGTCAGTATTATCTGGAGGCAATCCATAGGACGACAATGAAAGATTCGAAAACATCAGTCTGCGATCAGAGTTTTGTCGGATGTCCGTGTGACCAATGTTTTTCAAAAATGCATCACAGTCTCTGCATAGAGAGTAGAGCTTTGGTGTCTCAACACAGAGCGATCTGCTGGCTATTGTTTCCCTACACTCTCGCCAACGAATTGGCAATGCTGTCTCATGTTTACAGGCCCACAACAGCTAAAATATTCTGATAACAAAGCGCTAGAAAGTTATATTAAGAGTTTGTGTTTTATTCCGTCAAATTGCTATGGTTTCCGATAGGTGTTTCTTGTAACTGTAGTGAGTAGATTCCTTCTTCTAATTAAATTTATACTATTCTTGTGCACTTTATGTCATCAGATATCTAGAGTTTGTTACATTCTATACCGTACAACTTGATAGACCTATTGAATGTGTAGTTGTGAGTCATTATGCGCTTGTAAACCATAGAGTTATTAAGCATTTGAGACGGATATTGAGGTAAATGGTTTAGTTGAGAACTTGTAGCTGTTCCTTATCTATCTTTTCACCTAGCTTTATTAATATAATGGTTTTATTTTGACCCAAATGAAGGCAATACATAGTGATTTCACGGTATAACTGCCAGTGTAGTACTAGAATAAATTACGTCTTTATGTCATTCTTTCTCTATTCTGCGCTTTATTAGGATGGAAAATGGTTAAATAAATATGTATAGTCATGTTTTTAGTAGATATTATTGTGAGAAACACTTTTATTTCTCTATTTTCAACCAATATTGATGAAATCTTATGTCAGGTTTTCTGAGAAAAATAAGAATTTAGAGACTTCTAAATCTTGCTTTCATGTTTTATATTGTTGGATAATCATTTCAGATTGAAAATTCTGTTTTTTTAATTAATTTTTTGTAATTATTTTATTTTAATTTTGAGGTTAGGAGATCATGAAATTTATTCTTTTATTTTTTCACAAGAAAATTAGGTCAGGAAATCAGCTGGTGTTGTCTGTTGTTGCCAATCAAAATCTTTCAGTCGAGCCTTGTGTCAATAGCAAACAGATTGGGCGGATAGAGAAATATTGCATTGTACGTTGGCATGACTGCTTTTCCCGTCTTGACTTTTGTGAAAAGTCATCCTGCATATGAACGATTTGAGAGTCGGCGGAAGTGAGCTGCTGTATGCGGATGACACAACCCTTGTTGGGAGAGGATCCTCGCCTGCAGCTGCCACTCTTGAGTTGGAGGAGTCCTTTGCTGGTGCAGAACGCTGGTTTCAGGAGAACAAGCTGTTGCTCAACGTCGGCAAGACACAGAATATCATGTGCACTCTGAGAAACCACTTCAATCATTCATTGAATGAACCGGTGAAGCTTCTGGGATTTAACATCGATCCAAAGTTAACATGGAGTGCTCATGTGGATGCTGTATGCAGAAGACTGTCTCGTGTGATCTACCTGTTGAGAAGGCTGAGGTGCTTGCTGACTGAGGAACATTTGATTATGGCCTATTATTCACTGTTCCATAGTCACATTATATATGGAATACTGCTGTGGGGACACTCTTCACACTGTGAGAGTATTCTTATGCTGCAGAAGAAGGCAGTTCGGATATTATCATCCAGTGGTCATCTGGAGCACTGTAGGCCACTCTTCGCCAGACTTGGGATTCTCACAGTTTTTAGCCAGTTCATCTTTGCTTCCCTGGTTGGTATTAGAAATACCAATCTGACAGTGAATTTGAGGGGGTTGCAGAGTGCCTACTCACTTCGAAATGCTCTCGAAGTCAATGTTCCTCGATGTAGGCTAAGTAAGGCTCAGAACTGTTATCCCAATATCGCTATTAAAATGTTTAATATGCTACCTCCATCTGTGCGTCATTTGAGTGACAGTGAGTTTAAGAGGAGACTCAAGTCCTGGCTGCGTGCCAGACCATACTACTCCTTGAGTGAATTTTTTCAGGAGTCTACAGTTGACATTTAGTGGCCATCACCGTGTTTAGCCATCTATGCCATTATGTTTTATTTTTTGACGTGACAGTGTTGTCAAAAACTTTCTGTGTGAAATTGTATTTTTGACGTGATGACCAACCCAGCTCATCTGGCTGGTTAATGGTCCTACAAATGAAGATTGAAGAAGATTGAAGATTGAAAATAAAATGTAATCCGCCATCTTGGATAATTCGTATCTCTTTTGTGTAGTAGTCATCATTTATTGTAGTTTTTAGTGATATTTAATTGAATTCAGTCTCAAATTAATGTGAAATGTGTTCCTTAATATCTTTATCAACTAGTGTGAACATAGAAATCCAGTTCTATCCGATAATTTTTACCCGAACTTTGAAGTAAAAGCAGCCCATTCTTCAGTGGGCTATTAGATCAAGGTACCGTAAATTTTACGTAATAAAAACGCTTTATCAGCTATTCAACGTTATTTATTAGTTGTTTTCGTCTTTTTTTACCTTATTACATTGTTTTTAATTGATTTCTTATAGTTTTGAAGAATTATTTCCCACTTTTGATGAATGTTGATCTATGACTGTTTTACTTTGAACTGTCAAGTTACAATCTCACTGTACGGCTTTTATATCAAATTTTTAGCTACTATTCACCAATTTTAGGCTTAAATTAGCCAAAAATGATATATTTTTTAATGATTCTATTTATTTTTAATTAAAATCTGATCAAATTTTAATAATTTGACTTAGAAGTTTTTGGTTAGATTTTACCGATTTAAGACTTGAAATATTAAAAAATGTGTTACTTCACTATTGGCTTGATTCATTTTAAAGTGGGAACGATTAGTTAAATTATTTCATTAAAAAAAAATTTTTTTAAACCTGTATTAATCTGAAATTGAAAAATTATCAGATGTTTCAAAATATTTCCGCTTCGAGAAGGAAGTCAGTTTTTATTAATTTTTTTACATTTTTAGGTCTATCATCATTGGGTCATTGGAGATTATAACCATTCAACAAAAATCGTAACTTAATATTTTATGCTACAATATTCATTGTATTTGAAATGGAGCGAGCTGATTCAACTCTTCATGCAAAGTACAAGGTAATTCCAAATTTATTGTGATATTTGTAATTTTGCCAAAAAATATCATGTTGTCTTTTTTCTGCTCTTCAAGCGGATTTGTTTAAAATCAGCTTTCTAGTTTTTATTTTAAAGGCATTTCAAATGTTTGGGTTTATAGAGAATGGCGTGCTTTAGTCTATAGGTTTTCCTCATTTTAATTTTTAAACTTGACACTTTGAAATCATACTTATAAATGTCTTAACAGTTTCATGAGGAGAATCTATCAGGCTGCAGTTCTGGACAATTTCTCTCCATATACTTTGACATGTCTCTAGCTGTAAGTTAATATAACTTAAGTAATATTTTTATTAAAAAGTATCCCAAATTTATTATTAGGAACTAATGGATAGATTACGGAAATAATGAAAAGATTAAAAAGGAAGAGCAGGAGTATGATTGCTGTGTGTGTGTGACTTCTATTAGAATGGATCACCCAATTCATTATAAAAAGGTATTTTACAGTTAATAGTTAAGCAATTACTTATTAGGATGTATTTCTAATAATTCTGAACATCTGATAATCCTAGATTTGGTGTTATTCCAGAGGGAAGCTGGCTAAATATTGAAAGAAACCATTATTTCCTGATCGAAGAATATCCACATTATTATGGTGTTCCCTTCAAATATTTATTGTTTTAATAGTTGATCAATGACTAGAAGAAAGAATTTTCATAATTTTCTCAGCTCTCATAATCCCCGAATCAATGATATTCCAAAGAATACGTAGCCTTATTTTGTGAAAAAAGATACATTTATTATTTGAAGGTTAACAACATTTATCAGTGCCCCCATCTAACAATTCTGGTTTTAATAGTTGATCAATGACTAAAAGAAAGTATTCTTATAGTTTCCGTATACCTGGTAAACCCCGAATTGGTGTTATTCCAAAGAATAGGTAGCCTCAATTTGTGAAAAATCATACAATTATGAGATATCTTCTGAAGCCATATTCTCTGTATGGTGTGATAGGCTACAGTTAGATAAAGTTTCATAACAACTTTACTTTCATTTCATCTCGGACTGTGAACGTGAAATGCCTCAATTTTTGGAACATACATGGTGGTGGTATAACTTTTCATGCAATATTTTCTCTATGTGCTTACCTTTTGATTTTTATCGAGTGTTTGTGTCAAATATAAAAATGATTTGTTGTTGTGTTGAATAAATTTATTTATTTATTGATTGATCAACCTCTCCACTACCTCCTCACTATGAGAATACCTATTTGGCATCACACCTTCATTCAAGTTCTGATCACACAGAGAGCGATCTGCTGGCAGCGGTCTTGGAAGAATATACTTATAGATATCTTAAATATAGATATTAATATCGACGTATGACACTCAAGATCTCTGCTCCAACTATTTATTGAAATTTCTTCAGCTATATTTGTTGGTTTGTTGGTATTTGTTGGTATCTGGCTTACAAACGTTGCTTGTCCTTCTTCACTCTCTTCCTCTCCCGTTCTTCCCTTATCCACTCCTCCTCACCCTTCATTCTTCACTTTTATTCCCTCTACCAGACCATGACATGGGAAACCATAGTTGACTATGTATTTTCCGCCTTTCATTCTATTCAGCACACCCCGCTGTGAAGCCTGTTTTTGTATTTTTATTAGAAATTTGTATTTTGATTGTATTGTTTTTGTATTTTTATTGTGTATTTGTGTTGATTTGTATGAATTTGTATTAAATTGAGTTGCCTAAAAATTGTTCACACCAGAGCTCTGCGACTGTGCAGAGTTACAGATATCTGGACGTCCATACAGTTTCACTTCACACCAGAGAAATCTGTGGCCCAATAGAAAATTATTTTTACTTCAAAATCTCTACCCGATTCCTCAATTTTCATAATTTTTTTTAAAGCAAATTATTTTGTTTCAAGACGCTGAACCCGAATCTGGAGTCTCAATATATTTTGTTGTTTTATCTCCTTGTTGACGTGATTTGGGGTTTTGATGAGAGATCTTGATCGAAAACGACCGCTCGGATGCCCGCAGAAAATCGCTATTATAGTGAGGTATACGTTGTCATGGCAGTGGAGAAAGATAGAAGAGCAATGTTGCCGATTCTCTGCCTTGTCTCTGATTTCAAAAGACGATATCTCATATCTGATATAATATTCAATGTTGAAAATTTTCAATCATATTTTATCCGTCAAGAAAATTTTGATATTATAAGATGAAATATTTTGTAGATGAACATATTTATACATTGTTGTAGTATTATGTGGGAAGAGTGCGGAGGTGGTAGAGGATAGCGCTATCTGCTTTGTGGAATGATAGACAAGGATAGCAACACCAATGTTAATTAAATCCAATACTGCCATTATAATGTGGACCTCACTATTAATAGGACGATTCGAAAACATTCGTCTGCGAGTGAAGTTTATTTCTAATGTCTTTCGGCAGATGTATGGATGTCTGTGTTGAACAACAGCTCATTGCTTAGGCAGGCGACCGATCTTTTTGGAAAATCCATCCACCGACTGCAGAGTCGCACAGATTTGGTGTGAACAAGCATATTTATTTAGTTAGCATAGTCGACGTAATCCATTTTGCTTTCATATCTTTAGAATACATTCAACTAGAAAAATATGTCGAACTGTTGTAAATTTGTGTATAATATAGGGGCTAAAGTTGGGAGTGCAGGATACATTCAATTTGCCCATAACAGAGAGGCCCAGTTGCAGAAAAGCCGGTCAAATTTTAACCGTGATTTGTTTCACGGAACCAATCAGAGAAGGTCTTTTTGATAAGACGGCTTCTCTGATTGATTCTCATGTAATTAATCACGGTTAAAATTTAACCGGCTTTTGTGCAGCTGGACTGTAGAGTATTCTTATAACACAAAGCGGTAGAAACTTTCATAAACGTTGCTAGTAGTCTATTTAAAGCAATTTAAAGTTTGAGTTCATTCCGTCAAATTGTTCTGTTTTCCCATAGATCCCTCTTGTAACTTTAGTGAATAGATTCCCTTTTCTAATTTATAATATTCTTGAGCACTTTTTATGTCATTAGATGTCTAGAGTTTGTTACATTATTTTTATACCGTACAACTTGATAGACCTGTTGAATGTGTAGTTGTGAGTCATGCGCTTGTAAACCATAGAGTTATTAAACATTTTTTGAAACTTATATTAAGGTAAATAGTTGAGTTGAAATTTTTCAGCTGCTCTTCATCTACTTCTTTACCAAGCTTTATCAATATTATGGTTATATTTTGCCCCAAAGGCAATGCAAACCGATTTGTATGGTATGGTTGCCAGTGTAGTACAAGAAAAAATTACGACTTACTGACTTTCTATCTCTATTCTAAGCTTTATTAGGATAATAAATGGTTTAATAAATATGTATAGTTATGTTTTTAATAGATATTATTGTGAGAAACAGTTTTATTTCTTCATTTTCTATTAAAATTGATGACATATTTTGCTGGGGTTTCTGGGTGAAATATTTAATTTAGAGGCATTTTAATCTTTTATTCAAGTTATATCATTAATATATAATCATTTTAGAGTACAATTTATGTCATTTCAATGTATTCTAATTACATTTTTGTAATTATTATGCAGTTTTTATTTTAGGTTAGAAAATTATTTTCTTCTTATTCTTTTACTCTTCTTCTCTGTAAAATAATTAGGTCAGAAAGTCAGCTGGTTTCTGCCAACCAAACACATCTATGTCTCAATAGAAAATAGATAGGGCGGATAGAGAAATTTTGCATCGTTACGTTGGCGGCAATACTTTTCCCTCTTCTGTCGAAATAGAAATAAATTGAATGCTGCCATCTTGGATGTTTTTTTGCTATATTGTGTAGTGGTCGTAATTCATTGCAGTTTTTAATTATATTTTATTGAGTTCACTCTTAAATTATTGTGAAATGTGTTCCTTATTATCTTAATCAACTAGTGTGAACATAGAAATCCAGTTCTATCCGATAATTTTAACGTGAGCTTTGATGTAAAAACAGCCTATTCTTCATTCGCCGATTAGTTCAAGGTACCGTAAATTTTACGTAATGAAAATGTTTTATCAGCTATTCAACGTTATTTATTACTTGTTTTTGTCTTATTGTACCTCCTTACAATGTTTTTAATTGATTTCGTTTAGTTTTAGAAAATTATTTCCTACTTTTGATCTATGGCTGTTTCACTTTGAACTGCCAAGGAATTGAATCTGTCTAGATTTTTTAGCTATAATTCATCAATTTTAGGCTTAAATTCGTACAAGTTGAATTGTTTACTGTCGATTTTATTCATTTTGAAGGTAAATATCATAAACGTTTATGATTTTTTGAATATTTACTTGTCATTCTTTGGTTATGATTTACCGATTTGAAACTTGAATTATTAGTACAAAAATAAGCTATTTCCTAATAGTTTAATTTATTTCCAGGTAAAAATTAATTATTTCGAATATTTTTCTCTAAAATTCAACATTAGCAGACATCATGTTCGTAATTGCATTCAACTTGAAAACATCTAAGGTTAAGGCTAGTTTTTTGTTTAGGTATCAGTCTCAATTATTTTGTCATTTTAATAATAATTACTGAAAGTAGAAGAGAAAATGTATTTGCCATTCATGCATAGGTTTTTTATTATAATTGCGCACACCAATGCGGTCCAAACAATTTTTTTATCAATTATTTCAGTCATAAATATTTTTAAAAAAAACATTGAAATTCACCTCCCCGTTTCCTGCTCTGTGAAAGGGGCAACAAAGTTTTTTCATAGGAAATTTTAACATTTTTTTCGCTGCGGGATTAATTTTTACAGTAAACTTTTTTTTTAAATCTTCCCACTACAGAAAGCGGGTAAAAATTTCCATTGAGTATGTTTCAAAATTTCCCCGTTGAGGAGAGCGGGTCAATTTTTATAGTAAAACATGTTTTAAAATCTCTGCTCTCTCGTTTCCCGTTGCGAGAATAGTTATTTGTGCAACTAGTGCGCAAAGTGACAGTTTGCTGCACCGAAAGAAACGTTTACGCCCGAGCCGTAGGCGAGGGCCGAATGGTTTGTTGAGTGCAGCAGAGGAACTTTGCGCACTTATTTCACATTAAGTTTTTCCTACAGTTACCATTGAATATGAAAAGTGGGTAATTATGGGTAAAATGCATCAAATGTTTTTCTGTGTAATTTTATTATTGATAAAAACCTTAATTTATTGTTAAATTGAATAAAAATGTTGTCCTTGGTTATAATATCTACTTAATAATTTGCGCGTTGTGCTTCGTTGCACCTCTGCTCACTATAGCAGCCACAGCAGTCACTGTTACCAACTTCATTTTCATTTTGCTGCACTGTTGCTCCATATAACCTACTAAGTATTTTGCGTTGCCATGTTGCACTAGAGCGGAAAAGTGATTCTTTGCGTTCTGTAATCAGTGCAGCAATGGCCACTTTTCAACGTAACTGTAGGAAAATTTATTTTTTTACAGGTCGGCCAATCTATCTTCTTGCAACTGAAAACTAATGTAGAAGTGCATCCTGCGATTAACCATATTATTTTTAAGAATGAGAGGGAATTTGAAAAATACTTTGGATTGGGCAACATTTTTTGAAAATAATGTATCATTTTATGTTTTGTTTTTTTTTTAAGTAAAATCGTTTGCACCAACCTTCATTCTAGACAACCATGTTTACACTGACTAATGTCATAGAGACAATAGCGTAAATAGATATTCCATGGTATAGGGCGTTTATGTCGCAACTTTCACTGTTATCTCAAGCCGATTATTGTCGATTTTTACTGTTTTGGCCGGATAAGAGTGTATGACCGGCACAATATGATGGACTATTACCGTCATAAAGCTTCACATGAAAGAACTACCTGGACTATCGGCTTGAGATAACAGTAACATAAACGCCCTTGAGCTAATGTTCACCCTCACTAATTATGACACCGTAGTAATTATTAACTAGTGGTAGTTTGCTATTTCTAACCGTAGTATGTAGACTTGTCTTCGATTGTCTGGTTTTTCTTTTTTTATGGTGTTGTCTCGTCTGCTTGTTGTAAATACTGCATTGTATATTTGACTAATATCTTGCACTTGCCTAAAATCTCACCCTACTTCACTGCTCTATGCAGCTTCTTCTTGAATTGAGTTGAATAATTGTAGAAAGAAATATTGTCTTTAAACTGTTCAAATCTTCTGTTCATCTGCTTGTTGTAAATGACTATTTGACTAATTTCATGCACTCTTCTATAAACTTCTTCTATTTCACTGCTCTAGGCAGCTCCTACTTTGAATGTTTCGAGTTGAATGGTTGGTTGATTGACTTGAAACAGTTTCAATCTTCTGCTTGAACTTGTAATTTCTCATTTATAGAAAGCCACGTCTTTGTTCATAGTTCTGTCTTTATTCTTCTAATGAGCATTGCAGCTTTGTTTTTTTCTCTCTCAAACACTTTTCGACTGTGGATTTTCTCGCCTGCTGTGACTTGGTTTGATTGCTTGTCTTGGTGTGCACATCAGTGCTGTTTGAAATCCAATCATCATTCACCAATCTTTTTTTTCATTTTTCCTTCTATTTCTTTTGGCCTGTTGTAGAGCAGTAGATGCGTGTTTGGCATGAGGGCGCACGATTAGTTGACAAAGTGCTAAATAAATCAAACATCTAAACGTTTTTCCCTTTTTTATATTACAGGACCGGCAATCGGCAGGCCACTATTAAAAATACTGGGAATATTTTTACCGAGAATAAATATGTTTTATTATTTTTTCATTCATCTTTTTATTTTATTTTTATAATTTTTTCATGTGTTATTAAATTTTATATTTTGTTTGCATCATTTTGTTTTTATTTTAACATTCATTTTATTTAATCCATCATCATTATTATTATTTCGTTTTAGTCATCATTATTTTTATTTGATTTGTTATGATCAGTAAATTGATATCACCCACTTTTTGTGAGTTATGCCCACCAATGCAGGGACATTCCAATAGCTGTGAAGTGTTATTTTATAAAAATTCAATTTATTATGATGAGTTGTTGGTCTTATTATGTATGATCATTTATACCCCCACCCTGTGTCTTTAACCAACGATATTTTCAATAATTTGCCAAATTTTTCTCAACTCGGGTGACTAAAAATTATTCCTGAGTTTTGTAATTGAAGAGTACCCAGTGAGGCTCAACTCACACTTACGCGACTCAGGTGGAGAAGAGACTGGACTCTAGTGGAGAGCATGTGTTTCCAAATGGTGACACTCAGACCAGTCGATTCTAGTCTCCGCGACGTCACCATTTGGAAACATACTCTCGACTAGAGTCCAGTCTCTTCTCGACCTGAGTCGTGTGAGTTGAGCCTTAGGGGAGATGAAATACTGGTTATTCAAGATCCATTGGCCTTTAATTAGCAATTCTTGCATTTTCCCCCCAAACCATTTTAGATGAAATCCCTCTATTGATTGAGAAGGTAACGACATATTATTGGAGTCTGCTAAGTGTGAATTTTGATAGTGTTTTATTCTAGAAATTATCCATAAATTGGGGGTGCAGAGACTTTATTGATGTATGATAAGTATACTATATTGACAAGTGTCTATTATGATGATTAAATGATTTGAGAGGTATAAAGCTGGGTTTACACCAAAGTTAATAACTCAATCCTTATAGATCCTACTAGATTGGACGTAACTTGACAAACACATATGTTCATCATGTGTATGATAAGATGTGTTCAATCTAATAGAATCTATAAGGATTGAGTTATTAACTTTGGTGTAAACGAAGCTTCAGATTGATGGTTGATTAGCAAGCAAGCGCAGACTATTGACAGAGTACTGTCAACATTGGAGCGAGGCGAGGTGGCACTCCATTTCAATGTGTCTACTACTAACTACTTGAGACCAGTTTCCATTGCCACACATTAATGTATCCCAACATGTATCTGTCTCCAGAATATAGCAATCAATGATTAGTTTGCAACTTGTCTCTGGGATTTGTGGCAATGGAAACTGATCTTCAATCTCCTATTATGTTGCTATAGTGAAATTCACGTTACAAAGTCAGTGAAAATGATGGGACGGCAGAGTTGCCGATTTTCTGTTACCACCGCCTTCTATACTAGATAGCTGTGATTTGTCATCCCGGTATATCTGATGTCATATTCTACTTATTAATTTTCTCATGATTTAATAATACATTTTCATGATTGAGAGAAATTTCTGGTAGTTTATTATATTTCTACATAGTCAAGAAACCATTTACAGCAGTGCGGAGTTGGAAAGGATAGAGCTATCTGCTTTGTCTAATAGCAGACAAGGATAGCAATACAAATGTTGATGAGGTGCTGACTTTATAACGTGCATCTCACTCTAGTATGCAAACTTATGCGTAGGGCAGCGTAAATTCAGCAGCGGCAATCGAATATCCCTTCTATTATCACTATAATATTACCAGTAAGGCTCAACTCACAATTACGCGACTGAAGTGGAGAAGAGACTGGACTCTAGTGGAGAGCATGTGTTTCCAAATGGTGACACTCAGACCAGTCGATTCTAGTCTCCGCGACGTCACCATTTCAAAACACATGCTCTCCACTAGAGTCCAGTCTCTTCACCTGAGTCACCTAAGAGGATATTTGCAGTGATTCTAATTTAATTTGGCGCGGCATTCTACAGCGTAAATTGCAGCGGCAAGCGAATTTCCCCCACTATTATCAACTTTATAAGGGCCAAACCACACGCAGCGTTTTTCAGTAGAGTCGGTAGGGCAGGATGCTCTCTTAGTGTCGGTTGCACAAAAGTTGGTTACATTTTAACCGTGATTAATTCCTCGAGAACCAATCAGAGAGGACGTCTTGTCAAAAAGGTCTCTGGTTCTTGTAAAATTAACAACGGTTGAAACTTAACCGGCTTTTGTGCAACCGGGCCTTAGTAGCTGATTCCCGAAGCCAATCGGAGAGCTTTCTGCCCTGAAGCGAACCTCGTGTGGCTTGGTCCCCATGGTGCGGCTATTTGGCGCGGTGTTTGCTATGATTGAAGGTTGGTACCGTTGAAATAGTGAAAATTAAACTAAGGCCCGGTTAAATTTTAATCGTGATTAATTTCACGAGAACCAATCAGAGAAGGGTTTTTCAAAAAGAAGGCTTCTCTGATCTTGTGATTTTTTTTCAATTAGTTCTTGGAGACTCCAGTTATGGAATAAAATATAAGACAAGTCAGATTCATAAGTAAAAAATTATTTTCCAACTAGAGAACCTCATATGACACTAAACACGGCTTTATCTACTTAATACTATTTCAAACCTTTTTTTAAATGTGTCATATAGTAAGTACTTGTTGGGAAACCAGGTAGCTTGTTATGAAATTTCTTTAAATTAATCACGATTAAAATTTAACTGGCGCTAAGGCTACAAACAGCGGTCAAGCGTTCTTAGGTAGTACAAGAAACTGAATAAATGAAACTTGATTATTGAATTGATACGAGATGGAGACGGTCATCATATATTATTTATTGTTTACTTTCTTATTCAAGGCTACCTTTATTTTTAGTTTTTATGTATCAAATTGGAAAACACTGAAGCTGGTACAGATACAGCTAGACTATTTTGTTTTTCTTCAATTTATTTTTGAGGAAAGCAATTGGAACGCTTGTACGGTATTTAACCGTTGCCTGCATAAACAGAACTCTGACCGCTGTAAAGCTTTCAACGTTGCTAAATCATGAAATTTGTTAAAATGTTTCATTAACTTAAATTGAGGATAGAACAGCGTCTTGTGTGAAAAGTTTCAGCGATATTAGGAAAGTCGAAGGTCTAATTCCTAAGCGACGATTGTATCAGCTGCTATATTATTATTTATAGCCTAATATCGAGGTATTATATTAAAATTATATAACTACATTATTTTTACAGTATACTTGAATACATTAGTCATAGCTTGGGAATTGGACCTTCAGTAGGATACGGTAGACCTTTTGTCTGAAACTGAAACATAACCTCACTTTTTGGAGGGATGGATCACTGCTAGATTGTAGGTCACGGAATTTCCGTAGCAAGGATCAAATGTGTCAAGAGTTTCCTCTTAAAATAGTAGAAATCATACTGAGACTCCACTTGGTACAGCTAGGGGATGTCAGTCCCTTTTTGTGATTACTATATGAGACCTAACCTCACTTTTAGAGCCCCTCAATACAAAGCTATTCAAAATGTTTGAAACACTTTCTGAAATATATTTTGGGAACCTGAAGTATTATCTATTACAAATATTACCTCGAATTGAAATCTAGGATGGGATAAATTGTTTTTAGAGCTTCCAGATTGATAGTTTATCTCTGAATGTTCTGAGCGAGAACTGATTTTTTCCAGAATTTTAGAAGCCCAGAGAATGGCATCAACTCTACTCATTCTGGAGACGTTTTCTTTGAAACTTTCAATCTCAATTTGATCAGATTGTATTTTTGAGAGCATATTTTTATATTTTTAATAGGATATTCTCCCCTCATTGCAACTGTTCTTTGAGGTTAGGGATCTTGAATTTGCCGCGGTTTTCTATAGGAAAATGGCGGATACATGCTCAGCTGACGACAGTCAAGTCAGCTCAGCTGACAACTTATCAGCTGTTTAGGAGGGAAATTATTTAGGTTCAGGGAATTTATAGTTTACTTTCAAATTTAATACATTTTTATAACGTGTTATTAAACAAAAGCATTTTTCAAGAATAGTATGATATTATATTAAACTATTATTCTTGATGAGACAGATTGATAGGACAATCACGGAGCTGATTTTTTGTTTATTATCATGCCAAACTGTGCATACTTTGAGATGATTTTTTGATGATAGGATTATCTAGGAAATGATAATTTAGTTACTATATTGATATTTTCCTCCAATCAAATGATGAACAGTGTATGAGAAGCATGGAGGAAACAACACATTTCTATTCTAGATTCTAAGGAATCATGTTGGTAGAGTTGACTTTTGTGGCGGCTGATTTTTTTGAATTTGAATAACTAGTGGCTCGGTGAACAGTAGACCTCAGGCAGTGTTTTCTGCCACAAAAGTATTTGGTCTCACTTGTTTTCCAAAATAATAATGGACACGGCTCAAATTTCAAAGAAACCTTGTGTATACATCGACGCGCAGTTAAAAAAGGAATATTCCTGCCAAATCTCATCGAATTCTATCAATGTGTTTGGCCCTAAATGCGTTACATACAGACAGATGAAAGAAAATCCCAGTTAATACATGGAGCTCACTATGTGATCGGTCAATGAATTCAGGATTGAACTCTTTGAAAAACGTCTAATGCCAAAAATACCTGTATTTATTGACAAAATATTCCAAAAATGTATATTTCATCGACTTTGCCAACGCATTTGATCAAGACAATTTCAAGAATTTGGATAAGAGCGTGTGAAATATACTTATAGAACCATAAGAAATACGCTTATAGCATACAGAGAGTGATTTATTAATGTTAAAACATTTTTAAATTCGAAGAAAAATTCTGAAAAAACCATAAAAAATAAGGGAGTTCCACAGGGATGTTCACTCGCACCTTTCCAATTTTTAATTCCCAGTTTTTATCTCTCTAGATGCCAACACAAGTACTCAATCAATTATTATATAACCAATAAGTAGTGAGATTAACTTTCACCTGTAGGCATTGGTCAAATGGGGAGCATTATTGATATGTTACTTTATTTATGAGAAAGTTGACAATATTGGAAGTGTATCTCACTTATCAGAGTCTATCAATTTAATTGCTGAGCTCAGGTGTCTCACTTGTTTTTATTACATAACTTCAATAAAACAGTTTTCGAACAAAAACACCTATTTTTTTACACACTCTTAACAGATTCACTGATCATAGTCGACAAGAAGGCGTGATTCAAGATGCAGAGAGGATCAAGTGAGCGGCCATCTTGGATTAATCCCACAAAGCAGCAGTCCCAACATTTGAGATAAGTTATTCCATTTTTTTGACAATTATTTTCTGATAGTTTTATGCCTTAATTTGTAGAAAAGGATCAGTTGGATATCACAGACTTGATGAAAAAAAAAGATTGGATAAATCAATCTTGAAGAAAATTTCTTCTATAGTGAGATAGAAAAATAATAGGTATTATTTTTCTATAATGAAATATTCAAGAGTATCTTGAATGGAGCTGCTATCATCAGTACAGTATATGGCTCTGCCAGTGTAGACTACTATCTGCTACCAAATATTATGATATACATCTCATGATATTTTATATTTGAAATAAGAATGGTAAAGTTATTGACAATCAGTGTCAACATGATGAGCTTCTTCTCTTGTAGTTTAATAGTAGTTAAGTTTAGTTTTAATAAGTAGTTTAATTTGATGAAGGAAACCTCTCCAGCTAGTTTCATCAAAAGCTGCTTCAATTGGGACATCATGCATCCACAGTTTAAGTGGAGTCCGAAACATCAGTGGAAAATGTTTTTCAGGTATACTCTACTTGGAATGAGTAGAGTATACTCTCATAATGTAGTGCTCACTCCTGCGGGAGATATATAGAGCACAATGTAGGCTAATTGGAGCAGACCCAACAAAAATATTATTTTTTTAATAAATCTAGTAGTGTGAATGATGAATATTTTTATTGTTCACTTGGAATTGAGTGAACAATCAACTCAATTAAAATAGAATTTATAATATATCTGGAGAATTTCTTTGAGAGAATTTCACTACGACTGCTGCTGTATTCTCATGTTGAAAACATGGAGATTTCTTCAAGATGAATATTCGACAACTTAGTAAAAAGCATTGAGGCTTTTTATTGATTCATGGAAATAAACTCTTTTGTGATGGATTGGAGTCTTCAAGAAAATTGAATTCCAACAAAAATCAATGAATTTAATTATAGATTTACAGTAAATTTGTCTAATAAACTGCATTCTCTACAGCTTAAACTCATCTCAAGTAAGTGAGAAATTGAAATATCAATTTTTCAAGAGGGGAACAATGAGCTTTCATTTTGTTCCAATATATTTTCAGAGCATAGAGAGGCGGATCTCTAGTTGTATCTGAAAACCAAACTAATCAACTTGTTACCACTATACTAAAAGTAGTAATGTATTCTATTTTGAATTATTCTGTGTTATCGGATGGGCACGTTAAATGTCGGTCCCGGCTGAAGTGGGACAGTCGTAAGGATCATTGACGACTTAAATTATATATAAATTCAGGCGGTGGGACCTTCCCGCAAGGGACTCCCCACCAACAAAAGTCATACGAATTCACTTTTTTGAATAATATTTTATGAGGCTCTGCCAATGTAGGCTACTATCGGATACCAGATATTATATGATATACATCTCATGATACAGTGCAACCTCGATATAACGGACCCCGATATAACAAATAACCCGGTATAACGTTCTTTTTTCCGGTCCCTTGAAAACCCCATAAACCTTAATAGAAAATTAACCCCTATGTAGCGTACAAAATACGTATTCGAACCTCTATATAACGATATATTTTTGATGTACTTTGGTAATATTTTGACCCCTGTATAACGTATATAAAAAATAAGAAACCCCTACATAACGTAGACCTCTATATAACGTATTCCCATTGTTCAGACCCCTGTATAAAGTATTTTATTCTTATCTAGGCCATCACTTGAGCATGTTTGAACATGAAAGTTTTCATTTACCCCCCTTCCGCTCGCCGCCCATAATAGAGTACAGTACTGTCTGTAATGTTCTATGTATTCTTGTGTATTCTCAGACAGTGAAGTGTACAGTTGCAGATTTTGAATGAAAAGTTTTTGTGTGACTGAAAGTGTGTTTTTGTGTTTTTTTTTTGCAAATTTGTTTTTGAGTGCGTCATGGCCGAGAAAAGAAAGTCTTTGAGTGTTGACTTCAAACGTAAAGTTTTAAAATTCATAGAAGAAAACCCTCATAAGAAGAAAGTGGACATTGCAAAGGAATTCAACATTCCACCAACAACTCTTTCAACAATTCTTAGAAATAAAAACACATATGAAGACGAAGGTGGACTTTCTGGTCAGTGTAAAAGGGCTAAACCAGCCGAATTACAGGACGTTGAAACTGCTGTCATGTTATGGCTTAAACAGTGTCGTGACAAAAACGTATCCATTTCGGGAGCTATACTTCAGGAAAAAGCTCAACAATTTGCCGAACAGTTGGGCCATAATTCTTTTCGAGCAAGCAATGGCTGGTTGGACCGCTTCAAGAAGAGGAATGAAGTACCTTTTAAAAAAGTGAGTGGTGAAAGCGGTAGTGTTGATGATGCAGTGTGCGCGGAATGGAAGAAAAAACTGATAGACTTGACACAAGGATTCAATGAAGATGATATTTACAATGTAGACAAAACAGGCTTATTCTTCAAATGCCTACCAGACAAAACTTTGACTTTCAAGGGTGATCCCTGCAATGGAGGGAAAAACAGCAAGGAACGGCTTACGGTGATGCTTGGGGCTAATGCATCAGGTACACATAAGCTGAAGCCCTTAATAATCGGAAAATAAAAAAAGCCACGCTGCTTTAAACACGTTACGTCTCTGCCAACAAAGTATGTTGCTAATAAAAAAGCTTGGATGACAGGAGAAAT
Organism: Nilaparvata lugens; assembly: GCF_014356525.2. Lineage (NCBI taxonomy): Eukaryota > Metazoa > Arthropoda > Insecta > Hemiptera > Delphacidae > Nilaparvata > Nilaparvata lugens. The sequence continues at coordinate 19,437,388 of NC_052517.1, read as the reverse complement.
TTTCAGCAACTGGCTAAAAGAAACAAACATGCAAATGAAACTGAGAAAGAAGAAAATCTTGTTATTTATAGACAACTGTTCGGCCCACAAGGACATCCCGAAGTTGACCCATATTAATCTCCAGTTCTTGCCGTGTAATACAACATCAAAACTTCAGCCCATGGATCAAGGGATAATACAGAATTTCAAAACACTCTACAGACGGGAAGTGGTTAGACAATACCTGAACGACATGGATCACCAAACTTCAACTAACATCAACCTTCTCGACGCCATGTGGATGGTGATGAAAGCATGGAATAATGTTTCTCAACAAACAATTGCAAATTGTTTCAAAAAAAGTGGTTTCAAACTCAGTGTGCAAGAGGAAGCCACGGATGAAGAGGAGTTGGATAACCCGTTACCCACACAGCCTGGTTTGAATGTCGAAGCCTCCTGGCCAAGAATTCAAGAAGCATTGGATATCAACATCGAGTTTGAGGAATTTGCAAACTTTGATGAAGATGTTGCAGTATGTGGGGAGCTTACTGATTATGAAATCATCTCCAAAGTAACCGCAGATCCGGAGGCAGATGATGACGGTGAAGGCGAGGAAGAAGAAGACGTCCAAGCTGATGCAGCTGTTGCCGATCGACTGGACCCTACTTCAGAAGATGCTCGTGAAGCTCTGAACGTGTTGAAGTGTTTCTTTTTAAAGAAGAGTGCTGTATCCGAAAATACTATGGAATCCATCACCAAGCTAGACTGTGCATTGGACCAAGTGAAACTCTATACAGCGAATACACAATCAAAAATTATTGATTACTTTGGGCCAGGCAGCAGCCGTACGTGAGTTTTTGTTTTCTTGCTAATTTGATTGATTGAACTTGCTAATTAAAAACTATTGAAAATAATACTGTAAGCATATTTTATTCTGAAAATATATACGTGAACAGTAGGTAGTTCTTTTAATTTACTGAACAAATTTCCTAATTGATTAAGCTATACATTATAGTTGAAAAGAAATAGGATACAGTACAGTATTGCTATTATTCAACTACTATTGAATTATAGCATTTTTTTACTCAATTGCTATTTTTAATACGGTATTTCTATTATTTAATAGCAATTGAATAATTGCAATATCCTATTACCTTCCACCTTTATAGAGTAGTTAACAAATTTGCATTCATTTTTAAGAAGCCAGGTTGGCTAGTTACAAAGGTGGAAGGAAAATGGGTACTGTATTACAATATTATTAAACTGCTATTAAATAATAGCATTTATTTAATTGCTATTTTCAATACAGTATTTCTATTATATAATAGCAATTGAATACTTTCAATATTCTATTTTCTTCCACCTTCTGTAGCAGTACAGTACTGTACTGTAATATGAAACATACAGTACAGTACTGTAAACTGTATATCTAAAAATCTACTTCAAATAGAGGTTGAACGTGTTCAATATACTTTATATGGAGGTTATAACTAACCCCTATATAACGTATTTTGCCAGACTTCAACCTCGATTTAACGAGCCTCGTTTTTAAGTAAACCCCTACATAACGTAAGAATTCTTGGTCCCTTCAAATACGTTAAATCGGGTTCCCACTGTATTTTATATTTTTAATAAGAATGATAAAGCTATTGAAAATACATTTCAAAATGATGAGCTTCTTCTGTTGTAGTTTAATAGTAGGTAGTTAAGTTTAGTTTTAATAGTTTAATTAGCAACCGAATTCCAGTAATATTTGTAGTTATTTCATAATCTTCAGTGGAGTAAAGTATCACCTACCGTACCATGAAGTAATGAGACCCAAGAATCATCTTGTGGTTGCAAAATTCATCAAATCTATGGACGACTTGGACATGATATTATATAATAGGAGCATTTTATAATGTATTCAGAGTGAATATTAGGGTAAATTTACACACCTTATGATGGAAAATATTTTATATTCTGGAAGCTGAATGCTATAATAGTCACTTTTTGCTATTAGAAAAAAACGACTGTCTGACTGCTAATCGTTTTTTCTAATAGCAAAAAGTGATTTAATAATGAGCAGTTCGTGATGGAAAACAACATTGAAGAATGCTATAATAGTAATATTACTTGATTTTTCAAAGTATTTTTGCAGTCATCAGATAGATGCTGATGCGCTGCGCTGTCCTTTTGAATCCTCTTATTAATGCAATACTCTCATTAATCAATGATGAAATTTAGGATGATGGATCATATTATTTGGAATATGATTAATAGAAAGGATATAATATATTTGTGTTGAAAATAAGCTTCTAGGACCCTTGTTCAACAAGAAAGTAATAATGCAAATGCAATATACAGAATGGTTCTCATATTGAGATACCAATCCATTTCAATTTAAATACTATATGACAAGACTGATCTCCTTCACTACTGGATAATATTAAATGATACTTAATCCCCCTATAGATAACTGGAATATTTTAGTGTAGTACTTTGTATTCCTAGACAGTGACACATTGACTCATTGACACATTGATGTGTCACTACTGCATCATTCTAATAGTTTTTGTCTTGTATTTTCAGCTATCACCCACTGTATACAGTGATGAACCCAGAATAACATTCCGTGCCCACAAAAATGGATACGCGTTCCGCGAGTGTTCCGTACCGCACAAAAATGGATACGCGTTTCGGGAGTGCGTTTAAAGTCTAGTGAAAGTAGTGCAGTGTTGTGTAAAAGTGCTCAAAAGACTGGATGACAACTCTGGACTCTGGACTTGCTGGTTGCTGGGAGGGCGCATCCGCAACAAAGATGAGGTGAGACATCCTACTTTTTAATTTGAAACTTGTAATTGAACAATTAGTTTATTCCATTCATTAATATCATTATGATCTTACAAAAATATTTATACTTCTTGATCTTCACCTGGAGTCTACATTTTTATTTCAAGACACTATCGATTGAAAATACTTGATCTCTCCAGCATTTTCTATTAAACTGATATAAAATTCTCAAAATTTAATTTTTCTCTTGAAGATGCAAAATCATTCCAATTCTGTAGCTCATTCAGAGGGTAGAGAAACTACTAGCTTCACTCTAGTACCATAATGAATTACTTTGATTCCAAATTGATTGAATATTAGTTATTTTTTCAGAACTCCTTGACTGATTTTGCTAATTGTTTGTTTCCAGGTTTGAGCTGTGTGCAGTTTGGTGAGTCAGCAATTTCAAATATTCATACTACACAAAAATGTCCTCGCACACATTAATAATTAATAAAATTCTTCCATTAACTCACAATATTTTTTCCAGCCTTTAGCTACAAGTATTAAATTTGAAGTGATGTGTTGTACAGCTCTACTGGTGGGATGTTCCACATCGTTGTCATGTAGTCGTTTCAAAAGGTTTCACACCTCGCGGCTTTGTTGTTGTATTTTGTTGGATGTCATAGGGATACCATTGAAAGTTTTCAGATAATGAGACAATTTCCCCAACAGTAGAGTTATCCAACACTATTTTCATTTAAAACTTTTCCAATATTTTTAAACTTGAAAATTGGATATCTGTTATATGTAGATATATTGAAGAAGTTCTCATATTTTTATTGAGTCATATCCACTTTCTGCTTTCAATATTACATTTCATTTCCCCATGAATTAATTTCTTTTCAGAGATTATTTATGGTTTTTTCAAAGTAAAATGTGTGTGAGGTTACAGGGAATATTGTTGTCAGTGCCTACACATGTTTTTCTTATACACACACAAACACCAACACATATAGATTTAATACAGCAGGCTTCCAAGGACCATCGAGGATCATCAAGGATCTTCAAGGATCATCATGGATTCCCTGGCCCCGACCTCATCACCGATTCTAAATTCAAATCTAAATTTAAATTCTTATAGAAGTTTTGAGTAGAAGTCTGACTCACTAAAAAAAACTTTGAATCTCTAATCTCATACATCAAAAAATCTCAAAAATGAGTATATTTTATTTTGAATTTAGAGTTTCTTGTCTATGATGGACGATTGCTAGTGAGCTGCAACTCAGGTCTATGCAGCAAAATCTGAAATCTTGAGACAAAATCTGAATTATTACTGTTTTTATTCAGGAAAAATATTATATCAAGAAAGATGAAATGATCACTTGATAATGAATCAAAAGCCAGAAGAAATAGAAGCTGGAAACGAATAACGGTGCCAACTAAAGGTGGATATTCCTTTTAGTTTTTGATCGCGCCCAATCAGTATTTGTTAATCTTATTCTTTCCATTTGTGATGAGGTATGAAAGACAGTATCCAATCAGACCAATACAGCCAGACCCTGTACTGAGTACCAATTGCTGTCAATCATAGAGTTGGAGGCCTATTTCAGTGGGCTCGGCATGCTGATTATGCTTCCAGCTCAGTGAGACAAACTCACTCCTCTTTAAATTATTGAAAGATATTCGCCCCTTCAGGGCGATAATTAGGAACCCCTTAGAAGTTTTAGCGAATTTGGATTTGATTTTGCAGTCAGCACACTTTTTAGATTAAGGATAGGGCTTCAGCACATCTATAGATCTAGCTCAGGTCCCTCACAGCACACGGATTTTTTGAATGCAGGACCTTTCAGGACCGTTTTCAGGACCTTATTTGAGTGAAAGACAGCAATGACATCCACCAATGCAGCCAGACCCTGGGGTGGTTGATAACTGTCGATCACTTGGAGCTAGGAACTGAATTCAGTGGGCTGTGCATACTGATTTGAAGGTCCACTCTGTCTCACTCCCCAAAAACCAATCTTCTTTTATCAGGACCTTATTTGTGTGATAGACATGGATGACATCTACCAATGCAGCCAGTCCCTGGGGTGGTTGTTAACTGTCGATCACTTGGAGCTAGGATCTCAATTCAGTGGGCTGTGCATACTCATTTGAAGGTCCACTCTGTATCTCTCCCCGAAAACCAATCTTTCCCCAAAACCTTCCCACCCAGGTCTGTTGGAGGCATATTTGTTTATTGTGTTTTTGTGTACATGTCATGTGAATTAAAGTCTAGGTTCGAGGCTCCAATTGAGCTGGGTAGACACATTCATAGTTTTAAGTAAGCTACTTGTTTTTTAACATGTGTTGTGTGATTATTGATTTGTACATTTCATTCCAGATTTTTTTCTAAATTTCAACTTTTTCTCCAATACAGTACGGTACTGTACATGTCCCATCTTTTTCCAATGAATTATAATCATTTTCTATCACGGGTTAGGGAACTTACAAGTTTTTTTCTGGAGTACTTACTCCATCAGATATATATTTTGAAAGAAAATGCAGTAAGAAGTTCAACATTGGTGCAGGAGAATAATATTCTCCTTCTTCTTGCAAAACTTTTTACTGCATTTTCTTTCAAAATATATTTTCTGATGGAGTAAGTACTCCATAATATTATTATAGGAACATCAATAGAAAAGGTGAGAATAATAACTTTCAAATATCTCAGAGGTCCACACTACTCTATAGGTCTATTTCAATCATAGTGGTAGAGAATGGCTGTAGTCAACTTTTGACAACATTGTGTTTTTGGCTGTTAGGGATGTCTGTAGGGGAAAAGGAAGATCACTTTTGGGGGCACTTAATGCCCCTAAAATAAATTAATCCAAGATTGTTTAGAATTTTTCAGTTTCAACAACACTTTGCAAGCTGCATACAAAGTTTCAGCGAACTCGTGATACTGCGGTGCACTCAAACCATGGTGGGTTTCCTTGTGAAAAACGAAAAATGACCCAGATTCCAATGAAACTCTCACCAGTGCTTGACCTGGAAAATGTCGAAGCCGAATTTTGGGCCCCAGCTTCTAAAGAGAGGGTGAGTTATGTTGCTGTGGAATTGACAATAATTAAGGGTTAAACAAGTTTCAAAACTCTTTCTGTATTTGGTCTTCCCCAAGGCACATTCCTTTCACCATTTCTTTCTTTGATTTATATGTTGATGTTAATTCAACATAGATTACCTGAGTGAGAAATGTTTTCTTGTACTGTACATCCAATATAATGTGAAATATCGGGGACCGAGCTTCGCTCTGGAGTACAAAAGCATAAAAAATTTAATACAAAAGAAGAAATTATAATAACATTCATGCAGAAATTTTCTATCTAATCACAGTAAATTGAGATTAATTCCCAGGGGAATGCAAAACCCAGTTAAATTTTAATCCTGATTAACTTCACGTGAACCAAATCAGAGAAGACCATTTCAAAAAAATGGATCTACTGGAATTAATCAAGATTGGAAATAACCCGGCTTTTTTGCAACCGGAACTAAGTACCTGATTGAATGATTACAAAAGTTCAACAGCTGAGTCATAATTTTGACACAGTCCCACACACATGAACTCGCTCACTCACTTCCATCACCAACAGACGACGAAATAATTATCAGCTGTTTTTCCAAGGACAAATAATAATTATCCTTCAAATGTCCTTCAGCGAGTTTTCCCAGGGATGAGACCTAGTGCAATCGAATCTTTATATTATAAACCTACTATGTTCTGAATTTCGTGAGAATCGTTAGAGCCGTTTTCAAGATCCGGTGAAATACAAACATATAAACAGAAGTTGCTCGTTTAATATTATAGGATTATAGATTAGGCTCGAGGCTCCAATTGAGCTGGGTGGACAGTGGACACATAGACCGAGCCAAGTGGGTCAAAGATTCAAGTCAAAACGCGACAATAATTTTCATAAAATTTGATACCTAGGTTCCTTTTTTTGAATTGCGCGCCAACGTACATTATAAGGATTTCAACATTTCTTATTCAAAGGATAAAAAGGAAAGGGAATTTCCTTCATAGTTCAATATTGGTCCTACTCTAAAAATCAGCCCAGCCTTTGGGCGGCAATAGATTTTCATAAAATACCTAGGTTCCTTTTCGAATTTCGCGTCTACGTATTTTATAAGGAATTTATAATTTTCAGCTCATAGGATAATATAAAAGGAAAAGGAACTTCCTCCATTAGTCCTACTGTAAAAATCAGCCCAGCCTTTGGGCGGCAATAGATTTTCATAAAATACCTAGGTTCCTTTTCGAATTGCGCGTCTACGTATTTTATAAGGAATTTATAATTTTCAGCTCATAGGATAATATAAAAGGAAAAGGAACTTCCTCCATTAGTCCTACTGTAAAAATCAGCCATTGGCCGTTTTCACACTGAAATCTCGCCGACACGACAGGACAGAATATACTCAAGGTTTATAACTGCGCGAGGTCTACTGTTCACAGAACTACTAGTAGTTTCAAGAACTTGTTTTTAACCATGCACTTGAATGATTTTTTTGTACCAGGTGAAAAAATTGACAGAAATTTTTGTGAATTGAACAACTATAAGACTTATTTCAGACTAAATGTGTAGCCTCATCTAAATTTGGGAGAGGAATAGCACAAGGTTACCTTATTTTTTCTCTCCCTATCATTTTGATAATGTACCTAATTGTATAAATCAATAAATAAAGGTATAAGGCACTGGAAACATTCATAAAAAACACAATTTTTATAAATTATAAACGTTTCTCATTTTAATACCAATGCATCTATGATTCTTAATAGTTTTATAATATATTCATTTTTATATTTGTGTTACTTTTGCTTATCGACTCATAATAGATATTTACACATATTGTACACTTTTTTTTTCTCCTTCCCAATCACATAAAGAAAATAACATTGAGAAAACCCCTACAATTATCTATCCAATAAAATTATATTCACAATTTAAATACATCCAGTGAATACGAATAGATCATTATGTAATAAAGTGAATAGAAAAAAACACAGAATATATATAGTTTATAAACACACAGTACACTCAGAATTTGAATAGAATACAACAATAAAGAATATTTATAATAAAATATTTTGGACATTGTTATGTTTCTTTATGAAATGAGACCACTCTCTTGATAAACTGAGATCTTTATTAAGTGAATGTCACTCTACAAGAATGGTCTTCAAGATATTAACAATAAGAAACTAACTAAAAACAACACAAAATAGCAAAAAACTGATTTTTGATGCTATCACAGTCTAAGGAATTTTCAAATTTGGATTTCAATTTTACAAGATATGTAGGAATTTATGGTCAGCGTAGGCTGAATGGGTAATAATTATGAATATATGTTTTTAGAAATAGTGATAGTTTGACGTGAACCTCACACTTTACTAGAATTGAAAAAAATAATAATTAGGAAGACTTAAAATCTGCCCCAAAGAAAATTTGTAATTTTAGCAAAATATGACGTGTAGATTTGTAACCTGGGAGCATCTAAATAAACAACAATATTATATTGTTATAATCATAAAAGCCGGTTAAATTTTAACCGTGATTAATTCCATGAGAACCAATCAGAGAAGCCCTCTTATCAAAAAGGCCTTCTCTGATTGGTTCTCGTGAATTTAATCACGGTTAAAATATAACCAGCTTTTGTGCAAACGGACCTACAACTGTCAAAATTACTTTAAAAAAATACCTATGGTAGTAGGGCAAGGAAAGTAATAATGTAGTTGAAATTTTGAATAATATTTGAAAAATAATATCAAAACTTTCCAATCAACCTATGCAATGCTTGCAGTTTCCAGTGATTCTGCTTACTATACTAGCAAACAAAAATAAGAAACTCATTTAAATAAAATAGAACAAAAATTAGATTCATAGCTCGACAACATATATGATACTGTAACTTCAAATATACCTATATAATATAATGAGAATAAAGTCTAAAGCATACGAAACATCCAGTTTTTCACACTAAACATATATATTTCTGATAGATATATATTTCTATATTAAGATTTACTTGAATCTGTTAGAATCAGTTGAATAGATGACGTCATTTTGGTTTTGAAAGCATCTAAATCCAAAAATCTACGTTGTGAAAATAATTATTGAGGACTGAAAATTTTGTGAAGTAAACAAGACTTAGGGCCGGATCTGAGCTCGGGATTTAGCTAAGTTCTAGACTTTAAACAGCTGGAGTCAGAAAATTAGCTTTCCAAAACGGGGCGTAGTCGCAGTTTTAATTTTCTCATTTCTATAATTGGAAACGTTTTCCCTTGACGAAATTAAACATTTCTAAATAATTCGAAATAGCTGAAATTTTACACTATTTTCTCTTTATTTTATTTTGTGTTTAATTTTCTAGTTTTTTTTGGAATTTAATTCAAACGTGACTTTGACAATGACTACGACTACGCCCCGTTTTGGAAAGTCAATTTTCTTACTCCAGCTGTTTAAAGTCTAAAACTTAGCTAAATACCGAGCTCGGAAACCGCCCCTCAACCTATTTCGGACTATGTGTAACCTTATCTAAATTTGGGAGTGGAATAGCACAAGGTTACCTTATTTTTTCTCTCCCTATCATTTTGATGATGTACTTATTGTATGAATTAACAAAAAATTAATAATGTATGGGAAGGAATCAATTTTCTATTTATTGATAGATAATTTAGATACATAATTATGTTATAAGGGAGTGATTGCATACATTTTCAAGTGAATCTCAAAATAGAACAGTTTTGAAGACACAATCTCGTATACTAAATATATAATATATAGATTACCACCCTCTCCATCTATTATTACAAAATCTAAACTTTTGCCTAGAAAAAATTTATTTAGGATTACAACTTGATGGACTCAAGTTGGTAAATTTTACTTATGTGCTTTTTGTTGTAAAATGCGAGCCAAAAATTAATGCAATCTGTAACAAATTAACCAAAAATTTTCTTCAGGTCATAATTTGAGCAGAAACACGTCAAATTGTAAGAATTTTTAATATTTATGACACATGTGATTTGATATATATCTTATATAAATTTTCCAATAGAATTCCAACAAAAAACGAGCTATTCTTTTAGATATTTACTGTAATCATTATTTTTGTAATAATTATCAATTCTAAACTTATTTGGAACACTATAATTATTTACAGAAAATATTCAACTAACCTTCCTTGCACAAACAAAATTTAATTCGCCTCAGATTTTATCCTATGATACAACAAAATTTATCAAAGAAAACTTTCACTAATAATAATTAAATATTATCAGTCTTTGGCCAATTTTTTCAAAATAAAATTCTCTAAAAATTAATTTTCTTTCAGTGCTTTTCAATCGAACTAGGTGAACACAAGCTTATAATTTTTTAAAATAAATTTACAATATTGCAAGACAAACTAATTTTACTAATCAATTCAACTAATAATATTCAATATATGAAACTAGACAATGGGATTGCGCAGGTAAACTAAACATACATTTCTGAAATTTACACCTAAATAAAACATTTTCCCCGATATTTTACAAGATTTTATCTTTTTAAATTGGTTTAAACGGGTTAAAGCAGTTAACAATAGAGTTTTGAGTGGCCCTGGAAGAAGAACCGACTATTTCAATTTCAGGCTAGGCCAGAAACGAATATTTTATGATTTATTTTTTATGTCTAAGACATGATTTTCCTTTCCGAAAGAGTTTTTGATAAAAAGGTTTATATTTTAGATTAGGTTTAAGCTTTTTTTTTTTATCAAAACCATACGATTGAATGAATGAATAATATATTAAAGTCTCACCATTTATTTGTTTTAACAAATTACTATAATTTTTCGCCAAGCCAAATTAGTTTGCATCGTTCATTTTTGATAATATCAAAGATAATAACACATGACAATAATATTGTGTCAAGCAAAATTTTGACAAATTAGTTTGTATCCTTCATTTTTAAGAATATCAAAAATATGACTATAATATTGTGTCAAGCAAAATGAGTTCTATCTTACGGGAATTTTCTATTGAATTATTTGACAGGCACCACTGTACTATTTTTAGCGACCACCATTGAACAATCACTACAGTACTGTTTCTAGCTCAAGTTCCCATCACAGCACTTCTTTTAGCCAGTTACCAATCAAAGTACTGCTTTTAACCAGTTACCAAAGTACTGCTTTTAACCAGTTACCAAAGTACTGCTTTTAACCAGTTACCAATCAAAGTACTGCTTTTAACCAGTAACTAATCAAAGTACTGCTTTTAGCCAACTACATTATTGTTTTTAATGACAGTACTCTCTTTAGCCAGCCACCAATCACAGTACTGTTTCTAGCCCAAGTTCCTCTCTTAGCTAACTACGGTACTGTTTTTAACCAACCACCAACACTGTCCTGTCTCTAGTCATCACACCACACTCTCAACCCACCCTACCCCCTCCACCCGGTCTCATCTACGCCCCCGACCCCTACCTCTACCTCTGCCCCTACCCCTACCACGCCTCACAGGCGGTGACGTCACCGACACAGTTCGCCGCCTCAGTTTGGCGTTAGTCGACGGCGCCCCACTCTGTCCCTCATCACAACTTGTCTCAGTTTGTCGGTGACCCTCCTCACAACTTGTCGTGCGCCACTTTGACGGCGACGAGTCGCAGTTTGTCGTTGTTCGTCGGTCGCAGCTTGTCGTCGTGCGCCGCGGCCACTTTGACACCGACAGCCGGGTGGTGGCACGACCCACTTTACGCGGTCCCACCTTGACGGTGTCCTCCTCTGCTTCCACCACCAGGTTGTCTTCCACTTGGTCTATTGTTGCTAGGCTGGCACTAGTTGACGGTGTGGCCACTCGATGTTGCTGTGGATGTTGCTGAATCAGCTGTTTTTTGGGTTTGTCCTTGGGCCAGCCGGTCATGTTACGCTTCTTGCGTTTACGCCGTTTGCTGCTCAGCATGCGCCCGTCTTCAGTGAAACCCAGCAATTCACCTGTTCAAAACAATCATAAATTCCTTATTATTTTGCCTATAGAATAGTTGAATAATCAATAACAATAATTGAATAATCAACAACATGGAATTATTAGTAAATGAGCATCCATATTACTGGCTGAATGGCATTTTTATCTTTAAGGTTGGGGTTATGAGTGTAGAGCTGGAACACGGAGGATTTTGTAGCATAAACCCATCGAGAAAAGATAGTATAGCAAAACATGGAGAAAACACATTGAAAAATATGAGAAGCATGATAAATTTTGTCTCTGAAAGTGTATGAATCCACTCTGAGCTCTCATGATTTCACAGCTTTTCAACTAGATTTATATTAATCTGTGTTCAAAACAAGCATTTACTCGGTTCATTGTCTCAAGAACTAACGATCCAATTATTTATTATTGGGTGGATCGTTGGAGTAGGTGATAACGCGCCGGTCTAACAATCAACAGAACCCGAGTTCGAATCTCGACCGGGGCAAAAGTTTTTGATCACAGCACAATCACATAGATACGGCCACCCCATCTTTCAGAGGAGACGATATTTTGTCGGTCCCGACTACCTAAAAAATAGTTGTCATCTCTCATCATCATCCCTCTCACTCATTACCCACGCACAAGTCTAAGAGCTTATGTGGGCATCATCCTCAGTATTATTATTATATCATAAACACGCCATAGACACTGTGGTCTGTCTTTATAAGCAGCTACAATATTATAGAATAATTTTCAGCGTCTATTTCGAGCATTCTTTAGTGTATTTAACAGTGTGACTTTCAGAATGTTTTATTGTTTTAATTAGCAATACTATCCTATAGTGTCCTATGAGTCTATCCCAAAACTGAATTTAACAATTATTAAATACTAGCAGAAATGAAACTGTGGACAACCTGAAAGCTAGACACAACGCACCTGTAGACGATCCGCCACACTCGCTGCTGGCACAACTGTCGTGCCCCTGCCCCCCTCCCGGCTGCAACAGTTGGTTGTTCCTTCTCAACGCCTCGATCGCGCGCGACGTATTCAAACAGGATTGGTGACCGTAGAGCGCGCGCTCCATGCTGTTGCACTGCCGATAGGAGGCCAACAGCTGCAGGAAGTCGGTCTCCTGCGGGCCGGGGGCGAGCGGAGCGAGGCTGAGTGCCAACTTGGCCGAATCGGTCGAGAAGATGGCCGGATCCACGTCGGCCATACAGCACAACGTGCTAGAGTGAGAGAGCTCCTTCTCAGCCTCATCATCATCCTTTTCATCCTGGTCCTTACAGCAAGACGGAGGAGTTTTCGACCTACAAAACAACAATAATAAAGTTATGAAAAATCTGGTGTGGCGCACTCACACAACTTTCCTTGCCGCTATGAAAATTTGTCATTTGACGCTAGTGTTCAAGCGCATCTCAAGTCTACTATTCCAACATCTAAGCCAGCTGGTGACAGGACAATAACGCTGGAGACACACGAGGTCTGCTATCTCTTCATAGTGAATGATTTAATAGAATTAACAGTTGCCAACAGTTTGCAATTGAAATAATAACATTTTCTCAATTTTCGAGCTTATTTTCAATTTTAGGTGAAAATGTTACTGGACATTAATTGTAGAGATTTTCATGCTCATTCTTTTCCACTTGGAATGTTTTGTTTAAATTGTATCTGAAGCCTGATAATTGCGAATCTAAAATCAAACTTTGCATAGATGGGGCGGAGCTCCTGGAACATTCACAGATATGGGACTTGTGGCAGTTGATAGAGCTTATCAATGACTATTTTAGGTTTTAATTTGATCAAAATCGTTGGAGCCGTTTTCGAGAAAATCGCGATAAACCCTGTTTTTGACAACATTTTCGCCATTTTATCCGCCATTTTGAATTGCATTAGATCGAAATTGTTCGTGTCGGATCCTTATATTGTAAGGACCTTAAGTCCCAAATTTCAAGTCATTCCGTTAATTGGGAGATGAGATATCGTGTACACAGACGCACATACACTCATACTCATACACACACACACACATACATACAGACCAATACCCAAAAACCACTTTTTTGGACTCAGGGGACCTTGAAACGTATAGAAATTGGGGTACCTTAATTTTTTTCGGGAAGCAATACTTTCCTTACCTATGGTAATAGGGCTAGGAAAGTAAAAATACTGATTCAAGTGTTTTTGAAAACTGAATGTTAATCATGGACTGACTTTATAGCATGAACCTCCCTTCAACACTTGGGTAAATAGATCTAAACCAACTTACAACTTGAAAACTGTGTGACCAGACTTAGATTGACTTAGACTAATAAAATTCTCAAAATATACTTGGTGTATAAATCAAAATTCGGGGAAGGAACAGTTTTGGGCTGTGCCTGTTAGTCGTTCCCCAATTATTTCAATTACTTACTCTACTTTTCTTGTTCGTCATTAAGCTACCTTAAGGCTGTGCAAAGGCTAAAAATAAACTTTCTACTGGTGATATTTTTCACAGTTTTTCGATTTGTATATCATCAAGCTATCAAAATAAAAAACTTTTCTCAGGAAAACATTTTTTTTTCGATCATTACTTTTCTAGATATGAGCGCCTAAAGTTTAATTTTTTAGGACAGAACATTTCAAATTCGGTAAGAGATAAATCCATGATATTTAGAGGATAGATTCTTCACGGTATTGTTCAGTGGATAAACAAAATCTTTTGAAAATTTTACTTTTTGAGAAAGTTATTCAATTTACCAAAAATAACTCGACTTAAAGTTATTTCTGGTCATTTTTAGTAAATTGAATAACTTTCTCGAAAATTGTTATTTTCTGAAAATTTTTGCTTCACTTGATCAAAATTACCATGAAGAATTTATCCTCTAAATATCATGGATTTATCTCTTACCGAATTTGAAATGTTCTGTCCCAAAAATTTAAACATTAGGCGCTCATATCTCGAAAAATAATGATCGGAAATAAATGTTTTTCATAGAAAACTATTTCATTTTGATAGCTTGATGATATTATATAAAAAATCGAAAAACTGTGAAAATATCACCAGTGGAAAATTTATTTCTAGGCTTTGCACAGCCTTAATCTTATAAATTATTCTAATAGTTTTCTTCTGCATAATGATTTGTGTTTTGTAATCATTGAAGAAATAAAATAAAAATTGATGAAAAACTCACCTTTTTGTGGACGTAGATGGCGCCGACAACGCATCACCTCCCGCTTCCTCATCTCCCCCACCACTCTCACTACACTCCACCAACGCCTTCCGCAACTTGTGCATAGTACTAGCATACACATCCTCCTCCCGGCCACCATTTTCCCAGTAAAACCGACAAAAATACTCGTCCAAACTCTCAGCCAACCCCACATAGTCCTCCTCACACCGACTCTTCACACGTCGTCGTCCCACCTTGACGGTGTCCGTTGTCCCACCAAACACCTCCCCAAACCTTGTCGGTGTCCCCACTTTGTCATCACACCCACCTCTTCTCGGTGTCCCCACTTTGTCATCACACCCACCTCTTGTCATCATCACACACTCCGACACTCCCACACAGTCTGTCGCAGTCGTTGACCCCCCCACTTTGACACAGTCTGTCGGAGTTGTTGTCGTCGCATCCTCACTAGTAATTGGTGTAGCCGCTTTGGCATCGTCACCGGGCGTCGACCACTTTGACGGTGTCACCGCCGCCGCCGCCGCCGGAGACAAGGTGGGACCAGTTCGTCGTCGCCTGTACTTCAACGTCGACAGAATGGCAAGCGTGGACGCGTGACAGCGTGGCGATTTGCGTGGTTTGTCGTCCAAAGCGCTGATGCCGCGTTTTCCGCCCAGCTTGTGCTTCCAGCGCCGATAGGGCGATCCCGTTTTGCTACCAGACTGCAAAATCACACACAAAAACAGACCTCATTATTCATCACTATGGAACAAGTATGAAACTACACCAACAATCAACATGCATTTTCTCAATCTTTTTCAAGTACAATTTACCCAAAAATCGTGTTTCAGTTGGACATGCCAAGTCACCAGTCTCGGCTGCTTGTCATAATATATAAAGATAGCATAAGAAAATATCCTCTGGTATAGGTAGTCTATCTTCCAAATTTCTTCTCCGATTACTGTCGACTACTGTCTATTATTAGTGTGTTGTTGGGAGTGTAAGACGGGCACAGTATGACAGACTACCAGCGTCACATAGCTTCACCAAAAACAACTACTAGGACTATCGGCTTCAGTTAACACTCACATTTGCAACATAGACACCCTATACACTGTCTATTATTAGTGTGTTGTTGGGAGTGTAAGAGTGTAAGAAGGGCACAGTATGAGAGACTACCAGCGTCACATAGCTTCACCAAAAACAACTACTAGGACTATCGGCTTCAGTTAACACTCACATTTGCAACATAGACACCCTATACACTGTCTATTATTAGTGTGTTGTTGGGAGTGTAAGAGTGTAAGAAGGGCACAGTATGAGAGACTACCAGCGTCACATAGCTTCACCAAAAACAACTACTAGGACTATCGGCTTCAGTTAACACTCACATTTGCAACATAGACACCCTATACACTGTCTATATTAGTGTGTTGTTGGGAGTGTAAGAGTGTAAGAAGGGCACAGTATGAGAGACTACCAGCGTCACATAGCTTCACCAAAAACAACTACTAGGACTATCGGCTTCAGTTAACACTCACATTTGCAACATAGACACCCTATACACTGTCTATTATTAGTGTGTTGTTGGGAGTGTAAGAGTGTAAGAAGGGCACAGTATGAGAGACTACCAGCGTCACATAGCTTCACCAAAAACAACTACTAGGACTATCGGCTCCAGTTAACTGTGACATCTGCAACATATTTTCTCAATGGTATGATCCTTCATTGATTGACAGCTTACCTGATTAGCAGCGGCCCACAGCATACGACGTTTATGCTTGTCCCTGTACTCATAGGGCAGTCTCAGCACTGGATAGCTATGATAGGCCTGCATATGTTCCTCCCTAAAATAACAATAAACGTTTATTATAACAAAATTTATTGCAATAAGCAAAAAACTAAATCAATAATCATGAGAAACTCGAGTGCGAATCTCGACCGGGGCAAAAAGTTTTCAACTACAGCACAATCACATAGATACAGCTACCCTGTCTTTCGAAGGAGACGATAAGTTGTCGGTCCTGACTACCTAAAAAGTAGTCGTCATCTCTCATCATCATCCCTCTCACTCATTACCCACGCACAGGCCTAAGAGCTTATGTGGCCATCACCTTCAGTATTATTATAAATCTTTGGATTTTTCCCACCATCTGAAGGACAGATGATGGTTCGTGTTTAAACCCAGTTATATACTTAGCGACCATTTCTCCATGTAAACCTAGTTTAAACCTTGGACCAGTTATAGAATAGATACAAGTCTAGCCTCTGACGCCAACATCTACTGCCATATCGCCCCATCGTGACGTCTGCATCGGATATAAAACTTTCAGATTGTGTATATTTCAGATGGAAGTAAATTATTATTTACGAAAATGGAAAACCCCCGCTCCGCTCCCGCTGAAATAGACACAATCTGCTATGGAAAACAATGTAATCAAACTCTACAGAAAAGTTTTCTATCCGATGCTGACGTCACGATGGGGCGATATGGCAGTAGATGTTGGCTTCAGAGGCTCGACTTCCCAGCGTGTCAATTCTATAACTGGTCTAAGGATTAAACCATGAATGTAACACAATTATAATAGATGCAAACCTATTGTAAACCCATGTAAACCTAGTTTAAACGTAGATAATGCATACGGGCCTCATGCCAATCTCAGTTTAGACGGAGGTAAATAAGCTGTTAGTTTACACCCAGAATGGGGCCATTGATCCATGTAAACCTAGTTTAGCGTTAAACGTACATAATGCATAATATGGCCCCCAGAGAGGAAAGGCTTTAAAAAACGTTTAGGGCCGGTTTCCAAGCTCGGGATTTAGCTAAGTTCTCGACTTAAAACAGCTGGAGTCAGAAAATTGGCTTTCCGAAACGGGGCGTAGTCGCAGTCATTGTCACAGTCACGTTTGAATTTAATTTCAAAAAACTAGAAAATTAAACACAAAATAAAATAAAGAGAAAATAGTGTAAAGTTTCAGCTACTTTAAAATTATTTAGGAATGTTTCATTTCGTCAAGGAAAAATGTTTCCAATTATAGAAATGAGATAATAAAAACTGCAACTACTGTAATGAAAACTGCGACTACGCCCCGTTTTGGAAAGCCAATTTTCTGACTCCAGCTGTTTAAAGTCTAGAATTTAGTTAAATCCCGAGCTCGGAAACCGGTCCTAAAAGTTTTGAGAATTAAAGTGGAATACTTATTTAAATAATGTTAATAAGAAATATAAATGTTACCTAGCTTCATCCTGCCTCAGATAAGTCTGGTACCACGACTCATGAATTGGCGCCGTTTCAAAGGCAAACGAAATCCTATCAGCTGACATCTGTTCCTCCTCTCCTCCTCCCCCTCCTTCACACTCCTCATCATCTGCCTCCTCCTTTATCTCCTCTTTGATCTCCTCCTTTATCTGCACACAAAAATAAAATGGTTTATTTATTTATTGATTCATACAATAAGTACATCAGCAAAATGATAGGGAGAGAAAAATAAGTTAACCTTGTGCTATTCCTCTCCCAAATTTAGATAAGGTTACACATAGTCCGAAATAGGTCAAGTCTTGTAGTTGTTCACTTCACAACATTTTCAGACCTTAATTATTTTCACTCAACTACAAGAGTTTGTTATCATTCCTAATTCATTCCGTTTTCCTTACAAAAACACAAGTAAATATCATTCACATCAATACTCTTACTGCATTTCATCCAATATCAATTATTTTTATTTCCTCCTGAATGATATCAATCTATTTTCAGTTTATGTTTAAACTAAGTAGATCAACTATCAGATTCGTCAATACGTTCAAGTCTAGTTAATACTGTTGAATAATATCTCTAAAGATATCTTTTTGTTGAAGAGACCGCGGTCGACTACCGTAAATGAATATCATTGATTCTAATGGTGATTGGGTGATAATAATCAAGAGAACCCGAGCTCGAATCTCGACCGGAGATAAAGTTTTTGACCACTGCACAATCACATGGATATGGCCACCTCGTCTTTCGGAGGAGACGATAAGCCGTCGGTCCCGGCTACCAAAAAATTAGTCGTCATCTCTCATCATCATCATCCCTCTCACTCATTACCCACGCACAAGCCTATGTAGCTTATGTAGGTATCACCCTCAGTATTATTATATTATTATTATAATTGGAGTGTTCACGGATCTGGAGGCTTCCAAAGTGTGGAAAATTTATAAATCGTTGTTGCAAATGCAAAAAGTTCCATCATTTTAGTGAACGTTTTCGACAATTATTAAATCAAATTTAAGGGAGACAATTTTGAAAAAAATTCACCTTGACATTAGGGACAGTGCCCCCATCATCCGGCTCGACCTTGACCTCTGTGTGACCTTGACTGCAGCGCAATCTGCCGCCAGAAAGGTCAAACTTGTAGTAGTCCAGATTGTCATTGATAAACAGCTCGGCGTGAGTGCGCCGCTTACGACGCTGCTTCTGCGCATGCGGGTTCACCTCCTAAATAAATACAAAAATAAATAATCTATAATATAATAAAGGAAAGGACCGTCTTACAAACGTACGGGATAGGAAATTCACCAATGACGCATCATCACGTCTCAACTACTCAACTGACTGACTTGAAACTTTGCATATAGATTCTTAATTTACCGAGGATGGTTATAGGCCAATTCAAAATTCTTCAAGATTTCAATAGGTCAAGTTTTTAATTGAACCCTTGTGGAGCACGAGCTGCCTGCTAGTTACATAATAGATGAATTAATTCACTCCATTGTAATAGACCAATTCAGATAGTTGACAAAGTCAAAAAATCCAACAGTCACGTGCGATATAAATAAGGAAATTGACATTGGTGTTGCTATCCTTGTCTATCATTCCACGAAGCAGATAGCGAATGTATCAAATCATAGTGTTGTGTATCAAGTTGAGATGATACTGTATCATATTGTGTTGATACTGTATCATGTTGTGGTTGTTCTTGTTCTACAGTGAGATCCACTTTATAAAGTCAGCACCTGATTAATATTAGTGTTGCTATCCTTGTCTATCATTCCACAAAGCAGATAGCTCTATCCTATTCCGCACCGAAATCGTTTATATATGCTAATGAAGAAATATGATTGCAAACTTAAAAACTTAACATTTATGACTTATCGAACTATTAACTTTACAATAATTTATTGACTCTGAACAATTTATTGATTTATGAAGTAAATAATTTAATATCAATTTTAAAAATTTCAATCTGTAATTTTGAGTTTCTTGGAAGCCAGAAAGTCTATGATGTTGGACGATTGCTGATCACCTAACATTTGCAATCTGAAATCTGAGACAAAACTAGTATCAATTTCAATCCATTATATCATCAATTATTCGATATTTGCTTGTGGTGGAGGTGAACGTAACATATTTAACAAGAACAAAGAATTAATATCACATCAGATACACTGGTATAACTTGAATCACAGCTACTACCATAAAAGGCGAGGTGGTAACGGAGAATCGGCAACTCTGTCGTCCCATCATTTCCACTGACTTTATAACGTGAATCTCCCTTTAGATTGATTGATTGATTGAGTACTTTATTTATGTAGATTACAATATACTGGCTTATACACTTATATACAATAGCTTACAATACAGCAAAATTATAGATGAATTTACATAATATAGACTAAGAAAATAATTATTGAACTGTATATGATATGAAAAAGCAATTTGTAATATAATAACTATAGATAATAATCATATTGTTATGCATCTACATAAATTGGCGGAGCTTTGGACATATCAATGTCCATTCTTCGGAAAGAATATTAAAAATATCCTCCCCACTAACTCTCTACCAAAGAGACACAGATAAACAGTTCAAAGCAAAAGTAGAGCAACAGTAAAATACTCAAAAATAAAATATCATATAGCCATCATAAATAGTACCGGCATAGAGAAACAATAGCGTAAGTAGATACCCCATGGTATAGGGCGTTTATGTCGCAACTTTTACTGTTATCTCAAGTCGATTATTGTCAATTTTTACTGTTTTGTTGGGGTGAGAGTGTATGAACGGCACAATTTGAGAGACTACCAGCGTCATAAAGCTTCACAGGAAAGAACTACGTGGACTATCAGCTTGAGATAACAGTAAAAGTTGCGACATAAACGCCCTATACCATGGCATATCTACTCATGCTATCAATTCTCTATGGTACCGGTTGCATTGAAGCTAGTTGAATTTTAATAATGATTAAATGCCACGAGAACCAATCAGAGAAGCCATCTTCTCAAGAGAGCCTTCTTTGATTAGATCTTGTGGCATTTAATCATTATTAAAATTTGAAAGAATCTTGTGCAACCGGGCCTCAAACATATCAATATTGATATTCTTTATTCTCTATTGATGCATACAATAAGTACATCATTAAAATGATAGGTAGAGAAAAAATAAGGTAACCTTGTGCTATTCCTCTCCCAAATTTAGATAAGGTTACACATAGTCCGAAATAGGTTGAGTCTAGTAGTTGTTCACTTCACTACATTTTCAGTCCTTAATTATTTCCACAAATTGGATACCTTACCTGTTGGTCATGCATTTCTTCTTCATCATCATCTTCGTCATCATGATGATGATCGGCATCATTATCATCGTCATGGTCGTCATCTTCTTGATGATCGTCATCCGAGCTGCGATGATTCTGCTGATGATGATTGTGGAGTTGATGACTCCTTGATGCCGAATCTCCAAACATAAAGTTTTCGGCCTCATCACTCAGTAGGGACAGCTCTGATTTTCTCACCTAAACAAATCAAATTTAAAGTTAAATACTATCATAATTATTAAATTACCACAGATTCAAAAGTACAATACTATAAAAAATACTGTATTAAACATCACAAAAATATCATATATTAACATAAAAAAGCCCAATTGATTCTCAAATGTATCTTTATACTAGTTATGTGTGCAACTAGTGCGCAAAGTGACAGTTTGCTGCACCGAAAGAAACGTTTACGCACGAGCCGTAGGCGAGTGCGGAATGATGGTTTCTTGAGTGTAGCAAACGAACTTTGCGCACATATTTCACATTAAATCTTTCCTACAGTTACCATTGAATATGAAAAGTGGGTAATTATGGGTAAAATTCCCTTAAATCCATCAAATGTTTTTCTGTGTAATTTTATTATTAATAAAAGCCTTAATTTATTTAAAATTGAATAATAATAATTGAATTATGATTAGTAATTCAATTGAAAATTTATGTGACTGCTTGAAGGGGGTTTATCTTATGTAAGCATTGAAATGACTATAATGAAGGCACATAATGGCAAGGCAACGCTGGTCTCAACTGCCATAATAACGTGGGCCTCACTATGAGTATTACCAACTTTATTTTGATTTTCCTGCACTGGTGCTCCATATAACCTACTAACTATTTTGCGTTGTCATGCTGCAAATCTGGAGTACGCAAAGTACTCAATTTGCGCACTAGTGCGGAAAAGTGATTCTTTGCGGCCTGCAATCAGTGCAGAAATGGTCACTTTTCAAGGTATCTGTAGGAAATAGTTATTTGTGCAACTAGTGCGCAAAGTGACAGTTTGCTGCACCGAAAGAAACGTTTACGCCCGAGCCGTAGGCGAGGGCGGAATGGTTTCTTGAGTGCAGCAGAGGAACTTTGCGCACGTATTTCACATTAAGTTTTTCCTACAGTTACCATTGAATATGAAAAGTGGGTAATTATGGGTAAAATTGCCTGAATAATGTATGTGTGTTTGAATGGCGAGGCGGCTGTGTGGTGTGTGCTGTGGTGGCACTGTGCTGTCGCTGTCCTTGTTTATAATATATAATGAATAATAATTAGCGCGTTGTGCTTGGTTGCACCTCTGCTCACTATAGCAGCCACAGCAGTCACTGTTACCAACTTCATTTTGATTTTGCTGCACTGTTGCTCCATATAACCTACTAAGTATTTTGCGTTGCCATGTTGCAAATCTGGAGTGCAGAAAAATTTTTCCCGCACTAGAGCGGAAAAGTGATTCTTTGCGTTCTGTAATCAGTGCAGCAATGGACACTTTTCAACGTAACTGTAGGAAAAATATATTATAGTTCTCGGCCTCATCACTTAGTAGTGACACCTCCGATTTTCTCACCTAAATAAAATAAATATATTATTACTATCAATATTCAATTAATATAGGTTTAGAAGTATAGTACTGTAGAGAAAAGATAGCATTTGATAAAGGCTTTGTGAGATGAAACATTATTAGGTTATACGGGAGTGTTCACCTGGCAATGCCGAGCTCGGAAACCGGCCCCTAATGTACATTGCAATGTATTTATAGGTGGATTAACATATTCTATTCTAGTAAATAACAATCAGTGCTACCAACCTTCTTGAACCGCATAACAACCGGCTGTTTCGGCTGCTGAGCACTGCCACTGTTGGCAACACTGCAACACTCGCCGCCACTGCCTGCTCGATTGTTTGTGGCGGCCGTTGCCGTGGCATTGGCAGCAGTGACTTGTGAGGAGGAGGAGGGTGAGTTGGACGAGGAGGCAGAGGAGGAGCAATGGCGATTCAGCTGTTGACTCATATAGTAGCCGGTTGAACGAAGTTTCGAGTTTAGCACTTCCACCTGAAAATAAAACAAAATCAAATAGTATAATAGGTTGACGCGATTTCCGTTTGAAATGTTCAGCTTTAGTGATGAGGTCCACGTTATAATGTTAGTGGGGGAAGATAGGAGTAAAACGTTGCCGAACCTCCGCCTTGTCAATGCCTTCTATAGACGGTAGCTGATACAGGTTTATTGATGTAGGCCTAATATCAACTGTTCATTCTAAAACAAACATTGATATTTTATTAAGCAAGATATCATATTTTTCAATAATTTCATAATGAATTCTCATAATTAGGATGAAATATTTTGTTAATTAATTATCAATTCTACATTGTTAAAAGACGATGTGGCAACAGAACAAAGCGAGAGAGAGTTAGCGCTAACCGCTTTGTTGAATGATAGACAAGGATAGCAATACCATTGCTAATCATACACTGTCATTATAACGTGAATCTCACTATAATGCTTAGGGATATGGACAATAAATTGCAACTAACAGCAGAGCAGAGACGTCCCAAGATCGCAATGATACAGGAGAGTCGACCCCAAATAATGGGTGAAAGGCCTGGCTACTAATTCTGAATAAATAAAATAATTAAATAAATAGAGACAAGGGAGAAGAAGAGGATTTTTGTCAAGTTTCGTTTAGGCTCAACTCACATTTAGGCGACTCAGGTGGAGAAGAGACTGGACTCTAGTGGAGAGCATGTGTTTTGAAATGGTGACGTCGCGGAGACTAGAGTCGACTGGTCTGAGTGTCACCATTTGGAAACACATGCTCTCCACTAGAGTCCAGTCTCCTCTCCACCTGAGTCGCCTAAGTGTGAGTTGAGCCAATCTCATAGTATTCATCAGTTAGGCAAAAATCGATGTGTGTGTAACTGGCCTTAGGCTATGAGGCCATTTATGACTTGAGAGATCTAAGAGATCCTGTAACTGAGACATGTCATAGAATTAGTAGAAGACCCTACCTAAATATACCAGATGTATAATATATATAGCGAGTTTTTGCAACTTCAGTTAGTCGCTTCTCGCACCCCAATCGCCATCTTTCCTTATTTATCCAGTCTCCTTCAAAGAGACCTCTACTCTCCATTCGAATGTGGACATTGGATAGCCATCTCTTTCGCGGTCTACCACGCCTATTCCTGTTCGCTGGTACCCAATTCCATACTTTCAAAGGAAGTCTTCCTTCATTCATTCTGCGCAAGTGTCCATACCATTTCAATTGTTTCTCTCCAATGACATCCATTATCGTGTTTTTTGCGCTCATTCTCTCTCTTATTATATCATTCCTGATTCGATCCAGCAACGTCAATCCTAAACTCCTCCTCCAGTACATCATTTCCGCTGAAAGAAGTTTTTGAGAAGTTAATTTGTCCACACACCACACTTCTGACCCATACGTCATGAATGGCTCAATCATTGCCTGGTATATATATTTTTTGTTATGTTTTTATTCCATAGGATTGGATGTAATGCTCTTATCATATTTTTTCCCTTCCTTATCTTCCCCATGATATCCACTCTATCCCTTCCATCATCACTAATAACAACGCCGAGGTACTTGTACTCCTTAACATTTCTAATCAATCCATTTTCAGTTTCAATATCCTGTCCTGTGCCTCCGAACTGCATATATTGTGTCTTTTCTGTGTTAACCTCCAAGCCGCATTCTTTGTATTCTTCTATCAATTTTATTATCATATAGGTCATGTCCTGATGATCTTCTGCTAAAACTACCTGATCATCCGCGAAGAGGAATGTATGCATCTTGGAATTCTCCAGTTCAATTCCCATTGGGCTGCATTTCTGTGTACATTTCTTTAGAGCAGTACACATATAAATTTTGAATAGGGTTGGAGAGAGGCAGGAACCCTGTTTGACCCCTTTTGTTTGAGAAAAGGCTTCAGAGTTTTTATCGCCAATCTTTACTACTGCTTGATTTCCCTTGTACAATATACCAGATGTTTTGGAGAATAGTTATTAAAGACTGAAAAATACAAGTTATTTTTATTTTGAAAAGAAAATTCTCCAATGGTGGTCTAACTGATCAACACCATATGATGACTTTGTATAATAAGGCTGTAATATATAGCCCTAAAATTTGTAAATAGGTAAACAATGTAAATAAGAAAATAGACGATTGAATGCGGTGGCTGACCTTGTAATATGACCGATTATCCTCATAGCCCTAAAATTTGTAAATAGGTAAACAATGTAAATAAGAAAATAGACGATTGAATGCGGTGGCTGACCTTGTAATATGACCTGACCTTGTAATATGTCCGATTATCCTCATAGCCCTAAAATTTGTAAATAGGTAAACAATGTAAATAAGAAAATAGACGATTGAATGCGGTGGCTGACCTTGTAATATGACCTGACCTTGTAATATGACCTGACCTTGTAATATGACCTGACCTTGTAATATGACCTGACCTTGTAATATGACCGATTATCCTCAATCAGTTTCTCCTCTACCGACAGCCGTTTGCGTCGCCGCATCTTGCAGCGTCTCCGTTTGAGCAGCAGTCGCGAGGAGGCAGCCGGCGGAGGAGGAGGAGGAGGGGGAGGCAATCGAGAGGAGGAGGAGGAGTGCGAGTGAGAGGAGGACTGTGATGAGGCATTCCCCTCCTCGTCAGGCTCGGCGGTTGTGCCGTGCAGTGCGTGCGGAAGGCGCAGTTGTTTTTGCTGCGTAGCTGGTGGTCGCCACATGTCGACGATCTGAAATCGGAAACAAAACTCAATTCAATTCAATTTTATTTCCTCAAAAAAAAAAATCATATACATACCAGTTATACAAAATAACTAATAACAATAATAGTTATACAAAAACAATTCCAGGAAATATATTTCCCCACTTAGACTATAAATCCGTGTGTGGGGAAAGAATTCCTATCTAGAAAAACCTTAATAAATACAGGATAATCGAAATCATTTCTTGAAAAACTTTTAAATTTTACTCTTTTTCTAAACAAAAAATGAACTTTAATTAAACAATAACTTCAAATGTAGAAAATAAAATAGGTTAAATCTATTACTGATATAGGTTGGTGCTATAAGGTCGAAAGAGTTAATAGAGCGCTGCATCAAAATCAAGAAACTAAACACAAGCAAGAAGAGAGAGAGAAAAAGAAAAAATAACGAAACACGGAAAAACTAATGGCTTATAACAAAATGAAAAATGGGAATATCCAAGACAAAACCTAGGTGTAGGGTGAATTGACACCCTATTTGTACCCTATTTTATTTGTAACTAATTATTATAACTTGTTTGTTGTTTGAAGAACACAAAACTACAAAATTGAGGATAAGGATAAAAAAGATTTTAATAAGAAAAAAATGTGTTTATGCCTTCAATGCATAAACAATGCTATGGGAAACGTCAAGTTGATAATAATACCGTACGTTTGGGATATACATCGTGTTTGAAAAACAACTCCCTAGTTAGATATTAAAGATTTAATGTGTAAATTAATGGAAAACTTCATCAACAAGTGCATACAATGAAAGAGAGAATCTTCAAGTTTTGTTCCACATCAGTACACTTCAACATGGCATCCATTTGTTGCCCTGCACACGTCAAGACGATATTCAAGCTCTCGCCATGAGTATTCACCATCATATCAGGTGTAACTGTCCCAACCGCCGTGGCGATTCTTTCCCGTAAATGATCTGTCTCGATTTTTTTCACTATACACAACATTTTTATGTGTCCCCAAAAGAAAAAGTCCAGAGGGTTTTGGTCCGGGCTTCGTGGTGGCCAAGCAATTGGGCGAGCTCTACCTATCCACCTTCCCGGAAAGCGAGTGTCAACTGAATGAACTGTTCCCTGGCGCCGTCTTAAGGTCACGCAGGTCTGCCAACTGCAGGGGGGGAGGGGGCAAGACTTGAACAGTTGCTGAATCGAACACCACAAACTTCGAACACCACAAACTAAAATAGTGTATATCACTTTTTACAGATTCTATGACACATAAAAACTAGGGAGTTCTTCTTCAAACACCCTTTATAATATAATACTCTATGGACTGGACAAGAGTTAGAATAGAATAAATTAAGTGAATAGACTGACCAAAAATCGGCGTTGCCATGTTTGAAAACATGAGATAGATATTTATATTATTCACACTGGATGTACCACACTATATTATCCACATTATCACTTTGGGTCATTTCAGAGGTCCTGAAATGATCAGCTGCGACCTGAAAACTCTGACACCAGACCTGAGCCAGCCAGGTCTCTCGATATAATTATTATTATTATCTACATTGAAAATCTTCACAGCTGTCTACTAGAGAAGGCGACGTGAAAAGAATATCGGCAACTATGCAGTTTCATCTTTTCCACCAACTTTATAACGTGAATCTCTAAATACATTGTCAAATAAATGTGCCACACTCACCTACTACTACTGCCCTGTCTACAAACAGCTGCCACTCTACTCTCCGCCGTTCTTCCACCTCCAGCTCCACCACTAGCCACATCCCCTTCACTCTCATTAGCGGCCGCTCCACCAGTAGGCGTGGTCACGCCACCAGTTGCCATAGTCATCCCCACTCCTCCGCCAGCAGTGGGCGTGGTCACCCCTCCAGTTACAGTGGGCGTTGTTACTTCCCCTCCTCCAGCAGTGGGCGTGGTTACTCTGCCTCCGCCAGCAGTGGGCGTGGTTACTCTCCCTCCGCCAGCAGTGGGCGTGGTTAATAACGCTCCAGTGGGCGTGGCTAGCCCCACCACTCCAGCATGCGCCAGATCGGTGCGCACTGACAGCCGTGTCAGGTGGTTGTGATTGGATGTGGTCGTTCCTCCATTCATTATTAAAGGTGGCGTAACAGCTGCTGTCACTGCTGCCGAATTGTTAACAACCTGAAAAAAATTACATGAACATTTTATTTCATCATTAAAATTCAACTATCTCATGCCAAACATCAAGCTCTGTACAAATATTAAACTATCCTCAAAAATATGTTGTTCAAAATTCACCATTTGCTCAAAAAATGATGTGTATAACCATTGCACCAAGCTCTGTCAAATATCTTCAACATGACTAAATTCAACCATCTTATTCCAATAATCAAGCTCTGTCCAAATATATTTTAGCCACCTTCAAATATACTATGTTCAAAACTCAACAATTTGTTCAAATAAGTTGTAAAAACACTGCACCAAAATTGTATAACTTAGACCGGCTTCCGAGCTCAGGATTCAGCTAAGTTCTAAACTTTAAACAGCTGGAGTCAGGAAATTGGCTTTCCAAAATGGGACATAGTCGCAGTTTTCATGATAATCTTCATTTTCTCATTTCTATAATTGGAAACTTTTTTCCTTGACAAAATAAAACATTCCTAAATAATTCAAAATAGCCAAAACTTGAACAATTTTCTCTTTATTTAATTTTGTGTTCAATTTTCTAGTTTTTCAAAATTAATTTAAACATTGCCTACGACTATGCCTCCTTTTTGGAACTCCAATTTTCTGACTCCAGCTGTTCAAAGTCTAGAGCTTAGCTGAATCCCGAGGTCGGAAACCGGCCGGCCCTTATGATGATCAAAACTCCACTGGTCACTTATTGACATGATAATATCATAGAGAAACAATAGCATAAGTAGATATCCCATGGTATAGGGCGTTTATGTCACAACTTTTACTCTTATCTCAAGTTGATAGTCCACGTAGTTCTTTCCTGTGAAGCTTTATGACGCTGGTAGTCTCTCATATTCTGCCATTCATACACTCTTACCCGGTCAAAACAGTAAAAATCGGCTTGAGATAACAGTAAAAGTTGCGACATACACGCCCTATACCATGGCATAATCTACTTATGCTATTGTTTCTCTATATGATAATATTCTCCAAAGCAGTACAGTTCTGAAGCATACCATAATTCCCAGCTACCAAGATAGATGACACCATGTTAAGGGTAAATTTCTCATTTGATTCAAGTTGATTTCTTCTTCAACACTTTGAACAAATATAACGGAGAGCAACTAGTTTCAGTTGTTACCTTGTTAGCAGTGGACCTCGTGTTGTGGCCGTTGGTAGCACTATTACTGCTCCTATTTCCCATATCTGTGATACCATTCTGCGCATGCGCAGTAGTTGAGCCGCCGACACTCTTCTGACTCCTCAGTATGCGACGACTGTTGTTGTTCGTGTAGCCCTGCAATGGCGTCAGAACTACACCCACACCACTGCAACCACAACACCACAAATCTATTATTAGTAACAAAATAAACACACTCCGAATATTGGTAAACATATCTACAAAAAATAAACCGGGAGCAGCATTTTTCATCAGAGTGGTTCACCCTCCATCAACAGAAAAAAAGACAGCATTACCAAATTGTGTAAAATTGAAACTTTAAATTGAAGTTCAATTAAAAAATAAACTTAGTTTAGTTTTCAAGAAATTGAAAACTAAAAATTAAAAACTTACTTTACTTCAACTAATTTAACCACAGAATTGCATATAGAATATCATCCCCGATATTCCAGTGGTGATGAAAAAGTTCCACAGAAGAAGGATTAAAAGGCACTTTAATTTTTTGATGAAATCGAAATCATGTTTTTCTTTCTCTCAGAATTTTGGGGTGTCATAATAAGTGAGTTATAGGCCTACATCAGAAAAAATGGGGAGAATGTCTCCTTTCTATTGGTGTATGGATTAGTTTTATTCAGATAAATTCAATTTAATATCAATTTTTGAGAAAGTTATTTTTAGTAAGTTGAATATCCTTCTCAAAAATTGATATTTTCAGAAAATATTTGTTTTATCTAATCAACAATACCATAAAGAATTTATCCTGTAAATCTCATGGATTTATATCATACCGAATTTGAAAAGTTCTGTCCCAAAAATTCAAACTTTAGGCGCTCATATCTCAAAAAGTAATGATCGGAAAAAATGTTTTCCTGAGAAAACTTTTTCATTTTGATAGCTTGATAGTATACAAATCGAAAAACCTTGAAAAATATCACCAGAAGAAAGTTGATTTTTTGCCTTTGCACAGCCTTAGCCTCTGGTACTTTTCTGGAAGTTGTGTTATGCAGATAGTAGATGTTTTGGTGACATCCGAACTGACCTGGTTAGCAAGGAATCGAGACAGGCGGTGCGAATGAGCGAGTCGAGGGCGGCAAATTGTCTTGGATCCTCGGCCAGTTTGACATGCGATGCACTCACCACGTGTGAGGAGACATCACCCACATACTCAAGGCAGCACATCTCACAGTAGCCCCCGCCCCTTTCTCCGCCTCCTCCTCCGGCTCCGCCCTTAGCACCGCCCCCTTCTCCACCACCTCCGCCCGTCAAGTCTTTGCGCGTCATTCTGCGCTCACACAACACACATTACAACAAATCAGACACGAAAAACAGACGACAAATCAAAGTTTATTCATCAAAAACAATTACAATACAGATTAGAATATTAAAACATTTAGGGCCGGTTTCCGAGCTCAGGATTTGGCTAACTTCTAGACTTTAAACAGAAGAGTAAGAAAATTAGCTTTCCAAAACGGGACGTAAGTCACTGTTTTTATAACAGTAGTTGCAGTTTTTATTTTCTCATTTATATAATTGGAAACGTTTTTCCTTGACGAAATTAAACATTTCTAAATAATTAAAAATAGCTGAAACTTTACACTATTTTCTCTTCATTTTATTTTGTGTTTAATTTTCTAGTTTTTTGAAATTCAATTCAAACGTGACTTTGACAATGACTACGACTACGCCCCGTTTCGGAAAGCCAATTTTCTGACTCCAGCTGTTTAAAGTCTAGAACTAAGCCAAATGCCGAGCTCGGAAACCGACCCTTAATACAATTAAAACAATCAAGTTTTATGCATTGAATAATTTCTTAATAGGCAAAGATAATTCAATGGATTTAATTGATATGTGTTGGCGTATAACTGGACAACTGATATCGAAACAATAGAGAACAATTATTGGAAAAAATCAATGAAGAATTGGCTAAAATAGAGATGCTTTCACTGCATCCAATTAGCGAATCCCAGGGGACAATAATGTATAATATTGTTAATGCACTCGAGAAACGTTACACACTCGATCCCCTTTTGGCCATAAAATAAATATGTTTTCGCCCCACTTGGATGTAATGAGCTGGTTTTCGTGCGTCATATGGAGGCCGAAAGTGATTGTTTTCTGACCAGGCCGGTAAAATTTTTACGGCCCTAGGGCTGTAAAATAGCCTTGAAGTCAGCTGATTCTGATTTGATGTGAACGTGTTTACAAAATAGTTTATGAAACGGAATTAGTTTATGCTTCTAGAATTGGGTAACGTATTCTGCAATAATATACTATAATTTTATTTGGATGAATGAAATGCAGATAAGATATATATTATAAACTATTCAAATTCGATTTTCAGAGTAGGATAGAACTTCTAACCTAAACTTCCGAAGTCGACAACAAGCATTGTTGACGTTGACATTCAGATTGGCCAAATTTCAAGTGTGCTAAAACAGCTGATCAAAAAACTTTTCATTATTCGTGTTTATTATTCAATAATAATTAAAACATTTATAATAACATCTTATTGTAATTTAAAATAATAAAAAAGTATAAACTCAACCTCTTACATAATTGAACATAATCTTTTAGGTTATTTAGACAAATCAGAATAAAAAATAAAAATAATTGGACAATTTCCTGATATTTAGATTACCTCAAATTTGCTAGAGCTATGACCTTCCACTTTTGCTTGTGGAAGTGCTTAATAAACAATTATTCTCATATATACATTGTTTATTTTTCTGTGTGTGGCGAAAAATAGCGTTCGCTCCACGGGCAAAAATGTTTTTCCTGCTCTCAATCTTTTCTAGTCCTCGGCCTACGGCCTCGGACTTAAAAACCGATTTCGAGCCGGAAAAGTCTCATTTTCGGCCCTAGGTGCGAAATATACTATTCCCACTAGATATCATATTATAGACCGAATAGGTAATAATGGTACATTAGTTTTGACTAGATAGTAATGAGTAGCAAGTGATTCTTATTATGGATTTGTCAGGTGATTCGAGTTCTATTTCACTCTCATTTTGTATGAGAGCAGAGCACCCCGGCTGGTTGCTCCCTCTCACATTTCATTTCATCATCTCTCATTCATTCATTGAATCATCACAAATGAAAACGTTTGTGTGGCATTGTCATTCATCCCCTCATTATTACCTGGGCTTAAAATACTCGTAAAGATTTGCCTTTGAAAATAAATAAAAAATTAATATATGCCTATAACTATCCTTGGTCTATTCAAAATCCTTCTGCAAAATTTCGAGTAAATAAGTTCGGTAGTTGAGGAATATTGCGTCAATTTGAAGTTTTCAGATTTGTAATATATTTTCAACGTATTTCTGAGAGGTTAAGTTTTTCCGGGTGATAGTACTAGCCGCTAGTAATGTCCAGATGTACTTGACGCTACTATAGTCCCTGTGTGCAGGCTGCTTGGGTTAAAACATAGAGAGAAACAAAGAGCATGCCATCTTTTTTCTATATTGTTAAAATCAAGTAGTGTTGAATTTAATCATGGAGAAAAGATAGCATAAGAAGATATGCTATGGTGTAGGTCGTTTACATTCCAAATCTCTTCTCCGATTACTGTCTATTATTAGTGTGTTGTTGGGAGTGTGAGAGTGTGATAAGGGCACAGTATGAGAGACTACCAGCGTCACATAGCTTCACCAAAAACAACTACTAGGACTATCGGCTTCAGTTAACACTCACATTTTCAACATAGACACCCTATACACTGTCTATTATTAGTGTGTTGTTGGGAGTGTGAGAGTGTAAGAAGGGCACAGTATGAGAGATTACCACCGTCACGTAGCTTCACCAAAAACAACTACTAGGACTATCGGCTTCAGTTAACACTCACATTTGCAACATAGACACCCTATACACTGTCTATTATTAGTGTGTTGTTGGGAGTGTAAGAGTGTAAGAAGGGCACAGTATGAGAGACTACCAGCGTCACATAGCTTCACCAAAAACAACTACTAGGACTA
The DNA here is from genome assembly GCF_014356525.2 of Nilaparvata lugens. Classification (NCBI taxonomy): domain Eukaryota; kingdom Metazoa; phylum Arthropoda; class Insecta; order Hemiptera; family Delphacidae; genus Nilaparvata; species Nilaparvata lugens. The sequence continues at coordinate 19,403,911 of NC_052517.1, read as the reverse complement.
TCGGCTTCAGTTAACACTCACATTTTCAACATAGACACCCTATACACTGTCTATTATTAGTGTGTTGTTGGGAGTGTAAGAGTGTAAGAAGGGCACAGTATGAGAGATTACCACCGTCACGTAGCTTCACCAAAAACAACTACTAGGACTATCGGCTTCAGTTAACACTCACATTTGCAACATAGACACCCTATACACTGTCTATTATTAGTGTGTTGTTGGGAGTGTAAGAGTGTAAGAAGGGCACAGTATGAGAGACTACCAGCGTCACATAGCTTTACCAAAAACAACTACTAGGACTATCGGCTTCAGTTAACACTCACATTTGCAACATAACGGTCCTTCACCATGGCTTATCTTCTTGTGCTATCTTTTCTCTATGGTAAAACCCTGGTTGAGGTTAGTCAAATTTTAAAATTCAAAATTCATCATTGATCCCAACCTACCGTACCTATCAGCCTCTTGCCGTTGCCTGGTGGACCTTGCCTTGACCTGCTGCTCTGTTGTCGGCCTGTTATTTGCTGCTGCTGAGTTGGCATTATTATTCTGTCTGCCACCCCTTCTCGCCCCAACCCCTGGTCCCCCTGCTGCTGCCTCCCTTGGCTCGAACGGGCCGCCCAAGGCTCCCTGCAACACACAAACAACCGTTAAACTAATTGACATTAATTAATGCCAGCTATAAAGTGTAAACAACAATTATTATAAATATAATAGCATACGTAGATATCCCATGGTAGAGGGGGTATCAGCTACCGTCTATAGAAGGCATTGACAAGACAGTGAGGATCGGCAACTTTGTTCTCCTATCTTTCTCCACTGCCATTATAACGTGGACCTCACTATAGAAAGATGATGGGGAGAAGAAGGAGGAGGAAGAAAAGGAGAAGTAGAAAAATATGAAGAAGAATACGATGAAAATAAGTTGAAGAATGATTTGAAATGAGTGGGGGGGGGAGGGTTTGGGTATTACCTCGTAACGCAGCTCAGGCCAAGCGTCCAATTCGCGGAACTCCGGCCTCCGCCTGGCCACACTCTCCAACTTCACAAACTGCTTGCTAAGCACTTTCACTCGCGACGACCCCCCACCTACTCCTGCTGCTCCGCTCCTCACACGCGCCACCAGCTTATCCACCCACCTCACAAACTGCAACAAAAAACCACAATAAACAACATTGGTTCTTATGGCAGTATTCACACATGGGAAGCAAATAAATAACATTGTATCTTATGGGGGTCTTCATACATAGTTGGAAAATGAGTAGCATCTGTTCTTATAGGAGTATTCACACATGGGAAGCAAATAAATAACATCGTATCTTATGGGGGTCTTCATACATAGTTAGGAAATGAGTAGCATCTGTTCTTATAGGAGTATTCACACATGGGAAGCAAATAATAACATTGTATCTTATGGGGGTCTTCATACATAGTTGGAAAATGAGTAGCATCTGTTCTTATAGGAGTATTCACACATGGGAAGCAAATAAATAACATCGTATCTTATGGGGGTCTTCATACATAGTTAGGAAATGAGTAGCATCTGTTCTTATAGGAGTATTCACACATGGGAAGCAAATAAATAACATCGTATCTTATGAGGGTCTTCATACATAGTTAGGAAATGAGTAGCATCTGTTCTTATAGGAGTGTTCACACATGGGAAGGAAGTAAATACTGATGGTTCTTATAAGGGGTGTTCACACATACTTAGTATCTTAGTAGTATCTGTTCATATGGCAGTATTCACATACGGGTAGGAGATGAATACCATTGATTATTATGGGGGTGTTTACACATAGACAGGAGACAAATAGGCTAGAAGATAACAAAGCAGACAACTGTTCGACCTAATTTAGATTATTCTTACCTATCTCTTAAGTGAATTATTCACGTTATAGTCAGCATCTGATTAACATTAGAGATGCTATCCTTTTCTATCATTCGACAAAGCAGATAGCTCTATCCTTTTCTAGCTCCGCGCTGTTACCAGATCTTTTTGAGACTAAGTAATTGATTCAAAATCTACTTATGAAAATCTTATTATTCAAAATAAATTTTTAATTTATAATATTGAGTTTCTTGAAAGCCACAAGTCTATAATGTTGGACAACTGCTAGCGAGGTCTATGCAGCAATCACCTAACATTTACAATCTGAAATCAATTCATTAAATCTTCACTTATATAATTTTATCAATTAAATCATTAAAATTTAGATATCACTGTGGTGAATATTTAGAGGCAGAATCGATCATTATTAACAAGAATAACCATTAATATTACATCAGATAAACCGTAATGACTGGAATTACAGCTATCTACTATAGATTTTTTGGTAGAGAGTAAGTGGGGAGGATATTTTTAATATTCTTTCCGAAGAATGGATATTGATAAGTCCAAAGCTCCGCCAATTTATGTAGATGCATAACAATATGATTATTATCTATAGTTATTATATTACAAATTGCTTTTTCATATCATATACAGTTCAATAATTATTTTCTTAGTCTATATTATGTAAATTCATCTATAATTTTGCTGTATTGTAAGCTATTGTATATAAGTGTATAGGCCAGTATATATTGTAATCTACATAAATAAAGTACTCAATCAATCAATCAATCAATCAATCAATAGATGGCGGTGGTTAACAGAGAATCGGCAACTCTGCATCCTATCATTTCCATCAACTTGATAACGAAAATCTCACTCGACATATCTTTGACAAAATGATGTTCACTTGAAATCAGGGTTCAAAGTCGTCATGTCTGTTTTAAAGCTACTCACATTATATCATTATAATTATTTCCTATTTTAGTGATAATGTGATATACTTCTTCTGTTTGGTTTTGAAGAATCTAAATTTAAAAATTTACTTTGTGAAAATAATTAGGGACAGAACATTTTGTAAAGTGAAAAACTACAAAACATAACCTATTTTGAACTATGTGTAACCCTATCTAAATTTGGAAGAGGAATAGCACAAGGTTACCTATTTTTTTCTCTCCCTATCATTTTGTTGATGTACTTATTGTATAAAGAATATCTATTATCCATAAATTGTAGCCACCCACATTATATCAATCATCTATAATACTGTATCAATAATAGCAATGAATTTAGGTGTGCTCCGAAGCCCTCACCTGTTGCACCTGATAGATGGGCACATTGAGCGCTCTGGCGTTCTCGATGGGGTCGACTGTCGAGTGGTGATTGATCGATGACTGATGATTGCTGGGATGATGATTATGATGATGATTGTTCAATGTGATGACGTCACGCACACAATCTAGCATCGCCTCAGCGCGGGACCTAGAAATAAAAAAAAAACAAAATTAAATTGAATAATTAACTATAGAATCAGCTTAGGATATTAGGTCAGATATCAGCTTAAGATCGAGTCCAAGTGAAATTCACAACTGGAAAAATACATAGGAATAGCAACAGTTATTCTCCTCAGCCAACTATCCAAAGTCTTACTTCACTTCAGCAGATTACCATAAGATGTCATCCCATGGAAGGCTATAGGTAGTTTATGTTATCATCTTCTTATGCTATATTTTCTCTACGAGAATACTCGAATGATAAGCACTAAACTTATAATACTTAGGCCGGATTCCCAATCACACACACCAGAGGCGGTGAAAATATAATCTCTACGAGTTCTAAATGGGACTCTAGTTCTATGAAATAAAGAAAGAAAGAAATATTTATTGCCAAGATCATTAAACAAACTTTACAAATGTGAAAAATATAAAAATTTTCATATACAATACATTGCAAAAACTTAAAATTAAAATATTTTCCATTTAAAAATCGATTATAATATTATCATTGGCGTTACCAGCGAAACTAAGTAGTTTGAGCGATGGCAACGAGTAATCAGTCGGCTATAATTAACTATGGACTATACTCAACACGGCCTAGTGTGTTTCAATAATCTCGTTAGAGCTTACGGCAATAATCCGAGTATTCCCGTATTCTCACTGTCACTGGTATATAGGAATCCAGCTTAAATCGGTATTTTCTTCTCTAGGAATTTCTCAAGTAGTCATTTCACTCGACCGGACAAAAAGTAAGTCCATTTCACCTGAATAAAATTGGAAGCATTTCTTCAAGTATATAGGCCGGTACTATATATAGGCCTAGGTACTATATAAATATATAGGCCTAGTAGGCCTACTGTTGAATTCCAACTATGATTAAGTACTAATTGATACACTTCTTCTCTGATTGGTTTTCGTGGCCTATCATAATCTAATTACAGCGTTGAATCTTAGGCCCCATTCACACAGAACCGACGTCGGGCAGACTTTTGTCCCTTCCTATGTATGAATAAGGGCCAGAGCATATTAAGCCCTTTTTTCAGGCGTTTTTGGAGTCAGCAGGGTCAGAAAGCTCTCAGATTGGCTGGTCACTCGAAGAAACGCCTAATAAGCTCTGAAATTTCAAATTCAAACCTGGTTCCACCCACCTAGTCACGTGATGATGCGACGCCGGCCTGCCATTTGCCGCCGCATTTCCCCCACCACCACCAGCAGCAGGGGAAGGACAAGGGGAGGGGAGCAGTGGCCCTCCTACTGCACTGCTGCAACCCCCACCACCACCGCTTAGTAGGCCGGCAGACGGCGAAGGGGTAGGAGCTCCTCCCGGGGTGAACGGAGACGGTGTTAGCGCTGGAGAGTTGTTGTTGAGGTTAGGATTGTTGTTGCCAACAGCTGTTTTGTTGTTGCTGTTGTTAACAGCTGTTTTGGGTACGGGACGGTCGGTGACAAAGTAGTCGACTTCGGCGTCTAGGAACTGTTCGATGCGCTATCAACAGAAAACAAAAAAATTAATAATTGATACTGAATCAAATAGAAATTAAAATGAATGATTAATACTGAAATATAATAATAATAATAATAATTTATTTGCCAAAAACAAAATTACATTATAAAACTTATTATAATTTAAATTATACAATACAATTCGAATAATTTAAGTTTTTTACAATAGAACAGAATAAATATTACTTGTTGGCACAGCCGGCAAGGAAAACCTGAGCGCCTGCTGCGAGTTCAAAAGCTGTAAATTAACTATTACATTCGTGAAGACAAATAAAGAATAAAAAATATAATAAGAATTTATTTAATTAATAAATAATATTTATGCTCTTCACATATTTTAATTAGGCTACTTGACACAAAGACGGGAAAATCCGTCTTTTCAAAAACGCCTTCTCTGATCGGTTCTCGTGAAATTAATCACGGTTGAAATTTAACCGGATGTCTTATCAAGAAGCAGTCTTATCAAAAAGACCTTCTCTGATTGGTTCTCGTGAAATTAATCACGGTTAAAATTTAACCGGATGTTGAGCAAGCGAGCCCAAGTCTTCTTTTTTAATCAGCTGCTTCAGTGTAGCCAACACTATACCTCTATAATTAGAACACTCATTCCTCGGTCCTCAAAAATCTCAATAATACTTGTGATAAATACAATGCACAAAAGAAAATGTTTTGAAATCTTCTATAATCAGGCGGCCTGTGAATAAATATTTTTAAAAAATCCAGGGCAACTTTATTTTATTTAAAAAATAGAATTCTAATACCCTTTGAAATTAGCCTAATAAAATAATAGACAAATGATAGAATAAGAGTTTTTTATTCTTATTCTATTAAAAATCCAGGGATACTTTATTTTATTTAAAAAATAGAATTCTAATACCCTTTGAAATCAATAAAATATTAGACAAATGATAGAATAAGAGTTTTTTATTCTTATTCTATTATTAATTTCAAACGGTGTTATAATAATTCTATTTTAAAAATTAAAAAAAAATTCAGAGAATAATAGCAAGTTTACAATACACTTAAACTAATCAAAACAAATCCAAACATAAACAATTCCAATGTAAACAAACCATATGACCTCGATATTACTCCATTTTCTTCAACCAATCAAACTCCCTAAGGCACAAATATCATTGAAGAGCTTATAAAGTTCACAAAAACCATAAAAATTTGACGAATATTAAAAAATAAACAGCAAAAATGAAAGAATTATAGAAACTAACCTAAATACGATCCCACACACAAACACAACCATCGCGCTTGGACTCAAAAATTTATGCCACGACTTACCTGCCTTCTTAAAAAATTCCAACAACTTAAATCAATTCCACCTCAATTTATCGGATAATTTATCACAAAATTAAGTTATTTCGACACTTATTCATCAATTAATTCACTAGCAGGTAATGCCAGAACATTTGGGCAATCAAAACAATCGATTAACAACAATAAAACAGAAATGTCATCCAAAAGTCGTTATTAGGGCCAGCTGCAAAAAGCCATTATCTAGTTACAATTCTCGCTACAAGGCAGCGCCACCGTACAGAGACAGAGAATTTTGGGCGACAAAATTTCCCTCCGCCACAACAGTTCTCCTTCCAAAACAACAGAAACTGTCAGTATAAGTTAAATCAGGGAATATTGATGTTGTATGAGACTGATACTGGCAGTAGAATCTTAAAAGTGGATTTGAAACTGAATACACAACATAGCAGAGGGAATTTGTGGAGGGAAATTTTCGACTAGAAAACATAGCAGCACTGCAACTCGATACGCCCGATGTACTAAGCTACAGAGAGGAAGCGCTCAGTATCAAGGTGGCATGTGATACACACCGCTGTGAATATTCAATGTGTTAGCTAATTAATTCAACGGTTAAATAATTACTTTGGAATTGAAGATATTATAGAGAGGGAGAGAGAGAAAGCATGAAAATAAACAGAACCCTACAGATTTTGTTCATTTCTGATACTACTTGAAATAATAATTCCTGTTTTCAAGCTACCTTTGATAACAACTGATAACAAGCCCCCTATTTCCAACTGATAAGAAATTCTTTCCACTTGAACAAACTTTTCTTTCTCATCTTCTCTGTTCTTACCCACGTTGTTCCCTTCTTCTGCTTCTTCTCCTCATCCTTCTCTTTCTTCTTCCTCTATTTCCTCATCTTCTTCTTCTCCTTCTCTTTCTTCTTCCTCTAATTTCTCATCTTCTCCAACTATATACATCTTAATAGAAATCAAATCTACACGCCTCGTCTATTATTTGTACTATAATAACAGAAAGAACTTGCTTATACACGTAGGGGATAGGAAATTCACGAATGACGCATCATCACGTCTCAACTACTCAACTCATTAACTTCACATTTTGCATATACATTTCTAAATTGACCGGGGATGGTTACACACCTATTTTCAACTCTTCAAGATTTCATTACGGCCAGTTTTAAAAGAGACCCTCGCCGAGCACGGGTTACCTGGTAGTCTATTCTAATAACAGCAGTCAAAACTGGTTAAATGATAAGCATCCATGTTGTTATTTTATGACACCAAATATGTCACTCTTTCAGAAATGAATTCAAGTGTAGACTATTTTTCTCTCATGAGTTGTGTTGTGTTTTCCAGCCTTGTTTCTGTCTAGCAACATACAAACACACACACTTGAGGACACAACACAAAAGGGGTTTCTAACCTCTCTCTCTCTCACTCCCCCCCCCACACTTAGTCACTACCACAAACATCCTGTTTTGTCTTTTTCCGCTGTTTTGCTATCTTTCTCGCGCACTTTTACTTCCTCCTCAAACACACATAATCGCTCGTTCCCCCCCTCTCTCTCTCACTGACTCACACCCTCTCCATTCTCATTCTCTCTCTCCCACAAACACACACACTCTCTCTCCATGTCATATTATCTCTCTAACTCTCTCCATGTCATATTCTCTCTCTCTCTCGCAACACATACGTTTCCACCCGATCAATGTGTACTCCTACTTTTTCTTCTTTTGCTAATTTCTTTCTACTTTTCTTCTTCTTCTGCTTGCTTCTTCCTCTTCTTTCTTCTCCTCCTTCGACTTCTACTTGTCTTTCTTTTCCTTAGTTTTTTTCTCCTTCTACCAGCACCCTATAGCAGTATCTTCTATATAGCTTAGGCGAGCGCACAACGTTTTTGAAAAAAATACCAAAGTTGAATAGTAGAATAAATAGAAATTAATACAAACTCCCTTACCTTTTTTCAATTATTCAAATAATTCATAATTTAAAAAATCTGGTGTGGCGCACTCACACAACTTTCCTTGCCGTTATGAAAATTGATCACTGACGCTAGTGTTCCCGCGCATCTCAAGTCTACTATTCAAATATTTGAGCCAGCTGGTGAGAGGGCAATAACGCTGGAGACACACATGAGGTCTGCTATCTCTTCATAGTGAATGATTTAATAGAATCAACAATAATTTGCAATTGAATAATCACATTTTCTCGAATTTAAAGCTTATTTTCAATTTTAGGTGAAAATGTTACTGAACATTAATTGTAGAGATTTTCATGCTCAATCTACTCCACTTGATTTTTTTTGTTTCAATTGTATCTGAAGCCTGATAATTGGGAATCCATCTGCATTGATGGGGCGGAGCTCCTGAAATTTTTACAGATATGGGACTTGTGGCAGTTGATAGAGCTTATTGATGACTATTTTAGGTATGAATTTGATCAAAATCGTTGGGGCCGTTTCCGAGAAAATCACGAAAAACCCTGTTTTTGACAACATACTCGCCATTTTAGCCGCCATCTTGAATTGCATTTGATCGAAATTGTTCGTGTTGGATCCTTATAGTGAAAGGACCTTAAGTTAGAAATTTGGAAATTGGGGTACCTTATTTTTTTTCGGAAAGCAATACTTTCCTTACCTATGGTAATAGGGCAAGGAAAGTAAAAAATTTGAAGGGTACTGAGATTTGTATTCCTTTTTATATTACAAGAGTAGCCCTATACAGAAAAGAGACGATAAAATTGAGTAGTAGAGTTGTAGGGGGGGGGGGGAAGCAAGAGAAATTTAAAAAGAATTTGAAGAAAAGGTGGTGGAATAAGTAGAAGATGAAGGAAGACGAAGAAGTGGTGGTAGAAGAGGTAGATGGACAAGAAAAAAGTAAGAGAAGATGGATAAAGAACGATATAAAGGAGAAGAGGTAGAATGAATAGAAGAAGATGGAGAAACGCAACAGAAGATTGATTAATTGCCTTTATTAAGGGCGGATTTAGGACTCCAGGTCCTCCCTGCCACACAACCCTTTAGGAAAGAGAGAGAGAGAGTGAGAGTGAAGAAGAAGCAAGACAGAGCCAAGTTTTCACATTGCAAAAACCAAAATGAGAAACTTGAAAAAACTTCGCCGATAGCAAGTGAAGGCTGGAAGGAAAGGTACAGAAAAATATAAGAAGAACAGTAGTATGAGGGTTGAGTGAAGGAGGAAAAGGAGAAGGATACGGAGGAAGATGAGAAGGAAAAGAAGAGGAGACGAAGGTTTAGATGGAGGAAGAGGAGAAGGATGTGAAAGAGGAGGAGAAGAAGAAGAAGAAGAAGAAGAAGAAGAAGAAGAAGAAGAAGAAGAAGAAGAAGAAGACGATGAAGAAGAGAATAGTGGAGTGAAAGGAGGTAGAAGAGGAGGAAAGGAGAGGGTTTGGTGGAGGAAGACAGAGAATGTAGGGTTGGTGGAGAAGAAGAAGGAGGAAGAAGAAGAAGAAGTATAAGAAGAAGGTGGAAGTCGGAAGATGGAGAAGAAAAAGAAGAAATTAAATTGAAAACCGTCTACAGAATAATGATGACAAGCAAAGCAGAACGGTCGGGTCATCATAGATGGAGTGTGGAGCATGGCACGGGGCAACATTGCACCAACTCACCACTAAAAGGGAATAGAGAACAGCCTGTCAAAGAGAAACAGCAAACGAGAGAGAAAGTGACAGAAAGAGAGAACGATTAGAACAGCGTATCAAAGAGAAATAGCGCTTGTATATTGCCAGCCAACGAGGGAGAGAGAGAGAGAACGATAGAAGAGCGTGTGAAAGAGAAAAAGTGCTAACAAAGCCTGCGAACGAGAGAGAAAGTGAAAGAGAAAGATAGAAGAGCATGTGAAAGATAAATAGCGCTTATATCAACAGCAAACGAGAGAGAGAGAGAGAGAAATAGAACGATAGAAGAGCGTGTGAAAGAGAAATAGCGGTTGTATATTGCCAGCGAACGAGGGAGAGAGAGAGAAATAGAACAGCGTGTGAAAGAGAAATAGCGCTAACATAGTCAACGAACGAGAGAGAAAGTGAAAGAGAGAGAGAACTATTAGAACAGCATGTGAAAGAGAAGTAGCGCTTATATCAACAGTAAACGAGAGAGATACAGTCATTGAGAGAGAAATAGAATGATAGAAGAGCGTGTGAAAGAGAAATAGCGGTTGTATACTGCCAACGAACGAGGGAGAGAGAGAAAAAAATAGCGCTTGTATTACCAGCAAACGAGAGAAAGAGAGAGGGAATTTGACAGTAAAGAACCGGCAACATGGGAGAGCCGCTCGGTCGAAAATCGGCCCGATGCTTGGAGGAAGCTCAAAATGATACGAGACGCATACAACAAAAAATTATACAGATCGTCCGAGAATAATATTCCTTATCTCTATCTTATCAGTATAGATAATAGATTGGTTTATCAATATTTACCACATACGTCTACTAGAGTTCAGTGCTAGATTAATATTAAGTGAAATATTTCTTCTATGTTTGGTTTTGAAGAATCTGAATTTGAAAATCTACTTTGTGAAAATAATTAAGGACTGAAAATGTAGTGAAGTGAACAACTACAAGACTCAACCTATTTGGGACTATGTGTAACCTTATCTAAATTTGGGAGAGGAATAGCACAAGGTTACCTTATTATTTCTCTCCCTATCATTTTGATGATGAACCTACTATGTATGAATCAATAAATAATAAAAAAAAACATTTATAAATTTTCTTGTTTTAAATTATGCTGAATAATAAACACATTAAATTTCAATATTAGTATCAGGCTATGTTGACTTTTACTCTTACATTTCACTCTTACATAGACTGTTGGACTGTAGTTAAGTCCACGTCATAAAGCGGACACCTCATTGACATTGGTTTATATCCTACAATAAAATTATGCTAAAACTATACGTACGGCCGGTTGCACAAAAGCCGGTTAAATTTTATCCGTGATTAATCCCACAAGAATCAATCAGAGAAGCCGTTTTTCAAAAACACCTTCTCTGATTCGTTCTCGTGTAAATAACCACGGTTAAAATTTAACCGGCACTCAGATTTATTTCAACAGTCAACATTCTTTATGAATAACAAAACGACTTCCAATTAAATTAATGCTCACAGTTCACAGTGAATCTATCTCACTACAGTCTTCTTAAAATATAGGCTATTAGTTTCGGTATTTTGAGATGACTTAGCAAAATTAGAAGCACAATCATTTTAAGCGCCGTACTATCGGTACGCCGGTTGGAAAGGTGTGCGCTAAAGGACCGCTCCACAAGCTTCAAAATCATATTTACCGTTGGTGCGGGGGAAACCAACGAGAGAGAGAGAGCGAGAAATATGGAGAGAGAGAAAAAGAGATTGATTGATTTTATCTGCCTTTAATGGGACGGAGTTAGGACTCCAGGTCCTCTCTGCCACAGAGAGACCTGCCACAGAGACTACCTTATTTGGTAGAGAGTTAGTGGGGAGGATATTTTTAATATTCTTTCCGAAGAATGGACATTGATATGTCCAAAGCTCCGCCAATTTATGTAGATGCATTTAACAATATGATTATTATCTATAGTTATTATATTACAAACTGCTTTTTCATATCATATACAGTTCAATAATTATTTTCTTAGTCTACATTATGTAAATTCATCTATAATTTTGCTGTATTGTAAGCTATTGTATATAAGTGTATAAGCCAGTATATATTGTAATCTACATAAATAAAGTACTCAATCAATCAATCAACCACACAATCCTAACGAGAGAGAGCTTGATTGAGTACTTTATTTATGTAGATTACAATATATATACTGGCTTAATAGCTTACAATACAGCAAAATTATAGATAAATTTACATTATAGACTAAGAAAATAATTATTGAACTGTATATGATATGAAAAAGTAATTTGTAATATAATAACTATAGATATAACAAATATTCAAATATTTCGTAACATAAATATCAAATACAAATATTCAAATTCAAATATTCAGATAATTATATTGTTATGCATCTACATAACAATATAATTATCTATAGTTATTATATTACAAATTACTTTTTCATATCATATACAGTTCAATAATTATTTTCTTAGTCTATATTATGTAAAGAGAGAGAGAGAGAGAGAGAAGAACCGAATACCGTGGTGACATCACTCTAAACTATTAGTATTCCTTATGTGGGCCTAACGACACCAAGGCTGACCATTCAATTCAACCTATGCTCACAGTTTCAAGTGAATGTCTCACTATCGAGTGGCCGTAGTCGAGTGGATCAGATGCTGGCTTTATGATTCAGAGGCCCGGGTTCAAATCCCGGCCCGGGCAAGATATTTATCTCGGGCCAGCTCCCGTGTTTCGGATGGACACGTTAAGCCGTCGGTCCCGGCTGCCTAAAAAGCAGTCGTTAGGTCATGTCAGAGGCCCTGAAATTGATCAGTTGCGACCTGAAAACTCTGACACCAGACCTGAGCCAGCCAGGTCGCTCGATATTATTATTATTATTACTATAGGGGAAACAGGCAAAAACACATACAGCGATCCCCCAATAGAAGGCCTATACACATACGGCTAGGATGACAAGTAAATAATACCCCCTTACTACATACCGGTATATATTATATGACAGACTACAGGCCACACTCTATACTACCACACACCGGTAATCTATATATTTGATATATATTATATAGACAGACTATAGGCCACGCTATATATATTTAATATATATATTATATAGACAGACTACAGGCCATAGCGCGCTCAGTTATTAAAATTTCCCCCACGGCTTACTTACAACCAGACTGCTCGCAATGATACGCGATCAGAGAGAGCTATGATACAGAAGAGAAAGAGGTGGAGGAAGAAGAAAAAGATGTGGAGTAGGGAGAGGAGGAGGAGGAGGAAGAGGAGGAGGAGGTGGAGTAGGAGGAAGAACAAGAGAAAGATGAAGAAAAGGAGGTGAAGGAGGAGGAGGAGGAGGAGTAATAGGAGTAGAAGGAAGAAGAAGAGAAAGAGGGAGAAGAGGAGGAGAAGGAGTAGGAGGAAGAAGAAGGAGGAACAAGGGGAGGAGGAGGAAGAACAAGGGGAGGAGGAGGAAGAAGAAGAGGAGGAGGGAGAGGAATGGGAGGAGGAAGAGGAATAGGAGGAGAAGCAGGAGGAAGAAGAAGATGAAGAGAAAGAAGAGGAGGAGGAGCAGTATGAGAGAATGAGGATAATAAACACTAATATAATAACCATATCAGTAATTGATAATTTAGGTGTGATGATGCAATTAATTAAGTTATTCTATTAGTGATTTAATTTTATGAATTAATTGATTAGTTTCTTGGAAGACTAATTTAATCCTATAATATAATTAATAAAAGCCGGTTGCACAAACGCCGGTTAAATTTAAATCGTAATTCATTGCATGATATCCATCAGAGATGGATATTTCTTTTCAAGAAATCCTTTTCTGATTGCTTCTCGTGAAATTAATCACGGTTGAAATTTAACCGGCGTTTGTGCAACTGGGCCTAATAATTGATTACTTACGGCTCCAAGCTGTTTCAAGTCCTTTTCAAGTTTGGTTGAAACGGCGTTACTGCGTATATCGAGGTACACCTTTTTTGTTGCTAGAGGTTTTCGAGCCGATTTTACTGTTTTTTTCGAGTCTGAAAAAGCAAAAAATTGAATAAAATATTAAGAAATACAGTACTGATATGTAAAATTTGTAGTCTAGTCTAGACACCGATTAGCAGCGTTACAATTATATATGAAAAATTTTAAAATACAATTAAAAAATTGTAAAATTTATTTTTTATATCTCTTTAAAGGTAAGTTACTTGATAGTTTTCTTATAAACTGTTGCTGTCAAAAAATAAATAAAGAATTCCAGTAATTTTAATATAAAAAATATTGTATTGAATTTAACCTTAAAATTGCAACATCTGATGTTTTTTTAGTTTAATAATTCTTGTCATGATCCAATACATAATTGATTTTTCTTGAATAAAATATAAATTTATTTATTGTTAATAATGTGATTCTATAAAACGCCACAAAATTTTGATACTTAAAAATTTACTGGCTTTCAAGGATTATACAAATTGTTAGAAATAATATTTTTTGCAAGTTGCTATCAAGATAACCTAAAAATTAACACAATAATATACAAAAAATAAATTTTATAAAATGTGTTCAATCAGACATTTTTAACACAAATTTCAAGAAATTTATGGCAAAAATTGTGATTTATTAGCTTTAAAATAAAAATTAGTATTTTCTATTGATTAGGCCTAGATATGAAAATCTTAGGTTACTTAGCTACTATCATAACATTCGAGATAACCTAAATCAGACAATAATTAAAAATTGTAAACATAATTTTGGGGAACATAAGACATTAATTGGGTTCATTAGGAGTGTAAATTGACAATTTTTAAACAATTTCTGTGATTTTTAGGGGTGAAAAACTTACCAGGTTGATTATCGTTGTTTAGGGGAGTTTGGGGCTGAATTTCCCTCCCTTTTCTCTCGGTCCTCTTTTTTTTAGAGGGCGATACCATGCCTTTAAAACTGACTTGCCATCAAAATTGCAAGTCTTCACCTGTCTTTCAACAAAATCTCCAAACACAACGCCCTAAAATTAAGGCAAAACTGAGACATTTTATCGAGCACTGTTACCCACTCAAACTGCCATGTACTACCCCACAATAACCATCATGATTTCACTAAATTTCACTAAAAATGTAGTAAAGTTGGTATGAATTACGGCGCAAAAACATTACGAAACACTGTGAACACAAGCTAGACGCCCATATTTGCTTGGAAATTGATCTCAGTCACTCTGAAGGTGTTAGTAGCTAGCTACTCTTCACAGAACGGCAGGAGAAAGCCCCCAAGTTTTAACTCGTAAACAGAACCACTTCCAAACCTTAATATCACCTCAGATCAAATCCACCCAAATTTTACAGCGTGTAGATGAGATTTTGGACAATTTTTCATACAAAACTTGTACATTTAGTTGATTTTTAACGAAAAGAAACACTGGAAACAACTCCCCTCTACGTTTCTCTGAGAAACCGCACAAGAGCAACGATTGAATCCACAATGGCCGCTGGATGCATAGTGATAGTAGCATAGTAGAGTGCTCAATCACCCCTAGCGGTGAAACCTTGAAACAACATTCCTTGGGATTCAAGAATAAATACGTAAATAATTATTTATTATGAATAAAACATAATAAAAATACATTAAAAAATTCATTGATTACAAAAAACTTATGGAAAACTCGTTATTAGTTGAAAAAGTATGATGAATATCCATGATATTAGATGTTTACAAGTGAGACGACAACAAAGTTTGACACCCGTCAAAGTGAAACAGCGACAAACTGTAATACTGTAAACTGAGTATAGAAAACTCGTAATTAGCCAAAAAAGTTATGAATATTCATTATATTACAAAGGTGGGGCGACGACAAAGTTTAACACTAGTCAAAGTAGAACAGCGAAAAACTGTAGTTCTACATGACGTCAAGTTGCAACCAGAAGTTATCCTACGACGACTAAGTGGAACCCAAAATACCACTGGTATGCATAGATATGCATATGCATTCATAGGCCAAGGTTAAAAAATAATTTTACACTTAGAGGTGCGTACAGATTTACGCGCCGCGAACATGATCAATTCACTTTTGATCAGCTGATGCCAAGCTTTTTATATCTGTATCTTACCGTTTCTGTAAAAATACAGATATAGTCAGCTGATTAAAAGTGAATTGCTCATGTTCGCGGCGCGTATATCTGTACGCACCTTAATATGTTAAATACTGATAGACTCAAGTAAGTTTTGGAGCCACTGACATGCCTCTTCTGCAGCAGCATGAACTTTTGTCAGCCCTCCATGATATGAGTGTTGTGGACACTTAGATATCAGGTGATTCATTGATTCATCCACATTGTCACAGAGGGTCAGAGGTGTATCCCCATGCTGTCGTCAGCTCAGCACACCTTCCCACCTGCTTCCTGAACCGGTCAAGGGCACACCACTCTCTACATCTCAACTGGGAGCCAGGGACAATGTCATTAGGGTCATCCACAAGACTTCTGTTCCAAGCACGGGTGAAAAGGTGTTTTTTTTAATCTCCAAAATGTTCAGCAGGAGCAAATGTTGAGGAATATTGGGTAAGATTAGCCAGCCAATATAATATCAAGTTAAACACAATAAAATTAACTCTTTTTCAGTTTTATATTGAGGAATTTTGTGTGTTGGAATAATATTATTTGTCACAGTCTTCAAGTAGAGAATGAGTACTTGATATAATGAATACTTGCTGTTGTGGAGGAGCACCAAGGAGCACTGTTTCCTTATCTTCATCAGTTTTTTGAAAAATATTTTGAAATAAACTGATGTATCCAGCTATTTATAGGAAATTCAATTCAAGAAAATTCTTGCATTTTGCCACCAATAAATCATCAGAAACAGGAAACATATTCAAATAAAAAATCTTGAAATTTTTCACCAATCGATTATGAAATAACTAAGAAATGTAACAGGAAAATAGAGCTAAATGAACAGTTCAAAAGAATTAAAAACCAAACTTTAATGTCACATAACTGAAAATTATTATTACAAGTTCTCATAAAATAAATAAACCTGATATCATAAATTAAATAGAAATAATCGATCACTCACTCTTGATAACATTAACAAGAATATTATTCCAATTATCCATTATTAACTAGAGAAACTAGCATTCAACTCATAAATACAAATTAAAAATAATTATTTCAATGAGAAAATAAATCAAATTGAAAAACTTTAATCAATCACACTGATAAATATTTATTTAACTTATTTAAGTTATGGTAATAAATTAAAATTCCTCAAGGACTAGTTGGTAACCAGATTCCTCTATCAATGCAGCTAAAACTTGTAGATTTATAACTAAAAAAATATAAAACAGCCCTCACTGAAAAATAAAGTAAAATACTTACAAAATTACATGCTCAATAATACCATAGAGAAACAATAGCTTAAGTAGATATCCCATGGTATAGGGCGTTTATGTTGCAACTTCTACTGTTATCTCAAGCCGATAGTCTATGTAATTCTTTCCCGTGAAGCTGTGTGACGCTGGTAGTCTCTCATATTGTGCCGTTCATACACTCTAACCCCAACAAGACAGTAAAAATCGACAATAATCAACAGTAATCGGCTTGAGATAACAGTAAAAGTTGCGACAAAAACGCCCTATACCATGGGATATCTATTTATGCTATTGTTTCTCTATGATAATACTTAAAAAATACGTCCTACTTTAAAATATTGTACAATGTTAAATAATAGTAACAATATTCGACAACAAATGACTTTCATAGCTAATTAATGACAAATATTTTCTTTTTTGAGCCACTTTGGTGAAATTCGCTTCTACCTGTCAGAATAGGTAGACTATCTTCTATTTCACAGCCTTTGTCCATGAGTTCTTACATGCATGTTTAATATTTGAAATAAATAAATAAAACTAAATAAAAAAGCAAAACAACTCCAAAGAACTACAACTTCTTCAACCAGTGCATCTACGTTTCGACGGCTCTGCCTCACCTCCCTAACCTTTTCTGTTCAGCCGCGGCCAACAGTTTAACGTGTCTATCTTGCTTAAAAATATCTAATTGGTCTCCGATGATTTCTCGCGCATGCGTACAACGTTGACAATAAACTGACGGCCTTGCTCGTCGAAGGCGTTTTCATCTACAAAGAAATTGCTGATGAGGCCTTTTTGCCGCCCAATCAGGAGACGTTCGATGCATTGACGTAGCTCCACTCTGACAGTGTCCCGGCTCCAGTAGGCGAACGCTGAGCAACCTGACAACGACAACAACGGACATTATCTCATCAATATTTAATTATTCGCACATGTTGAAGGCTATATAAAGGAAGGATACATGTATGCGATGAGAAATACAGGATTGTCGCATCATAATCAACTAATAAACTTGCAATTTTACATAAAGATTAATTCGATAATTGAAACAAATTTATTCAATCTATGATTCAAAGTTCAAGCAACTATAAAATCCCAACTAAACAGAGCTTTCTCCAAGAGATTGCGTGGCGAAATTGGTACCTGACTCATGTATGAAAGGTTCTGGGTTCGAGACCAATCAAACTCATTTTATTTCAACTATTATTAAACGAAATCCAAATTAAACGCTGTAAATCACCCCAAAGACTTCTGCTACTGCAAATTAAATATTGACAACAGGGTAAACAGCTAGATAGAAATTCAATGAGCACTGCTATTCAAAAATTATTTGTTAGCCCAGGAATCGAATCCGGTACCTCCTAATTCACGGTCAGAAATGCCTACCCTTACATCAATCATTTTCTTTTTCTGAGAATTTTAAACTCTGATGAAGATTATGCACGTAGTTTTGGCAAAATAATAAATAATTTTTCTATTTCTGTTTTTTGCAACTGAAAGGATTGCATTTTAAAACACAATTTTCCCCGGTGCAAAGCACGGGTTACTTGCTGGTCCTATCTGAATTCGGGAGATTAAGAGCTGCTCAACGTTGGACCATATTTTTCTCTTCAAATCATTTTATAAACAATAAATATAGTCTGTCTCTTTCTGTATTGAAGCGAATCATATGCATCAGACTTCATTGAAAACTGTTCTAATAATACCCAAAGGCACAAGCCTTCAGCCTGAGTGGGCAGCACCCTCAACAACTTACCGAAGAATGATTCAGCCTCGTTGTTGGCGAGCAGATATGAATACACCTTTTCATCCAAGATGTTCTCAATTAGGAACTCGAACATCAGCTGGCCTTTCAAGTGTTTTGTACCATTTGCTGAAAAAAGAATGGCCATATTCTTTATTCTTCATTCTTTATTGATTCATACAATAAAAAAATCTGGTGTGGCGCACTCACACAACTTTCCTTGCCGTTATGAAAATTGATCACCTGACGCTAGTGTTCCCGCGCATCTCAAGTTTACTATTCAAAGATTTGAGCCAGCTGGTGACAGGGCAATAACGCTGGAGACACACATGAGGTCTGCTATCTCTTCATAGTGAATGATTTATTAGAATCAACAATAATTTGCAATTGAATAATCACATTTTCTCTAATTTAAAGCTTATTTCCAATTTTAAGTGAAATGTTACTGAACATTAATTGTAGAGATTTTCATGCTCAATCTACTCCACTTGATTTTTTTTGTCTCAATTCTATCTGAAACCTGATAATTGAGAATCTATCTGCATTGATGGGGCGGAGCTCCTGAAATTTTTACAGATATGGGACTTGTGGCAGTTGATAGAGCTTATCGATGACTATTTTAGGTATGAATTTGATCAAAATCGTTGGAGCCGTTTCCGAGAAAATCACGAAAAAACCCTGTTTTTGACAACATTTTCGCCATTTTAGCCGCCATCTTGGATCGCATTTGATCGAAATTGTTCGTGTCGGATCATTATAGTGAAAGGACCTTAAGTTCCAAATTTCAAGTCATTCCGTTAATTGGGAGATGAGATATCGTGTACACAGACGCACATACACTCATACACACACACACACATACAGACCAATACCCAAAAACCAGTTTTTTGGACTCAGGGGACCTTGAAACGTATAGAAATTTGGAAATTGGGGTACCTTAATTTTTTCGGAAAGCAATACTTTCCTTACCTATGGTAATAGGGCAATGAAAGTAAATAATACATAAAACAAAATGATAGGGAGAGAAAACATAAGGTAACCTTGTGCTATTCCTCTCCCAAATTTATATAAAGTTACACTTAGTCCCAAATAGCTTAAGTCTTATAGTTGTTCACTTCACAACATTTCCAGTCATTAATTATTTTTACAAAGTAGATTTCTTAATCCAGATGCTTCAAAACCACGCATAGAAGAAATAATATTTCACATTATTATAACTAGATGGACAATTGTTACATTTTTAACAATCATGAGAATATATTATTTAATCATTGGAAAAATGTGATATTTTCGAGCTCAAAATTTAAGTGTTTTTATTCTTTATTTTGTGAATTTATAGTTTGTTCCATGTTTTTAAGAAACTTTTATTATTAATCCATCCAAATTTAAAATTGTTTGTTTTATTCTAATTTATATTTTAGATTGTGATTTGGTGTAGAAATTCGAATGGACATGACAATTTAAAACTAAATTAGGAAATTGAAGAAGTTCTAGGCAATAGCCTGTTTTTTCTTTTCCGATTCTTGTATTTTTTGCTAACCTTATAAATAAATAAATAAAATATGTTTTCTTGACGAATGAAATATAATTGATCATTTCAAACAAGAATTAACAGTGTATATATCACATCAGATATACAGGTATCAGCTATCCTCTATAGAAAGCAGAAAATCATCAACACTGTTCTCCTATCTTTCTCCACTCTGCCATTATAACGTGGACCTCACTATATAAATATGAAATTGATACAATACTAACCTTGTCTGCATTTCTTGGGACACTCAGCAACTAGATTCAATTCTGGAAATTTGAACTTTACTTGTGTGTAATTGTAAAATTTTTTACAACGTCCACAATTCCATACTATCGCATCTTTCGCATTGTCATCTGTAACAAAAATATTTTATTGGAATATCAGAATTTAATATATTTTATTTGAAAAAATCAACACAATAAAATACAAATTATCATCTATAACAAAAATATTCTATTGAAATATCAGAATTTAATATATTTCATTTGAAAAATCAATACATTAAACTACAAATTTTATGTAATACTTTATTGACCGAGCGAAGTGAGGTCTAAGATTCAAATCGACGGTGTAGCATTTCTCTTAATGTTTAAATGTTTGAATGTTTATATGTTGCGCATCTACGGCGAAACGCGGTAATAGATTTTCATGAAATTTGACAGGTATATTCCTTTTTTAATTACGCGTCGACGTATATACAAGGTTTTTTGAAATTTTGCATTTCAAGGATAATATAAATGGAAAAAGGAGCCTCCTTCATACGCCAATATTAGAGTAAAAATCTGACTATAGAATTATTCATCATAAATCAGCTGACAAGTGATTACACAGATGTGTGGAGAAGCCAGTCTATTGCTGTATTTCCATAAGGTCTATAGTTTCAATCAGGTACTTGTGGATGAGAATACTGCGTGAGGTCTACTGTTCACAGAACTACAAGTTTACATGACAGTTTAAGAGGTGTTAATGATAATGCGCGTCAATGACGAGTATACAATAAAATTGAATGTGAAATAAAACTAGCCATTGGGCGGCTCAATTGGAGCCATTAAGTATATACATAATATAACCATTACTATAATATTTGTGTGGCTCGTTGGAGTAAATGATAACGCGCCGGTCTAATAATCAAGGGAACCCGAGTTCGAATCTCGACCGGGGCAAACGTTTTTGACCACAGCACAATCACATAGATACGGCCACCCCGTCTTTCGGTGGATACAATAAACCGTCGGTCCCGACTACCTAAAAAGTAGTCGTCATCTCTCATCATCATCCCTCTCACTCATTACCCACGCACAAGCCTAATAGCTTACGTGGGCATCACCCTCAGAATTATTATTATTAAAATAAAGTAATCCGAACGAAGTGAGGTCTAAGATTCAAGTCGATGGTTTGGCATTTCTCTTAATGTTTGAATGTTTATATGTTGCGCATTTACGGCGAAACGCGGTAATAGATTTTCATTAAATTTGACAGGTATATTCCTTTTTAAATTGCTTGTTGACGTATATACAAGGTTTTTGGAAATTTTGCATTTCAAGGATAATATAAAAGGAAAAAGGAGCCTCCTTCATATGCCAATATTAGAGTAAAAATCTGGTGTGGCGCACTCACACAACTTTCCTTGCCGTTATAAAAATTGATCAACTGACGCTAGTGTTCCCGCGCATATCAAATCTACTATTCTAAGATCTGAGAAAGCTGGTGACAGAACAATAGCGCTGCAGACACACGAAGTCTGCTATCTATTCATAGTGAATGATTTAATAGAATCAACAGTTGCCAACAGTTTGCAATTAAATAATCTTATTTTCTCGCATTTCGATTTTATTTTCAATTTTAGGTAAAAATGTTACTGAACATCAATTTTAGAGATATTCATGCTGAATCTTTTCCACTCATTTTTTTTTGTTTAAATTGTATCTGAAGCCTGATAATTGAGAATCTAAAATCAAACTTTGCATAGATGGGGCGGAGCTCCTGAAATTTTTACAGATATAGGACTTGTTGCAGTTGATAGAGCTTGTCAATGACTATTTCAGGTATGAATTTGATTGAATTGAATTGAAAAAATCTTTATTCATAAACATGTACAGGTACATTAGGAACAGCGTCAAAACACAAACAACATAAACATAAAATGTAGTAGAAGAGTAAGTCTTAAACCTCCTATATAAATAAACAAAAATCGATAATCAACAATCACAAACGCAAAGTGCTATCTGCAAACTCCTGCAGGGAGTACAGACACAATGATATTAAAAACTCCTTGAGTTTTATACTTAATTTTTTAATGTTCTCTATTGCCTGTAATTCTAAAGGCAGCATTGTGAAGTATTTTCTTCCCATGTAGTGCGTCTTTTTCTTAAAAAATTCTAACCTATGTATTTCCGTTATCCTCCCAAATCTAGTATTGTACCCATGAGTCTCATTCCGTAGCTCTTCTACAGGGTAATTCCTAACATACATGATTACATCAAATAAATATTGTCCGTAAACTGTAAGAATGCCAAGCTGCGAAAAAACTAGTTTTACAGAGTCCATTCTTTTTAGATTCATCATTATTCTGAGTGCTTTTTTCTGTTGAATGAGAATTCTATCAAGATTGCTTTTGGTCGTGGCTCCGTAGATGCATAAACCATAGGCCAGATGGGAGTGTACCAATGAATGATAAAGCGTTTTCATGGTTGGAAGACTGCATTTATTTGACATTTGTCTTAAAGCATACAGCCCAGGGGAGATTTTTTTGACTACCTGACAAACATGACTATTCCAGGATAAATTACTGTCGATTTCTAAACCCAGGAATCGTGTACCGTTTACTAATTCCAACATTTCATTATTAATAAGGACATTTGGGCAAATTTCATTTTTTCTCTGATTCGTCGAAAATGAAATTACGACTGACTTCCCCCCATTTAGAAGAAGGTTCCTGTCATTGAGAAATTTATTCATAAGAGAAAGGTCAGTTGCGGATGTCTCTTCTACACTTTGCAATGTATTACCTGAGAAGATGACATTAGCGTCATCTGCATAGAGACACAAAGTAGCTTGCTCTTGGAAAACTCTAGGCAACCCCTTGATGTAACAGATAAATAACAGCGGGCCCAATATTGTCCCCTGAGGCACACCATAATTCAAATGTCTAATGTTGGAGCGATATTTGTTTTTGTAGCGCAGCGTTTCAGTTTCATCTATATGTTCAATCTCTACGAATTGCTGCCTATCTTTCAAATAGGAGGAGAACCAAATACGCTCCTTACCGTTCACTCCCAGGATGTTCAATGAGTCTATCAACATATCATGCCTCACACTGTCGAAAGCGCGGCTCATATCTAAGAACGTACCTATAGTTTTATCTCCCCTGTCTATAGCACTGATGATAGAATCGATGAAATCCACTCCGGCTGTTACCGTGGATTTCCCCGATCGGAAGCCATGCTGCTCCTTGTCTATTAAATTATTTTTTTCCAGGTATTCCATCAATTGAATATACACTACCCGCTCAAATATCTTTGAGAAAACAGATAAAATCGATATTGGCCTAAAACATGCTGGATCCTTGACATTACCCTTTTTAAATATAGGAAATACCCGGGCTATCTTCAAAGTATTTGGAAAGTGTCCAGATATTAAGGATGAGTTTATCAAATGACTCAGGGGTTTGATAATTGCAGGTAAGACTGCTTTAACAACCGTGATTGGGATGTCGTCCGGCCCTGAGGAAAGTTTATTTTCGAAAGACATTATTATTTTTATCAAGTCTGACTCAGAAATATAGTTGAATTTGAATTTAAGAGTGGAATCACAGTTTTGATGATTGGATGTGTTTATAGGCCTATCAGGAATATTCGGTCTTACAAATTATCTACTGCTGTCACAAAAAAGTCATTAAAACAATTACTAATGCTAGTAGGATCTTTTAGAAGATTTCCATTGTCTTCAACACACATATTTGAATGGTTATTTACTTTGATTCTACCAACTTCTGAATTTATAAGGTTCCAAGCTAATTTATTTTTATTTTTTGAAATAGAAACTTTATTGTCAAATGATCTCTGCCTACACCTCTCTATACTATGATTAAGATCTCTCTTCCTAAATTTAATCTCATTTTTCAAGTTTTCGCTTTTAGTATGTCTGTACATTTTTTCAATCTCTAACAATTCATTTCTCTTCCTATCCACCTCCACGCTCGACCATTTTCTTTTATTCTTTTATTGATCAAAATCGTTGGAGCCGTTTTCGAGAAAATCGTGAAAAACCCTGTTTATGACAACATTTTCGCCATTTTAGCCGCCACCTTGGATTGCATTTGAACGAAATTGTTCGTGTCGGATCCTTATAGTGTAAGGACTATACGTTCCAAATTTCAAGACATTCCGTTAACTGGGAGATGAGATACCGTGTACACAGACGCACATACATTCATACACACACACACACACACACACACACACACACACACACAACACACACACACACATACACACACACACATATACACACACATACACACATACAGACCAATACCCAAAAACCACTTTTTTGGACTCAGGGGACCTTGAAACGTATAGAAATTTAGAAATTGGAGTACCTTAATTTTTTTCGGAAAGCAATACTTTCGGAAAGTAAAAATCAGACTATAGAATTATTCATCATAAATCAGCTGTTTAGCGGACTATAATTTATACTACCCGTTGAAAAACATCGAACATCTTGAAAATGTATGTTTCCATCAACGTTGTAGACAGTTGCAGCCAGACCTGATAACAGCGCTCACACTCACATTCCGAGACGACACGTCACGGTACGATAGGACAGAAAGCTCTATGTTATTTGGGATTTTTTCTAGACATTTTAAATTGATAGATTATTTATTATTTTCTGAGAAAACATAGCAACAGGTCAATGCAACTTACTGAGCGCGAGGTCTACTGTTCACAGAACTACTAGTTTAATTTAACTCACCTTGTAGTGGAGGTCTTATCTCAGTTATGATGCCAAACATTTTTTTCACTTTCCTTTTAACGATTTCGATTTCAACGTCTAATCCGCTATCGTTGCCTGTAATATAAGATAAATTATAGTACATTTATTTAAATAGATTACAATAAATGCTGACTTATACACCAATTCATAATATCTGACAATAGGTCTATAGCTAACTATTCAATGAATTCGACAAAGTATGAAGTGGAGAATTATTGGTTGATATTTGGGTGAAATGTAATTTGAATTGGGATAAAATATCATTGTGTTGTATCATAGATAGAGAAAGATATCCCATGGTATAGGTCCTACATATTCATCATTTCAAGCCGATTTTTTGTTAACTCAAGCTGATTACTGTCTGTTCACACTGACAATAGTTGCTGTGTAATATAAAATGTGTAGAATTTTATGGGGGTGTTCATACTGGCAATAGTTGCTGTGTAATATGGAATATATTATATGCATGAGAATATAGACATGGTAAAGGACCGTTATGTTGCAAATGTGAGTGTTAACTGAAGCCGATAGTCCTAGTAGTTGTTTTTGGTGAAGCTATGTGACGCTGGTAGTATCTCATACTGTGCCCTTCCTACACTCTTACACTCCCAACAACACACTAATAATAGACAGTGTATAGGGTGTCTATGTTGCAAATGTGAGTGTTAACTTAAGCCGATAGTCCTAGTAGTTGTTTTTGGTGAAGCTATGTGACGCTGGTAGTCTCTCATACTGTGCCCTTCTTACACTCTCACACTCCCAACAACACACTAATAATAGACAGTGTATAGGGTGTCTATGTTGCAAATGTGAGTGTTAACTTAAGCCGATAGTCCTAGTAGTTGTTTTTGGTGAAGCTATGTGACGCTGGTAGTCTCTCATACTGTGCCCTTCTTACACTCTTACACTCCCAACAACACACTAATAATAGACAGTGTATAGGGTGTCTATGTTGCAAATGTGAGTGTTAACTGAAGCCGATAGTCCTAGTAGTTGTTTTTGGTGAAGCTATGTGACGCTGGTAGTCTCTCATACTGTGCCCTTCTTACACTCCCAACACACTAATCATAGACAGTAGTCGACAGTAATCGGAGAAGAAATTTGGAACATGGTGGTCCTTTATCTTCTCAGGCTATATTTTCTCTATGCTGATACTGATATCTAGGAATCTAGTTAAAATGTATGAAATCAGGGCTAGACTACTTATCTTCATTTATAAAAATAGAATTGTAGTACCCTTTGAAAATAATAGATTAAGAATATAATCTGAGAGTCTAGCTTAATTCGGCTTCTTAGCTGTGTAGTAATTTGAGAGTGTAGTAGTTCTATAGTGAGGTCCACGTTATAATGGCAGTGGAGAAGATAGAAGTACAACTTTGCCGATCCTCTGTCTTGGCAATGCCTTCTATAGACGGTAGCTGATACAGGTTTATTGATGTAATATCTACTGTTCATTCTCGTTTGAAAAAATCTATTATATTTTATTCGTCAGGAAAACATATTTTTCAATAATTCCATAATGAATTCTCATAATTAAGATGAAATAAGTTGTTAATTAATTATCAATTCTACATTGTTAAAAGACGATCTGGCAACAGAACAAAGCGAGAAAGAGATAGCACTAACCGCTTTGTTGAATGATGGACAAGGATAGCAATACCATTGCTAATCAAACACTGCCATTATAACGTGGACCTCACTATAGTAATTCTATTTTCATTAATAAAATATTGAGAACAACTTACATTCATTGATAAGTTGCCGGTTGCTATTAGTTAATGTAGACGTTGATTTTCTGAGCCGTTTTGTAAGAGAGAGAGGATGCTTCACTCTTCTTGTCTGATCTGCACCCAAACTGGATTTTGGATTTTTTGCTGAAAACTGAAAAATGAAACGAACAACTTACGTCAGAGACTTATTGGAAAGCTACAAAAAAAGAGAGAGAAAGTACATAGAAGATTGAAGAAAAAGCATGAAAATTGCACTAAACTTGGAAAACAGAGATATTTGATATTTATTCAATTTGTCTTACATTGCCAGGTCTGAGAAGTGGCAAACACTTATTTATTTATTTATTTATTAGATAGAGCGAACAATACAATAGTCGGAAAAGAAAAAACAGGCTATTGCCCAAAACTTCTTCAATTTCCTGATTTTGTCACAAATCGTCCAAATATTATGTAGGTTATGTTCACTTCAATTTCAACACCAAATCTTCAATCTGAAACTATGAATCAGAATAAAACAAAGAATTTCAAAATAGATAAATTGATAATGAAACTTCTGTTGAAACAAAAACCAAACTTCAAATATTCACAAAATATAGAATAAAATCACTTAAATTTTGAGCTCGAAAATATCACTTTCACCATAGCTACAACAGCTGAATAAAATTAAAATTGAACAAAACGAACAAAAATAACACTTCCAAATTTAAATACAATACATAGTGAAAAATATTAGTGGAAATTGATACAATTGATGGAAATAATGTAGGCTAATTTATTGGATGGGCAGAATTCACAGGGAAGTGAAAATTTGAAAGGTACAAGTGGGAGGATATTAGGGCTTGGTGAGGGGTGAAGATGTAGAATATGGAGGATAATGGATATAAAGGAACCCGGATTTTCGGTGGGGTTCTACCACTCTAGCACTTTGGGTGGTTGGGACGCCGCTAGGCCTAGAGAGAGAGCGATTACTTAATAAAGTTAAACATGGTATAAACATATAGATGTTATCATTTCTTGTGAATAACTTCAATAATACTACAGTGGACCTCACATTATAGTAGCGTTTTGATGCTATGTGAAAGGGGTATATCGTTCTATAGTGAGGTCCACGTTATAATGGCAGTGTTTGATTAGCAATGGTGTTGCTATTGTAAGCAATATGTGCCTTCACCGAATATGTAAGGGTGGGAAAATGGAAAACAAGAAAAGATCGTACAGGTTTTTGATATTTAAAACAAAACAATAAATTATTTGTACACAATTAGAATTATAATTAGAAATAATAATAATCAGATGAATATTTCAAGGGCTACTCGTTTTGCTGCTAGTGAGGTTTCAATTGTTGTGGTTAATGAAAAATTTATGAACAATGACTCAGTAGTCACCTACCTTTATGAAAATGGCTTCCCACTTTGGCATCCACTGGTTGAAACACGACGTTAATTATTAATTAAAAATCAAAAAACTGATCTAATGAAGTGGGTTCAGATCCCTTCCTATTTAATAATACAATTCTCTTTAAACTGCCCGAACTGTGACAGGAAAACTGTATTATAAAACAAGAACAAAATCTATCCCCTTCACCAGAACAGCCGGACTTACTCACAGTCCTATCGAACGAGCTCACACACCACCCTCTGACCAAAAGTAAAATTTTGGGTATTAAATATAACTCAGTCAATGCCAAACATGAAAGCCATTTCAGTACATATTTTTATCTGTCGCACAAGCGGCACGTTTGTTATTAAAAACAAAAGAGAAGCTACATTAATTTTGACAACAAATGAAATAAACAATCTTTCTGTCGATGACAAAGATTGTTCAAAGACAAAAACACTGTTCATTAAACTTTTCTAAATTAAAACTCTAAAATCCTGATCAATATGAGATAAATATATGATTCATATATATGTCCCATATGACCAGGTGACACTATCCTTGTCTATCATTCAACAAAGCAGATAGCGCTATCTCTTTCTCGCTTTGTTCTGTTGCCAGATCGTCTTTTAACAATGTAGAATTCATTATTAATTAAAAACATTTTTCATCTTAATTATGAAATTGTTGAAAAATATAATTTCTTGCTTAATAAAATATGATTGGCCATTTTAAACGAGAATGAACAGTTAATTACATCAATAAATCTGTATCAGCTACCGTCTATAGAAGGCATTGACAAGACAGAGGATCGGTAACGTTGTTCTCCTATCTTTCTCCACTGCCATTATAACGTGGACCTCACTATAGTAGCGTTCTGATGCTCTGTGAAAGGGGAAATCGGTCCAGGTATGAAATTGTCAGACCGCGACTTTAGTGCATTTAATAGATTTGAAGCTAATTAGGTTCAACTCAACTCAGACTTAGGCGACTCAGGTGGAGACGAGACTGGACTCTAGTGGAGAGCATGTGTTTCCAAAGGAGACTAGAATCGACTGGTCTGAGTGTCACCATTTGGAAACACAGTCATGCTCTCCACTAGAGTCCAGTCTCTTCTCCACCTGAGTCGCCTAAGTGTGAGTTGAGCCTAAATGTTTGAAGAAATTTGAAACAATTTACTTACATCATTTTCATCAGCCGCTAATTTGTCCTTCAGTCGAATGTAGTTTGTTTTCACGTCACCAGATGTCGCTGTTATGGATAATGAATTATCAATTATTATCTTTGTTGAAATATGTTTAGTTATAGAGGGAATACTGTAGCTATAGTCTTGCTTACTACCAGAAATCAGCTGATCCTCACCAGAAATTCCCGGCCTGTTAACAATCAGCTGTTTTTGATTAGATTTTTCCACACTGTCACTAGTCATCTGTTTCTTATCAGAATTTTTTGTATGGTCGCAGATATTATGCTGTTTTACATTCGATTTTTCCGCATTATCAGAGTTCAGCTGTTTTTGATTAGATTTATCCACACTGTGAGAGATTAGCTGTTTCTTTTTGGTTTCATCCACACTGTAACAAATCAGCTGTTTTCTATCAGACTTTATCAAATGGTCGCAGATCTTTTGCTGTTTTTCATTAGACTTTTCCACAATATCAGAGATCAGCTGTTTTTGTTTAGATTTTTTCACATTATCACAAACCACCTGTTTTTGATTGGAATCTTTCAAAATCCCATAGAAAACTTTCATTTCATGCTCTATCTCTTCCAGACTTTTTCTCCCAGCAATTTTCGGCGTCTCAATACAGATTCTCAATTTTTTCTTCAACTGTCCATCTTTAAATCCATCACCCAAATTTTCTGAAACATTCTTTACAAGTAGTCTTGACTTGGACTGTAGAAGTTTTTTAGGATTATGCTGTAAATCGTTCTTACCACTGTTTTCCATTAATTTTTGGTTGCCATTACTGGTATCGTTTTCACTGGCCATGCACCGTTTTTTCACAAAATTTTCGTCGTTTGTACACAAATTTTCGTCTAAAACACAACTTTTTCGCTTCTTGTCTGAATTTTGACAGGATGCTTCAATAACCTTACGAGTCGTCCTGTTGCCGATTCTAGAGTCTAAACAAATTTCCAATTTTTCCAAAATAACGACGCAATTTCTCACAGAATGTCCAAAACTTTTAAAATTTTCTACAGTGGATTTACAATTTTTCTCACTAGTTACACAATTTTCTACATCACCTCCACTGGACTTCTCAAAACTTTTCCGAGTATTAGCCATGTTTTTGGCATTGGGATTATCTTCCACATCTTTCTCACTTGAATTTTGTTTTGATTTATCAATTTTTTTCATAACTATTCCACTGGAATTATCAACAAAAATTTCGTCAACAGAGTTTCTGTGATTTTGTGTTGATTTCTCAATTTTTTTCATTGGAATTTCATTACACTTGTCAACATTATTTTCGTTAACAGAATTTCTGTGATTTTTATATTTTTCCTGTGACATTTCATTGGAATTTTCAACAAACTTTTCTTCAACAGACTTTTGGCGATTTTCTGTCAATTGATCATCAATTGAATCCAAGAACATGTCAAAAGAATTATCGAAAAACTCGTCATGAGAATTTCTCAAGTTTTCAGTCGTTCTTGAAATTGTTTGTGCATTAATTTCTCTAAAATTGTTATCTACTAGAACATTCTTCAACTTTTTAACTTCCTGTGAACCAACTTTAAGAACTAATAAATTGGGAATCGCTTCACCAGTTTTTTCAAGGTTTACTGCTAAACTTTTGTTGTTTTTCACTAAATTTTTTTGTAGGTTTCCTACTAAATTGTTGTTGGTTGTGACTACATTTTTGTTGGTTCCATCACAATAATTTCTTTGGGGTTTTCTCGAGCCTGCAGCAGCTTTACAAACGGAATCTCCACGTTTTCCTGATAGAGCTCTATTGTTATGACTAGAATTTCCTTGGTTTTCTGTAGAATCACAAGAACTTATTCTATTTCCAGTCAATTCCTCAATTTTCTCCTCAAAATTTGTAGAATCTGTATCATCTTCATCCACAGCATCCACTTTACTTCTACAAAAACGTCCACCCAAATTTTCACTGCTTTTCCTCAAATTACCACAGATTTTATCCAATTTTTTCCGAAAATTTCCCCCTCTGATATCAGGCTCAATGCTACTCGAATTCTGAGAATTTTCCAACCACTGAGCATTGTCGGAAAAGCAGTCTCCCTCTGAGGACGAACATTTCAAATTTTTCACAACATTTTTGTCACTTGTTGAGACTTCGCCACAACTGATTTCTAGATAGAATGATCCCGTAGAAGAAGATTCATGAATTTCTACAACATTTGAATTAGAATTTTTAGAATTACTGCCATTTTTGCTAGGGTTTACAACATTGCCACAAGAATTTCGAGCTCTTTTTGATTCACTGTCCTGTAAAATAGAATTTATCACATTGTTTCCACCAGAATTTTTCGAACTACAGACGTGTACACTAGAATTTACTACGTCATTTCCACCAAAATGTTGAGTACTTTTCGAATCACTACCTTGTTTACTAGAATTTATCAAATCTTTTCCATCAGGATTTCGAGAATCTTTTGAAACTTTGTCCTGAGTACTAGAATTTATCACATCTTTTCCACCAAAATTTTGAGCACTTTTTAAATTACTGTCCTGTGCACTAGATCCTACTATATTTCCATAAATTTTTTTATAATTCTCCGAATCACTGCCTTGTGTACTAGAATTCACCACATCATTCCCACCAGATCCTTGGGCCTTATTTGAGCAATTTTTGGAAAAAGTGTTATTTCTAAATTGTGTTCCAGAAACCCAATTTTCTTCCTCATAATCACTAGAGTCGTCAATGTCGTTACTATCCCATTCATAACGTTTCCATTGTGGTAGCGGAAAAATACAATCCAAACAGTCCTCAGCGACTACAGTACTCACCCAAGCGTCCACTTGACTCTCAGGTGAAACCTGTTTCAACCAGTTTTCCACATCTATTTTCTCCACTTCTATTTCTTGTTCTCCTCCTTTTTCGTCCTCTTCTAGTTCAACTGGATCTCCAGTAATCATCCTTAGATACTCTTTCATTCTATTTATGTGTCTCCTATTGGATTTCACTTTATGGGCCATCATTTCCCTTGTATTCGCTCTTTTTCTACTGTCTACCTCTTCTACAAACACGTATAAACTGGCTCCACACCAAAAATACTCTTCTTCTTCTTCTTCTTTGTCTTCTTCCTCCATCCTCTTCTCCTGCTCTTCGTCTTTGTCTCTATTCTTCAACACCTGTTGCTTCCCCGCTATTTCTCCCTTCTTATCTTCTCTTCCTTCTCTCAACCAGTCTTTCTTTCTATTCTCCTCCAAAACCCCAGCTTCTTCTCCTTCTTTCAAGTAGTTTCTGTTTCTATTCCTCACCCGCTGTTGCTTATCCAAAACATTTTTTTGTTCACCCTTCTTCTCTTTGCTACAACTTGCTGCAAAATTCCCTTTACTGTCCCTGATTTCACCAGCAAAATTCCTTTCACTGTCCCTGATTTCCCCTGCAAAATTCCCTCCACTGTCCCTAATTTTCCCTGCAAAATTCCCTCCACTGTCCCTGATTTCCCCTGCAAAATTCTCTCCGCTGTCCCTAATTTCCCCTGCAAAATTACCTCCACTGTCCCTTATTTTCCCCGGTTTACAAGTACACTTCACGGGATTACAAGAGCAGTACACAGGTTTACAGATGCAGCACTTTCCGTTGTCGAGAGGAACGCTCTTGCAACGATTCTGTATCAAACAAGATGATACACTTTGATTTGCTCTGTTGTCGAGAGGAACACCCTTGCAACGATTCTGTTTCAAGTTCAATCCGTTGCCTCCGTTAACGTCCTGGCAACGCTGTGAACTCTGTATCAGGCACGACGACACACTTTGTTGTGATTTGCGGAGACGGGGAGAGTTCTGCTCGAAGCTCTGCGAGTCCAACATCATGCTGAGCCGTTTCTCTTCCTCCATCATATCCTCCATTTCCTGCCATATTTTGTTGTAGAGTTTGGTGTAGTATTTTGACGGCAGCTTTTTTCTGCAGGGCTGGCATTGTGGCTTCTCTTGGACAGCTTTCTTGGCTGGTATTGGTCGACTGGTTGTTGCCTGGAAATTATTACAATTTTTATTAAATAAAAATACTAAACGAATGAAATAAAAACACATATATGTTGTCAAATTCTACACGGTTTGACTGTTATTTTTGACCGAGCGAAGTGAGGTCTAAGATTCAAGTCGACGGTTTGGCATTTCTCTTGATGTTTGAATGTTTAAATGTTTATATGTTGCGCATTTACGGCGAAACGCGGTAATAGATTTTCATGAAATTTGGCAGGTATGTTCGTTTTTTTAATTGCGCGTCGACGTATATATATATATATATATATATACACAAGGTTTTTGGAA
Source organism: Nilaparvata lugens (assembly GCF_014356525.2). NCBI lineage: Eukaryota > Metazoa > Arthropoda > Insecta > Hemiptera > Delphacidae > Nilaparvata > Nilaparvata lugens. The sequence continues at coordinate 19,369,987 of NC_052517.1, read as the reverse complement.
ATTTTGCATTTCAAGGATAATATAAAAAGAAAAAGGAGCCTCCTTCATACGCCAATATTAGAGTAAAAATCTGACTATAGAATTATTATTATTCATCATAAATCAGCTGACAAGTGATTACACAGATGTGTAGAGAAGCCATTCTATTGCTGTATTTCCATAAGGTCTATAGTTTCAATCAGGTACTTGTGGATGAGAATACTGCGTGAGGTCTACTGTTTACAGAACTACTAGCTTCATTATGGAACGGTTCTACAATATTGACAGTGACTCAGTCGAATTTTAAAAATACTGAACAATTGTCAAAAACCATAGATTTTATTAAAATTAGAAAGACCGGTTTCGGTTGTTACACCATTATCAATCTCTGGTAAACTAAAACCATAGAGAAACAATAGCGTAAGTAGATATCCCATGGTATAGGGAGTTTATGTCGTAACTTTTACTGTTATCTCAAGCCTATAGTCCACATAGTTCTTTCCTGTGAAGCTGTGTGACGCTGGTAGTCTCTCATATTGTGCCGTTCATACACTCTCACCCCAACAAAACAGTAAAAATCGACAATAATCAGCAGTAATCGGCTTGAGATAACAGTAAAAGTTTAAAACTCCCTATACCATGGGATATCTACTTACGCTATTGTTTCTCTATGCTAAAACTAATTACGAAAGCAGCAGAATTTATACTAGTAGTCGAGTACCGCTACTTCAAATTTCAAGTTTAGCTACAATGAAATTTATATTGAATTTTTCTTCTTCGTTTACATGCATGCAGTGTACAAAAATAGGTATGTGAAATAGTATGAAGAGGTTTCCTCACATTGGCTAATGCCTGCGGTAAACTGCAAACGATACAAAAAGTTAATCACAAAAATTTCTTCATCACAAAATTAGTATTCAACAAGTATTGGAATAATATTTGAGTTCTTCAGTGAGGTCCACGTTATAAGGTCCGCACCTGATTAACATTGGTGTTGCTATCCTTGTCTGTAATTGGACAAAGCAGATATCTCTATCCTTTTTCAACTCCACACCGAATTTAACCTCACTTTAGAATATAGAAGATGTTGTCATCACGCCAACAAACAGCTGATGAGTACAGCTTGAACACCTTCTATCGAAGAAACATAATAATAGTGAGGTCCATTGCTAATCAAAAACTGCCATTATAACGTGGACCTTACTATAGCAGAATTTTACAATACCATACTTGTATTACAAGTTTATTGTGGTTAAAATTTGTTTTATACTTACAACATTCTTACTGGTATTGAATACAGAGCACGGTAGATTGTTCAGTTGTTTTTCAAACAATCCCTCACTGGAAGGCCAAGATAACTCCATGCTTCCTTCTAAAAAATAAAATAGAAAATTATACGATAGTTCTTTTGTGGAACAAGCGCTCTGATAAGCTGATCATACTTTGGTTACCCCACAACACCATAAATTATGGGTGAAGCACTAATTTCACTAACTTGGCAATTCCCCAGTTTATAGAATGGCAAAGAAAAAACTAAACTAAACTGTTGAATTCTTGTAAAGTAAAATAATTGGTTATTGAGTTTGTAAGTACTGACTTTTGAGAACTGAACTGAAGCAATGAGAATAGAACAATACAAAACTAAAAAATCTTAACAGGTTAGTAAGGTAATCGTTCGAACATGGTAATCGCATAGAAGAATTAATTAAATTGAAAATATTGTTACTGGGAAGGGAAACTGATACAATGGATATGATTTTCGAAAAAAAATCCCTAGATTATAAATAATAAAACTTTTTTATTTTTGAGGTTATGTTTACATTCTCAGTAGATTGATCATTTCAATAGTCAAAAGTGTAGGTAATTTGTAAAACTTAAATTGCAAATTATAAATAAGAAAATCCTCTTTAATTGAAAAAAAAATTAAGTCGATATCTCCAATAATAGCTGAGTTACAGAGCTTTCTCATAGACGACTATTTAGCCCACAAAAGGCTTAAATTTGAACTTCAATTAAAACATTTTTAAGCCAAATATCAGCTTGAAAAATATTTATATAATTGAAAACATGTGTAATGTGCATATCTGATAGAGACCTAAATCTTATTTTATGAACTTACCTATTAAAATAATTTAAATCTAGAAATATGTTTCCAGCATGACATAGCTACTGTACTGAAGAATTATTCGTATTTTAAGATGGAATAGGTTGTAAATCGATTGAAAATAGACAGAGAATGCACAAGCCCGTATTTTTTATTCTAAAAAGATTAACTTCTTATCTAATTTCATCAAAAAACAGGAAAATCCCAATTTTAACCTCCAAATCTTTGCGTACGAACAACAAAACGAACTTGAAAATCGAAAACAGAATGTCGATAAATCAACATCAATGTCAAGTGTTGATATTTTAATTCCGATAATGTAAATACCGATCAGTCACTATTGCATCATCGATACTTGCCTATCGATATTATTGATATACAATTTTTTCATGACTCATCTATTAAAAAACGAGGTTTGAAATCAAGAATGGCAAAAATCATAAGATTCATCGTGAAAATTTATGTTGTGATGTAGTTTTCCATTGAAAACTTGGTAAATACGTTCAAATTTTACTCTAGAATATTTTCGATATAATTTGATTATATCGATGATCGATTATTCAATTTTGATATATTTGAACCGATAGATCTATTGATACATCGATTTGATTCATCAAATATTAATACCTCGATTATTAATTTTTTATCTATTATCTATTGATTCATCGATTGTCAATACTGTACAATCGACTGCTGATACCAATATGGGGATTGAAATATCGCATCCTCGAATATCATAAGCCAACGTATAGTCAAACTGTATAAATTTAAGCATAACCTGAAAGATAATAAAATCTGGAGAGTTTTACCCGTAAAAAATGGGCGAAGGAGTTGAATTATTGCTTTTACATAATAAATATGCTGTCATTTTTTGAAATTCTTGATCATTTTAAAGCTGTAAGCTTGAATTTCAGGACAAGTTACTTTGTTTTTTTTTTAGTTTGCCTCTACGTCACCGTATGATTTTCAGGGATGCTATATTTTGCCCATCCATCTATTCGATACCTCACTATCGTTTCCTTTTGATATTGAAGAAGAGCGGTAAATTATGAGAGATACAAACTCACAAATCGCCCTGCAATAAACTGTTCAGTGCTTTTTAATCATTTAAATGGATAAATACATCCAAAATACTTCAGAATAAACAACTAGACCCACTAATAGAGGGAAAAATAAATAATATTATAAAGTTAAAAACTCAAGAAAAGTTAATAAGAAAACTTATTATTTTCTTCAAGAATATAAATAGGATTTAAATGTATGTTTATTATGTCGGTTTAGGCTCTAAACTTGCAGTTCTATCCAGTTCTTTGGACTTTTTCAACTTATTTTATATTTATTCATATTTCTCTCTTATACAAGACTATAATTTAAAATATTAACCATTTTCTAAACTGCAAATTGTTTTGAATTTGAAAATATTACAAGGGTAGGCTACTGTACTAGTTTTTTTTAAATTGAACATTCAATAACCACTTATACTTTGAAAACACTTGATTAAAAACTAGTAGGTAACGGAGCCGGGCTCCCTAAGGGTCGGTCTAATTGAAAACTTGTCTGACTGTGAAATCTTGAACAATTTAAAATGGGCCTATAGCCATCCTCGGTAAATTAAGAATCTATAAGCAAAATTCTAAGTTAATCAGTTGAGTAGTTGATACGTGATGATGAGTCATTCGTGAATTTTCTATTTTCAAATCCAATTCTTTCCTTTATTATATTATTAAAGATCTAACACATACTATCTACTTACGGTATATTTTTGGACTCCAGGTGCAGAATTGAAAATTATAGACTTACCTGCTTTGTCTAATGACAAACAAGGGTACTATGGTATTATTTTACAAATAAAAAATAAAGTAGTCCTGAATGTACACGTTTTTATAAATAATATATTTAATAAAAATTACAAGCAATAGAAACCTCATGTAACATTACGGTATATACAACAAACTTGAGCAATAAACTTGGTAAGTTTTTAAAATATTTAAAAAGAAAGTTCTAAATGCCATCCTCGAAATCCATGTCCTCTCCATCACTGGACAAAGATTGCAGGAATGTTTCAGTGAAATTGTTTCGGAAGCCCTGAAGAAAATTACATAAATCAATCAATAAATTGCCAATAAATGGAAAAATTGCATAAGTCAATGAATAAGTTGCCAATCAAAAGCCATATTAATACAGGAAATGCATAGAGACAGACCCAAAAATTATTCTATGAATGGAATTGAATTTACTACACCCTCATACTACTTTGAAATAAGAAGACCGGAGAGAGGTGTGAAAATAATTAAGGTCTGAAAATGTTGTGGAGTGAACAACTACAAGACTCAACCTATTTGGGACTAAGTGTAACCTTATCTAAATTTGGGAGAGGAATAGCACAAGGTTACTTTATTTCTTCTCTCCCTATCATTTTGATGACAATATGTACTTATTGTATCAATCAATAAAGAATAAAGATGGATTCTCACATACTAGTATCACATACTAGTCAGTAACCGGTACAGTGAAATATAATTAATTTAATCTAATTCCCATGGGCAGGATAATATGATTGAACGAAAATCCCAATTAAATGCTATAAATCCCCGCGAAGACTTCTGCTACTGCAAATATTGACAACAGGGTGAACAGATAGATGGAAATTCGATGAGCGCTACTATAAAAAAATTATTTGCCAGCCCGGGAACAGCTATTTCCATCTGTATTTTTTCGGGTACTAGTGCTTATTGAGTTTATTATAAACCAGAGACATCATAATTTTACGGCCGGCTGATGTCTAACCCACTGGTGTCCCATAGCCTATTGCTTCACACCAGTGGTGTCCCATAGCCTATTGCTTCACACCAGTGGTGTCCCATAGCCTAATGCTTCGCACCAGTGGTGTCCCATAGCCTATTGCTTCACACCAGTGGTGTCCCATAGCCTATTGCTTCACACCAGTGGTGTCCCATAGCCTATTGCTTCACACCAGTGGTGTCCCATAGCCTATTGCTTCACACCAGTGGTGTCTCATAGCCTATTGCTTCACACCAGTGGTGTCCCATAGTGTATTGCTTCACACCAGTGGTGTCCCATAGCCTATTGCTTCACACCAGTGGTGTCCCATAGCCTATTGCTTCACACCAGTGGTGTCCCATAGCCTATTGCTTCACACCAGTGGTGTCCCATAGCCTATTGCTTCACACCAGTGGTGTCCCATAGCCTATTGATTCACACCAGTGGTGTCCCATAGCCTATTGGTGTCCCACTGGCGACCAAGACTGGTGACCTAAGCAAACCAGGCCATAGAACACCACCCCTGTATATAGCGGTAATATCACAACCTACAAGATAAATACAGAAACGCTGTACTGTAAAACATATCCCAGTCATTATAAAGAGTATAATATCAATTCCTATCTTAGTTTATTTGTTTCATAAATTAAAAATCATAGTTTGTTCATTTTTGCCATACAATTTAACACTATCAATCTGTAGGAAATTTCAGTATTTTTATGAAATTCGGGAATAGATCAGTTTTGGGCTAGGCCTGTTGCTTTCATCCCGTAGGTATGTAAGGTCTCATAGTTTCCAATGTGCTTCATTCAGTAGAGCAACTATAGCCCGTATGAAAGCTCTAATGTTGTCCCATGTGTTTCATTCAGTAGAGTAACTATTGCCCATATGAAAGCTCTAATGCCGTCCCATGGGTCTAGAAATGCTGATACACATAGATACAATACAAAAAATAGAGCCATAGAGGAGACTATGCTTCACTGTATCATAGAACAGCTCTTTTTGAAAAAAAAGCCCAACAAATATGGGCCTTAAATTTATTATAAAGGTTCCAACTAGTTTTAAAAATTGTGATGATGTCCATGTTTTTGAAAAGGATTTGAAGAGCATATTGATGGTTGGAGTGTTCTATACCATGGCAGAGTTTGTGTGTTAGAGAGGGTTCTTTTGTGGGATATTCTTCTCATTTTCTATGTTACCGTATGAGTGTTATAACTTCTGACAATTCCTAAACTCTGAAAAGAGTCTCTAGGAAGCTATTGAATACAAACAAATTTCATAGCACAGGCCCTCTCTCATCCATCATGGCAACTATTGCTTGTATGAAAGCTCTCATATTATCCTTTGAGTTTCATATCTATAGTATGATTTGTAATTGTACTGAATAAATATTATAAAGTACTCACAAAAGTGCTAACACTATGAAACGAGCTGAGAGGTGACGAAGACCCTGCACCACCAGCAAACGGACTGGGCGTATCACACGAGTAGCAGTCAAACGAAGGCACACCCATCTCTCCTCCCACACCACCATAGGCGCCGCCCATTCCACCGTAAGCTCCTCCCCCGCCACCGTAAGCCACGCCCATCATCCCGCCTCCTCCATAGTAGGCCACACCCCCTGCATCACTGACACATTCGCAGCGTTGGCATGGCAACGGCTGTGCGCTTGCTGCAACACGACGTGCAAACACGTTCAGGAACTTGCGCACGTTCTGTGCCCCGCCACTGGTGTCCAGTTTGCGCGCCGTGAATATCGTACCTGTAGACATAACCAGTTGGAATATTATTGGAGATTTCAATACAAGTGTAATTTATTCTTTATTGATTCATACAGTAAGTACATCACCAAAATGATAAGAGAGAAAATAAGGTAACCTTGCCTCTTCCAAATTTAGATAAGGTTACACATAGTCCTAAATAGGTCAAGTCTTATAGTTGTTCACTTCACAAAATTTTCCTCAATTATTTTCACAAAGTAGAATTTTAAATTTAGATGCTTGAAAACCAAACATTGAAGAAATATCATCACTAAAATATGAGATATTCACATATTAAAGAAATAATTTTGCAGGATCAAAAAACAAACTTAATATTCTAATTAAAAGGATATGGCCTAAGGTTTTCAAGGCAGGCGGCTCAGGTATAATAAGATAGAATAGAGAGATTTTAAGATATGCTGCTACATACTAAAATGTTATATCTTTCAATATCGACAGTAAGGGCCAAGCAACATGAGGCATTTTTACAGTCAGCACGACAGGACCTTCCCACAGGACAGGCTCATGCCCAAAACCTGCCCCATTTCCAATTTATACTATACTGTCCGAATCAAAATGAAGGTGGTTACTTTCACTTTTCAAAAAGCAATTCACACTCTTTTATTCGTAATAATAATACTGAGGGTAATGCCCACATAAGCTCTTAGGCTTGTGCGTGGGTAATAAGTGAGATGGATGATGATGAGAGATGACGACTACTTTTTTGACCGAGCGAAGTGAGGTCTAAGATTCAAGTCGACGGTTTGGCATTTCTCTTAATGTTTAAATGTTTATATGTTGCGCATTTATGGCGAAACGCGGTAATAGATTTTCATGAAATTTGACAGGTATGTTCCTTTTTAAATTGCGCGTCGACGTATATAAGTTTAGTACAAGGTTTTAGGAAATTTTGCATTTCAAGGATAATATATAAGGAAAAAGGAGCCTCCTTCATACGCCAATATTGGAGTAAAAATCAGACTATAGAATTATTCATCATAAATCAGCTGTCTAGTGGACTATAATACTACCCGTTCAAAAACATCGAACATCTTGAAAATGTATCTTTCCATCAACGTCGTAGACAGTTGCAGCCAGACCTGATAACAGCGCTCAGACTCACATTCCGGGACGACACGTCACGGTACGATAGGATAGAAAGCTCTATGTTTATTTAGGATTTTTTCTAGACATTTTAAATTGATAAATTATTTATCAATTTTTGAGAAAACATAACAACAGGTCAATGTAACTTACTGAGCGCGAGGTCTACTGTTCACAGAACTACTAGTAGGTAGACGGGGCGACGGCTTATCACCTCCTCCGAAAGACAGGGTGGCCGTATCTATGTGATTGTTCTGTGGTCAAAAACTTTTGCCCCGGTCGAGATTCGAACTAGGGTTCTGTTGATTATTATTACTCCAACGAGCCACCCAATATTACAGTGCAACCTAAGACCTCGTGAATAATGAATAGTAGTGAATGAATGAACAGTATCTTACCATTAGTCTCAATGGCCAAAGGAAGACAATTTCCCAGAGTAGTTTTGGAAAGTTTGACCTGTTTCCTTAGATCGGCATCTCCTTGCAACTGCTTGAAGTCATTCTTGGTGTAGGCCTTGTCTGCATCTATGCCATATAGGGTCTTCACTGCCCTAGCCTACAAAACACACATTTATGATTTAATTACTATTAAAACAACACTCAATTAATAGCTGTTATGGCCACCTATTCCTAGATCAAGTGTTTAGTTAACATTGAAGGAACTCTATAGTGAGGTCCAGGTTATAATTGCAGTGTAGAAGGATAGGAGAATAGGGTTGCCAGATCTCAGCCTTGCCACCCAAACAGCTCATACTGACAGTATATCTCATCAATTTAACTGTATATTTGTCAAGAATAGTATATTTCGCACCTAGGGCCGAAAATGAGACTTTTCCGGCTCGAAATCGGTTTTCAAGTCCGAGGCCGTAGGCCGAGGACTAGAAAAGATTGAGAGCCGGAAAAACATTTTTGCCCGTGTTGCGAACGCTATTTTTCGCCACACCAAAAAAAAAATAATAATGTTAATTTGGAAATTTGAAAGCAAAATTTTAAGGTTATGCTACTATAAATCATACAATGTTATTGAGGTTATGATAGTATCATTGTATTCTATTGATCGGTATCAAAACTACAAAATAATTCATATCATCTTATAGAAATGATCATTTATTGACAGTTTAAAAAGTTTAAAAACATATTTAATTAAACTAGATACATAATTATTTTATTTATTTATTTATTTATTTATTTATTTATTTATTCCTTGAAAAAGCATTACAATAATTCACAATTCAGAAATATAACAACAAAATGAATCAATAGGAAATACAAATAAACATAAGGAACTACTTCCCCAAAAGAGCAAGCTCGAGCTTGGGGAAGGAGCAGCCGATATGACTACTTATTATTAATTAACATTACAGTATATAAATTAACAACTAAAATCAAATCCTTTAAATAAACAAGATAAATCAGTGATGCTATAATAGATCAATATATTTACATACAATATGTGTTAGAATGCAACAAAATTTGTAAATTATAATAAATTATAATAATGACCTGATATTGCCTAGCCCAGTGTATAACATGATATAAGATGTGGTACAAAAATGAAATCTATTCAATTGGAATAATTACTATACTAATGTAATCCAGAAATTCTCGGCACTATCCCAGCCATGAGAGCTAACCAGATACTTTTTCAAATGTAGTCCAAAGTTTTTTTGGGCGAGTAAACCTCTCAAATTACTTGGAAGAATATTAAAAAATAATGGAGATAAATATATGAAGCTACGCTGACCAGCAGTAGTCAATAATCTAGGAACAGTAACCAGACCTGACTCCTCCCGTCTTGTAATAGCACAATCCGTTCTATTAATGAAATGAAAAAGTGATAGCTTCTTATAATATAATATGATGCGTTTCAGGTATATCTGTCTAATCGGTAGAACTGAAAATTCCAAAAAAGCCAATCTTGTTGAATACATTCTATTCTTTTTCAGAATAATTTTTAATATTAAATTTTGTATTGTTTTTACTGGTTTTAGAACATTTGTATATGCACCACCCCAACCCACAATACCATATTGGAGCAATGACTGTGCCAGTGCATAATACACCATCTTCATGACTTTCATAGGCAAAACAGAACGTAATTTCACAAATAAATAAGTTTTCTAGATCGTGTAGTAAGCTGCGACAAATGTACATCCCACTTTAAATGCTGATCAACCATTACTCCAAGATATCTGATACTGCTAACCTTCTCTATTTTATTACAATTAACTGAACACCCTAAATCTACATGACTAAGACAATTTGGAGAATGCAAAACAAGTGACATATTAACTGGCTGATTCTGTATATTCAAGGAAAAAGAGATGTATTTTGTTTTGGACAAATTCAGAGTCAGTTTTCTTCTATCAAGCCATTTTTTTACTTCTCCCAGTCCCCTAGCAGCTGAGTCATATGTGCTAGCCCAGTTTTCTTCATGAAAAATTAAAACTGCATCGTCTGCAAATGACAATATTTTCCCATTGATAAATACATATTAAATTATAAAAAATAAGCATTATTGACAGTCAATTCTTTGTTTTTCACGTAAAATAAATTAAATAATCATTATACTTTTTACACAACAAATTTCTATTATTTTATTCTTTATTATTTAAATAAAAGTTGAATGTACAGTTGTGATTATTTGAGAACATGAATCCTCTAGCAGATTCTACTACTTTTCTCTGAGATGTCACATGTAAATTCAAATTGTTTGTATTTACAGTCTCAGCTGTACCGGTACTATCAGGCAAATCAAATATAAACGGGATTTTTGTTCCTGAGCGTCTACCGTTGGTAGGACTGGGACCGCGCTGCTAGTACGCTTAGGTGGTGTCACTAGGAGTGGTGAGAGCCAGTCGTCCCACACTTCCAGCCAGTTTTTCAGTTACAATCACGATGTCGGAGCAACAAGTGCACCCTTCCACTGCGCAACGTATTATTATAAAATTTCTTGCTTGTGAAGGAGTTCCAGCGACGGAAATTTTTCAAAGATCTGTCAGAGAAATGCAGCAAGGTTCACGGAAGAAGGGGAGACATTTCAGAGTCGGATCGTCACCTGTGACGAGACGTGGGTCCACCACTACACTCCGGAGTCAAAACAAGCCAGTATGGAGTGGCGGAGGAAAGGGGAGGCAGCCCCTGTGAAAGCCAAGACTAGACTGTCAGCTGGCAAGGTCCTTTCAACCATCTTCTTCGACCAGCGAGGCATTTTGCTCATTGATTTTTTGCACGAGCGACGCACAATTTAATGCTGCTTACTACTGCGAGCTGCTGACCATGGTGAGGGATGCATATCGTCGCAAAAGACGAGACCAATCGATTCGAAAGGTTATCCTCCTTCACGACAACGCAAGGCCCCATACTGCAGCTCTAACCGTCTCAAAACTGAAAGAAATGCACTGGACTCAACTGGAACATCCTCCCTACAGTCCAGACCTATCGCCCTGCGATTTTCATTTGTTTGGGCCGCTTAAAGAAGCTCTAGGAGGGCAACGATTTGAAGATGACGAGGGCGTGAAGGAGTTCGTGCGCAATTGGCTCGTGACGCAATCAGCTTCCTTCTACGATGCTGGGATAAAAAACCTTCCCGCTCACTGGGAAAAATGTATTTTTAAAGCAGGAGACTATGTAGAAAAGTAATTTGTATTTGTCATTCATTTATCAATAAATAATTTTCATTTCAAGATAAAATCCCGTTTATATTTGATTTGCCCTCGTACTTGTGCTTTGATTTTTGTTTCCAAAAATATTATCCAGAGTAAAAAAACTGTCTCCGTTTTCTTCCTCATTCTCTTCATTTTTGTTCTCGTCGACAATATTGACGTCTTCGTCTAGGGCACGTGCCTCGGAATTCGATGTTATAGTCGAACTGGTAGTGTGTCGGTCAATACTATTGAAGAGCTTTTTTGACACTTCAACCTTCCTTGCAATTGAATCTTCAATATAGCCCTCGGCAACTGAAGAAGATTTCCAGCCTCCATGTCGTTTTAAAGTGAGCAAATCGCCCCCACCTTCAACTAACATTGAAGCTGATGTTCGTCGTAGTGCATGGCCGGTATAACTTTCAGGCTTATCAAGTCCAAGGTACTGAGCTACTTTCTTTGGCACAGCAGCTATAGTATTTTTACCTACATGCTGAGATGAACACTTTCCTGGTTGTACTTTATAAATAATCTTTTACTTATCATAGTTGATGGACGAAGTGATATGTATTTGCGAATCAATTCACAAGGGCTGAAAGGGCAATCTTCATCAGTTATTGTGAAGCTTCTCTTCGAATGAGTTTTTCCTTCTTCAAGGAAAACTACGATAAAACTACCATTGTCTTTAATATCATCGACATTTAGTTGTAAAAGATCATCTCTTCGGCAAGCTCCAAAAATACCCAAAGCCATAATAGCCTTTGTTAGAAGCCATTCGCTGTCTGGAGCTTCTTTCATGAACTTCACTACTTCGTTACCTGTCAGAACGTTTGATTTTTTAGGTTCGTAGTTGACATTGAGCTTTTTCAGAAATGTAGTGCATCGTGTAAATGATTTTGGGTCAATGTTGTGCTTCACATTGAGACAACTCTTAATCATCGAAAACTTGGACCAAACTGTACTAGCTTTACATACTTTAGATAAATTGGACAAATACACTAATAAAATTTCATCACACACTTCTGTAGGCACAATTTTCTCTTCATTCAGCCATTGAACAAATTTTTCGTAAGCATCGTCATATCTTTTCCTCGATTTGGTTGGTAATAGGTCTTCCGTAATTTCATTCGCCCTTCTCTTCATCGACTCACTCATCTTCTCCATTTCTGAAATTGAGACCAAAAGTTAGTAGGCTATAGGCATACCAATACAAAAGACCCTATATAGTAAATTACCTCCAAAATTTGTTGCAGACAGAGCTCTCACATTCAAATATTTTCATTTTAGACCATATTATTTTTGAAAAATGGTAGGTTAAATAGAAATTGAAAAATAAATGAAATTCAAACAGCCTATTTTGATAGTTTGAATCTTGGTTATGACAACTTTTACTGTCAATTAATTTCAATATTACTAATTAATAATTTACAATAGTGACTATATTTTTATACTATTAATATTTCGAATAATTGTTTGAATTTTTATAGCTCGCGCTTTGCGCCCGGTGCAATATCTCATGGATAGATGGATGAATAGAATTTTCATTACTATTTTCAAATAATGTGATGAAAAAAATAATATAATTGCATATTTCAAAGTTTTGTCTCAAAATATATCTAAAAAATTGATTGAAAAATTTAAATTACGGTAACTAATATACAAAATAACTAATACAAGTCGAAATTCATCGACAAAAAAAAAACGTCATTGACCGAGATTCGAACCTAGATCATATGTTTGTTATTCACCGAACTTTGAGTACTGATGTAGCACGCCTTTAAGCTCTCGGCCATTAGGTACTGTTGAAAGTCGCTGCCTGACTGCTAACACATAGCATACACGTAATACTGTACTGTAAAATAGACTTGTAAAAAGGTTTACTTCACTCCTAAAAAGCGTACCGTACAACAGACTTTGGCTCATGACTTATATTATTAAAATTAATATTATTATCTGTCTCACAATAAAATTTTCACTCTGAATTAAGTCAGATAACGTAGGCTATGTAGGCTACTATAATAATAGAGTATAGCGCAAATTTGAAGCCGGTTTGCTGGCATTTTCACAACAAAATATTGCTCTGAAAATAGTTAAATCATAGAGAAAACATTCGAAGATTCAATCTTGAGTGGGCCTAATGTTTTCTCTATATGGTTTAATATTGAAGAAAAATTATCTAAAAGTTTTAATAATGAATTACGGAAAAATTACTAGGAATTTAACAGTCAAGGCTGAGTTTCACCAGTAGGCTTACCTTAAACTTCAGATCTGTGCTGTATTTGCTTATTATTATTGTTGATTGTATTGCATTAAGAAGTGGAATTCGATAATAAAAAAGAAACAATTATTACTCTACCTCACTTTTAAATATTGATACAATTATTGTACTTTGAATTCAAATTCGATTCTTCACTTTTAAATACTTGCGATACGTACCTTTCTGACAATGGACAATGTAGCCAACATTATATTGTTGAGGCTATGGAGATATATCATCGTATTCTATTGTTTGATATCAAAAACACAATAATAAATATTAAATTATGAAACAGTAATTTATAAAATATATTATTATAGACATAATACCGCGATTCACGATACATAATTATATAGATTATTACAGTCATTATGAGATTATCTCTCTATGATTTTTGTGAGATCGGACACGATCAGCTGTTATTCAAGGTCATTTTACAGCCCTAGGGCCGTAAAGTTTTACCGGCCTGGTCGGAAAACAATCACTTTCGGCCTCCATATGACGCACGTAAACCAGCTCATTACATCCAAGTGTGGCGAAAAATATATTCTTTAATGATGTGATGATAAACTTTCATGATTGAGATTAAATATTTTGTCAATAATTAGTTGAATTTCTACATTGTTGATAAACGATGTGGCAACAGAGCAAAGCGTGAAAGAGATAGCGCCATTTGCTTTGTTGAATGATAGACAAGGATAGCAACACCATTGCAAATCACACACTGCCATTATTACGTGAACCTTACTATACTATAGATGGCGGTGGTATAACGTGGACCTCACTATAGTCACGGTCTGACAAGTTGATCCCTGGACAAGAGAAAGACGGAAACCCCAAATTGATACCAGAAAAGTGTTTGAGTGGAGAAATACAGGGTGAGCATTCACAACAGGGCACCAATAGAGCTAACATGTAAACTCTCCCATAACAACCAACGCTATTTATTCTCTGCCGCTGTGTGCTGTGTGATTGCCCCCATAAGAACCAACGATATTCATTTCACGCCTCTGTGTGAACGCTCCCATAACAAAACTAACGCCATTAACGTCCTGTCTGAATGTGAACGCTCCCATAAGAACCAACGCTGTTAATTTCTATCACTGTGTGAACGCTCCCTTAACACATTGGCTGCCGTGAGGATCTACATTATTTGATCCTTTTTTAATAACAGTTCAATACCTTTTCGACGATTTACCTATTATTAGTGAACAGCGCGGGGTAACTTTGAGGGACCGAGGAAACTACATAAAATGCGGATTGACTTACTTTGTAGCGGTTTTAACGACGACTGGTCTCAGCCAGCTCTGCCGGGAGAAAGCATCCTTCTCCTCCTCCACGGAGAGATAGACAGAGTTAGGTAGAGAGATATTGATTGATTGATTGATTGAGTACTTTATTTATGTAGATTACAATATATACTGGCTTATAAACTTATATACAATAGCTTACAATACAGCAAAATTATAGATGAATTTACATAATATAGACTAAGAAAATAATTATTGAACTGTATATGATATGAAAAAGCAATTTTGTAATATAATAACTATAGATAATAATCATATTGTTATGCATCTACATAAATTGGCGGAGCTTTGGACATATCAATGTCCATTCTTCGGAAAGAATATTAAAAATATCCTCCCCACTAACTCTCTACCAAAAGAGAGAGAGAGAGAGAGAGAGAGAGGAACTAAAAGCAATAAGACTCACTTTACTGATTGCGTTCTAACCAATTAGCATTACCTATTATTATGATTACCTTTTCGACGCTGAACTCGTGGTCCATAAGCAGATGTAATGTGATCGATCTGTCAGCCATCATTTGTCTCAAAGTGGAGAAATCTAGGGGAGGAGTTCTGTGGAGAGCAGTCAGAACAGAGCACCACAATCAGAGTGCGAGACACACCTGCTCTGTACTGCAAGCTGAATGTGAAACGCAGTGCGTCAAATACGTCCGGTCTGGGGCCAGCTTCTACAAATCACAAATTAAACATCATTTATTAGAATTTCCAATCACAAATTATCATAATATTAAAAAATGAATTATGGCCTTCAGTCGACTAAGGCTCAATTCACACTTACGCGACTCAGGTGGAGAAGAGACTGGACTCTAGTGGGGGGCATGTGTTTCCAAATGGTGACACTCAGATCAGTCGATTCTGGTCTCCGCGACGTCACCATTTCAAAACACATGCTCTCCACTAGAGTCCAGTCTCTTCTCCACCTGAGTCGCCTAAGTGTGAGTTGAGCCTAAATAATATGAGTTATTAATTACTGTAACTAATGACTAACTGAGAGCAGTAGGCTATCTTAACTAACCTGAAGGCAGATGTGCCAAATGTTCGTGTAGCAACCTAGCTGTGGTGAAATCCATGCCATCAACCGTCATTAGCCTGGGCTCAGCATACAGACCCACACCTCCGTAAGATACCACTGCAAACCTACAAACAAAATTTAATAAATTATTCACTTCTTTTAATAACTTCTAAATCACTCATAAATATCCTCCTAAAAACATTAGATATACAGTACCCAGTGTATTCAACCGAATAAAGTGTTATCGGATGAGCACGTTAAACTGTCGGTCCCGGCTGAAGTATGACAGTCGTAAGGCCCATTGACGGCTTAAATTATATATTCAGGCGGTGGGACCTTCCCGCAAGGGACTCCCCACCAACAAAAGCCATACGAATTTACTTTTTTAGTGTTATGTGAACGAAAGTCTATAGTGAAGATGTAGCCGTCCTATCTCCCAATATTGTGTGGATTCTCGCTTTAGAAACAACATAGATTGAAATTTGAAGCAACTCGGTTGTGTGTGAAGAGTGCCATTGGAAACAATGGAGATTAAAATTAGAAGCAACTTGAAAAAGTTGACTTTGGTGTGAAGGGTATCATTAGTTTATTGAAAGTATATTATAACGTGAACCTCACTGTACTCTGTAATACGTCTTTGGAAGATGTAGCCGTCCTATCTTCCAATATTGTGTGGATTCTCGCTTTAGAAACAACATAGATTGAAATTTGAAGCAACTCGGTTGTGTGTGAAGAGTGCCATTGGAAACAATGGAGATTAAAATTAGAAGCAACTTGAAAAAGTTGACTTTGGTGTGAAGGGTATCATTAGTATTATTGAAAGTATATTATAACGTGTAATTCAGATTTTATAGATGCAAGGGCTCTCCAACTATGAACGTTACAAACTGGTTGCACACAATATGAATATTAATTATTGATACAAGAGGTGTCCAATAATTGAGGTAACAAACCGGTTTCGCACAAGATGCACCCTGGTGAGTTCGTCGTCGACGGCTGCAGCCATCTGTTGCAGCTGCTTGCGACTGTTCAACGCACGCGTGCAGGCACCCGCCTCCACCACAAGCACCACGTCACTCGACTGCGGCATGCTGGCGCCACTCAGCTCCACTGGGGCATCTGCCTCGCTCAGCTCTGTGCCTGCAACAAATTAATTAGACAATTTCAGATGATACTGTAGCATATTGTGCTGATACAGTTATCATATTGAGGTGATACTGTATCATTTGTGGTGATATGCCATGGTTAAGGAGCGTTATGTTGTAAATGTGACTGTCAACTGAAGCCGATAGTCCTAGTAGTTGTTTTTGGTGAAGCTATGTGACGCTGGTAGTCTCTCATACTGTGCCCTTCTTACACTCTTACACTCCCAACAACACACTAATAAAAGACAGTAATCGGCTTGAAATTTGGAAAATAAACGACTTACACCATGGCATATCTTCATTTGCTATCATACTTGATAGAAGATTAGAGAAAACTCAGGCAAAAATGTCCAGAAGTGAACTCGGGCTTCGACTGCAACAGAGAGTTAGAAACACGGACATTTTGAAAATGATTAATGAAGTATGTGCAGCGGGAAGCTCATCTAATCAAGTGGAGATGGAGGGGACGGTCACGTGGCCAGGATGGAAGCTGACAGATGGGCGAAGAATGGATACCACGGGACAGGACCTGAGTAAGGGGTCGCCCAGCACTCAAAAAATTATTGACAGACACTGAATTGGAAAGTGAAAAATTGTTTTGTGTAAATTAATGTGAAATTGTATTGAATAAAAATACTAAGAAATTGTCAAAAATCACAGATTTATTGAGAGTTAGAAAGACCGGTTTCGGTTGTTACACCATTAATAATAATAATAATAATATCGAGTGACCTGGCTGGCTCAGGTCTGGTGTCAGAGTTTTCAGGTCGCAACTGATCAATAAACTTTTAAACTTCAGTTTATCAGAGATTGACAATGGTGTACGGTAACAACCGAAACCGGTCTTTCTAACTCTCAATAAATCTGTAGTTTTTGACAATTTCTTAGTATTTTTATTTAATATGAATAATTACCACAATATCAACTTCTCAACTACACAAAAAGTGAAATAGTATTTATTGCCAACCACATATACCTCAGAGGCTTTTGTTGTTTTAAAAATGTAAATAAAGCTATATTATTATTATAATCGGCTTGAAATTTGGAACATAAACGACTTACACCATGGGATATCTACTTATGCTATTGGACATTATATGCGTACAGAATGGAGTCTGTTGCAATAATTGTGACTTACCTTCAGAGAAGCGACACCGGACGCAGGTGGCCGGCACCTTGATGGGTGTGTGAGCCAGTTGGCAGGCCTGACTGTAGGCCAGCGCTGCAGCACAGTAGGCATCATCATCGGCATCATGCCAGTCATCAGCCGCATCACTGCTTTGGCCCAGACACGAGCGGTGGTAGAAGCCTGGTTCAACCACATTGTAACAACGGCTCAACTCTGACTCCTGCAAACAAATATCCAATATTTGATCCTCAAGTGAACACAACACTGATGTATTACTACAGTTAAACTAGTAGTTCTGTGAACAGTAGACCTAGCGCTCAGTAAGCTCACTCTTTGACCTGTTGTTATGTTTTCTCAAATATTAATAAATAATTTATCAATTTAAAATGTCTAGAAAAATCCTAAATGAACATAGAGCTTTCTGTCCTATGGTACCGTGACGTGTCGTCCCGCAATGTGAGTGTGAGCGCTGTTATCAGGTCTGGCTACAACTGTCTACAATGTTGATGAAAAGATACATTTATTTACATGATAACAGCGATAACATGATAACACTTTTATTTAAAAGATACATTTAGGCTACCATTTTATCATTTATACTGGCAACAGTTGCTCTTCCGGATGAAACACATACGATTGCATGAGAGCTTTTATACTCGCAACAGTTGCTCTGCCGGTTAAAACATATAGGATATATATGTTTTATGTACAAGACCTTTCATACCTTGAAAACAAATAGAGCGGTACAATTAGCCTGCCGCTGTGCAGGAGTGGCAATAGTTACTCTGCCGGATGAAACTCAAAGGATAATATGAGATCTTCCATACAAGCAATAGTTGCTCTACTAAATGAAACACTTGGGATACTATGAGACCTTCAATACCGGTTATAGTTGCTCTACTAAATGAAACACATGGAATACTTAGAGACCTTTCATACCGGCAACAGTTGCTCTACGAATGGGATACTATGAGACCTTCATACCGGTAATAGTTGCTCTACCGAATGAAACACATGGGATAATATGAAACCTTCAATACAGGCAATAGTTGCTCTACCGAATGAAACACATGGGATATTATGAAACCTTTAATACAGGCAATAGTTGCTCTACTGAATGAAACACATGGGATACTATGAGACCTTTCATACAAGGAATAGTTGCTCTACTAAATGAAACACATGGGATACTATGAGACCTTTCATACCGGTAACAGTTGCTCTACAAAATGAAACACATGGGATACTATGAGAGCTTTTACCTTGGAAGCAAATAGAGCAGCACACTTGGCCTGACGCTGAGCCGGTGTGGCCCCACCTGGGCCCATGTTGCGTGCCGAGCTGTGAGTTGGCACATGGCAAATGTCGTGTGTGCCTCCACCCAACAGCCAGCTGTCCACAAATGTGGCCGCGTCAGCTGTCAGCTGGCCGTCAGCTGTTGTCAGGTCGTTGCTCCACTCGCTGTCCATTGTGCCCAGCAGGCCAGCTGTTTTGCCATAGTACCAACCTGACACAAACAAATAAATTAGATAATATAGATCAGAATAACTATCGAATAAATTACAGAATGAATGGATAAATATGAGCCAGTGAAATCAAATATTAATTTTAAATAATATGATTTGTATCCAAGTAAGGCCCAGTTTCCAAGGTTAGGATTCAGCTAAGTTCTAGACTTTAAACAGCTAGAGACAGAAAATTAGCTTTCCAAAACAGGGCGTAGTCGCAGCCCATGTTTAAATTGAATTTCGAAAAACTTGAAAATTGAGCATAAAATGAAATAAAGAGTAAAGTTTCAGCTATTTTGAATTATTTAGGAATGTTTTATTTTGTCAAGGAAAAACGTTCCCAATTATAGAGATGGGAAAATAAAAATTATCATAAAAACTGCGACTTTCGGGGCGTTTCGGAAAGCCAATATTCTGACTCCAGCAGTTTAAAGTCTAGATTTAGCTAAGTTCTAGACTTTAAACAGACTTTAAGTGCCACATAACCTAGATAGGCCTACATTTGGACTGTTGTATAAATTAGAATTGGAACCGTTTTGGGCGTAACAATAGCGTGAGTAGATACCCCATGGTATAGGGCGTTCATGTCACAACTTTTACTGTTATCTCAAGCCGATTACTGTTGATTATTGTCGAATTTTACTGTTCTGTTGGGGTGAGAGTGTATGAACGGCACAATATGAGAGACTACCAGTGAGAGACTACAGGAACTATATGTATTTCCATAAGGTCTATAGTTTCAATCAGGTACTTGTGGATGAGAATACTGCGTGAGGTCTACTGTTCACAGAACTACTAGCTTCATTATGGAACGGTTCTACAATATTGACAGTGACTCAGTCGAATTTTAAAAATACTGAACAATTGTCAAAACCACAGATTTTATTAAAATTAGAAAGACCGGTTTCGGTTGTTACACCATTATCAATCTCTGGTAAACTAAAACCATAGAGAAACAATAGCGTAAGTAGATATCCCATGGTATAGGGAGTTAATGTCGTAACTTTTACTGTTATCTCAAGCCGATAGTCCACATAGTTCTTTCCCGTGAAGCTGTGTGACGCTGGTAGTCTCTCATATTGTGCCGTTCATACACTCTCACTCCAACAAAACAGTAAAAATCGACAGTAGTCAGTTTGAGATAACAGTAAAAGTTGCGACATAAACGCCCAAACCATGGGATATCTACTCACGCTATTGTTACGCCCAAAACGGTTCAAATTCTAATTTATACAACAGTCCAAATGTAGCTAGGTTATGTGTCACTTAAAGTCTGTTTAAAGTCTAGAACTTAGCTAAATCCCGAGCTCGGAAACCGGCCCTAAATATATCTAGATGAATATTTGTATTTGAAATAAATGAAATGAAATATGACCAACCTTCCAGTGTGAAGACACAAACACCGTGCTGGAAGGCACACTGCAACTGGAACCCGCGTTTACCAGTGACTGTAGCCACGCCCCTTTCCTGCACAACTGACATAGCGCCCACGTCTATTGGCAGCCGCCTTCCCCCACTGGCCACGCCCCCACCGCCACTGACCACGCCCCCTGTGCTGTTACTGTTAGGAGGAGACGAGGACATCTGTCTTCCCCCTCCACCGCCGCTCGTCACAGACACCGTCTGCCTTGTCATGTCCACTGTTACAGTGCTACCGCCTGCAATCATATATAATATTGTAATCATTATATAAATAAATTACATTGAATAAACTAAACGAGATACTAATTTAAATGCTGTCAACCACCTTGAATAATTGATAATTGATGCATTGTTTTATATGTTACTAGCAGGAAACCCATGCTCTGCAAGGGTCTATTTTATAACTTGACATAATGAAATCTTGAAGAATTGAAAAAAGGCCTATAATCATCCTTGGTTGATTAAGAATCTGTATGCAAAATTTCAAGTTAATCAGTCGAGTCGTTGAGACATGATGATGCGTCAAACATCATTTTATATTTCACATTTTCCTATCCCGTACGTTTATAAGCCAGTTTTCTACGTTATTATAGTATTAACACAAGAAAAAAAGTACCAATGATTATTATGGGGATGTACACACACTCCTATAGTGAGGTCCACGTTATAATGGCAGTGGAGAAAGATAGGAGAAAAACGTTGCCGATCCTCTGTCTTGTCAATGCCTTCTATAGACGGTAGCTGATACAGGTTTATTAAGGTAATAGTAAGGCTCAACTCACACTTAGGCGACTCAGGTGGAGAAGAGACTGGACTCTAGTGGAGAGCATGTGTTTCCAAATGGTGACACTCAGACCAGTCGATTCTAGTCTCCGCGACGTCACCATTTGGAAACACATGCTCTCCACTAGAGTCCAGTCTCTTCTCCACCTGAGTCGCCTAAGTGTCAGTTGAGCCTAACTGTTCATTCTCGTTTAAAATAATCAATTATACTTTATTAAGCAAGAAATTATATTTTTCAATAATTTCATAATTAAGATGAAATATTTTTGTTAATTAATTCTACATTGTTAAATGACAATCTGGAAACAGAGCAAAGCGGAAAAGAGATAGCACTATCGGCTTTGTTGAATGATAGACAAGGATAGCAATACCATTGCTAACCAAACACTCCCATTATAACGTGGACCTCACTATAGGATGAACACTGCTATAAGTTGAATTCTTTATTGATTGATACAATAATCATCATCAAAATGTTAGGGAGAGAAAACATAAGTTAACCTTGTGCTATTCTTCTCCCAAATTTAGATAAGGTTACACATAGTCCCAAATAGGTTAAGTCTTGTAGTTGTTCACTTCATAAAATTTTCAGACCTACAATTACAGTTTTAACAATGATTGAGGTAGCCTATTTGTAGTATAAATTAGAGAAAAAGCAAGAAATGGTCAAATAAATATTTATTAATTCTACTTTTTAATACATACCAGCCATTAGCACAACTTGTCTCCGATTGTCGTTGAGTGTAGTGAAGATGAGTTGAAAGTCGCGGTCGACAAAATCGGCAGCCAACAGCGCATGAGCAGTGCATCGACCAATCGCTTGCGAGGATGATGACGTCATCGCTAAGCCACGCCCATTCCAGCTCACCAGTCGCAGCTGATTGGAGGAGCAACACAAAAATTAACCAAATTATTGCAAATCATACAATTATTATGATGTCAAAAAATTCTTAGAATAGGAATTAATATCAAATCAGAAGACTAAGAAATTGTCAACCACAGATTTTATTGATATAACTATGAATATGTTATAACTATGATTTAATTGACCAATGCCTTTTGTCTGTATGTACGATGTAATGCATTCAAGGCCGAGCGCGTTCATAGAATTCTATGAGGTTTGGTAGGAATATTCCCCCTTTTAACTGTGCAAAGATTCGTATACACAAGGTTTTTTGAAATTTTGCAGTTTAAGGATAACATGAAAGGAAAAGGAATTTCCTCCATACTCCTATATCACTATATATTATCTTCTACTCTAAAGATAGGATTAATCAGACTATAGATGAATGCATAATCAATCAGCTGACAAGTGGATTATTCATTGCATGCATTACACAGATGTCTGGAGAAGCCGGTGAACAGGTGACACCAGATGAGAAAACTGCGTGAGGTCTACTGTTCACAGAACTACCAGTAAATAAATGAATGAATGAATGAATGAATGGGCTCTGACCTGATTGGTCAATATTATAGCATGCGCTCTGAAGGGAGGAAGCCAATTGGTGGAGTCGAGTAGAGGCAGATATGAATGATAGGCCGTCCACCATAGAGATGAATTGGTCGGGTTGAACCAGAGCTGCATCTTTACTAGACGCTTGTATTCCGGGATTTCCTGAAAACATCAACAAAATAGTTATTTGTGCAACTAGTGCGCAAAGTGACAGTTTGCTGCACCGAAAGAAACGTTTACGCCCGAGCCGTAGGCGAGGGCGGAATGGTTTGTTGAGTGCAGCAGAGGAACTTTGCGCACGTATTTCACATTAAGTTTTTCCTACAGTTACCATTGAATATGAAAAGTGGGTAATTATGGGTAAAATTGCCTGAAATGCATCAAATGTTTTTCTGTGTAATTTTATTATTGATAAAAACCTTAATCCTAAAATCCTAAAGTCCTCGTTGTCCTTGGTTATAATATATAATGAATAATAATTAGCGCGTTGTGCTTGGTTGCACCTCTGCTCACTATAGCAGCCACAGCAGTCACTGTTACCAACTTCATTTTGATTTTGCTGCACTGTTGCTCCATATAACCTACTAAGTATTTTGCGTTGCCATGTTGCAAATCTGGAGTGCAGAAAAATTTTTCCCGCACTAGAGCGGAAAAGTGATTCTTTGCGTTCTGTAATCAGTGCAGCAATGGCCACTTTTCAACGTAACTGTAGGAAAACATATTTTCAATCTATTTCATTATCCATGACGAACTGTAACTGTAAGTAATAATCCTTTTGTCAACTATTTTCAACGAAACTACAGTCTAATATCTTTGAATATTAGTTATTAAAAACTAGTAGGCCTACTCACTGTGGAGCGCTTTCGGATTTTTAAAATCCATTTTCAACACTCAATTCAATTCAATTCAATTTTATTTTTCATGTTATGCATCATATATAATACAATATTAACACAAGTCACAAAAATCACATCATAAATACATTACAAATATTACTACAATATTTATATAATATAGTCTAAATCATTGAAAAAATAAGTTAATATCACAGATGGAATATTGAAGTTGGATGAACCAAAAAACAGTGGAATCAAAAGTCTACAATTCTGAAAAGTTGCAGATCATAGAATTAAGTGGCATTTTAGTTTTTAATTAACCATAATTCAATTTATTACTTGTAATGGCTAAACAATGGTAAGCAAAGACAATAGTCACATACATTCAAATTTTAACATTCATTTACAAAGTAAGACTAGATAAATTTTTAAAATTGTGAGAATATAATATTTGAAAGCTTATAAATAATATGTCAAATACAACTCAAGTGACGAAGCAGTGTGTGATTACAATCATAACCTCAACTTTTGGACAATATTAGGCCTAATATTTTATCAAATTTTTTGGAGAGAAATAGTACAGGCTCAGCCTAGTTTTTCCTTCAATGTCATAATTGTATTATGATTATAGTGTTTTATACAATAAATAAATGGAAAAATAAAAATCATACTTATATAGAAACAATAAAATCTGGAAACATTAACATTGCATTCGAAAGTAACACGATAGATTCTTAATACATTTTTCCAGTCTTATTTTGTTTTTCTCTAATCAGTTTATTAGGGATTGCCAACTATAGGGACACTGGGCTATCAACCAGATTTTCAGTCTTGTCCTGAGAACTGCCAGTGTTTGAGCCTCTTTCAAGTGGTTCGGCAACCAATTAGAGCTAGATTTGTAAAAGGTCGTTCTATGTGGCTCGATTCTCAACGCACCTCTGGATCTTGTGTTATGATTATGGATATTTGACCCTGTTGTCCAATTTGTCTTGTATTTGAAGGCAAAGATAGATACATCTATATATATATATATAAAAGCGAAATGGCACTCACTCACTAACTGACTGACTGACTCACTCACTCACTCACTCACTCGCATAACTAAAAATCTACCGGACCAAAAACGTTCAAATTTGGTAGGTATGTTCAGTTGGCCAGTTAGAGGCGCACTAAGAAATCTTTTGGCAATATTTTAACTCTAAGGGTTGTTTTTAAGGGTTTAAAGTTTGTCTTTTAGCATGTAGAATATTATTCTTCTTCTCCCAATCTCTTAATTATAATTGAAAATTCCATATCATATGTTACTATAGAACTATAATCTAGATAGAGTACCTCTTCGAAACAGTTGTTAACTGGCAACTAAATTAATATTTTAGTCAGGTTGGCATTAAGTTGAGTTGACTTTGTTAGGTTGGAACCAAGTTGAAGATTTAAATGCATTTATCGCGGAAAAATTGATTGGGCACTGCTACTTCAATCCGGGGAATATTTTATTACTAGCAGTCAGGCTCGCTTCGCTCGCCATATCCGTTTAGCCAGCCGTTCAGTCTGGACCACCGACTGGATTGTCCTAACATATGATAAAAATGCCCAAATAAAAAATGCAGGCGAGCGAAGCGAGCCTGCTGATCTCATTCTCGGATGATCCAGTCGTGGGTCCAGGGGGCGGAGCCCCCTGGCTAGACGGATATGGCGAGCGAAGCGAGCCTGATGGCTAGTAATATATATAAAGAGCAGGGACAGTCATTATTGCTGCTGATCGGAAGAGAGAACGGCATGAGGACCTCGGTGGCTTTCTAAATATAATTCGAATTATTCTCTTTTGAGCCCTAAAGACCGGCAGAGAGTTTCCTGAGCCCCCCCTCCCCCCCAAAGAAGTATTCCATAGGACAGTAGAGGCTCGAAGTATCCATGGTAGGCAGTGACAACTGCCTCTCGGTCGAGCATACTAGAAAGCCTTGACACCAGAAAAGCTGCAGAAAGCTTCAGTTTTTTCAGGAGTGAATCAATGTGAACAGTCCATGACAAGCCCTGGTCAATTGCCAATCACAAGAAACCGGCAGAAGAGGAGGACTGCACAGTGCACATTCCCACCATCTATACTGACTTGGAGGTGATCTATGAATCTGAAATTCAATAAAAGATGTTTTGGTAATATCATAGAAAACTATAGCTTGAGTAGATATCCCATGGTATAGGGCGTTTATGTCGCAACTTTTACTGTTATCTCAAGTCGATTACTAACGATTATTGTAGATTTTTACTGTTTTGGTCGGGTGAAAGTATATGAACGGCACAATATGAGAGACTACCAGCATCACACAGCTTTTTGGGAAAGAAATACGTGGACTATGGGCTTGAGATAACAGTAAAAGTTGCGACATAAACGCCCTATACCATGGGATATCTACTCAAGCTATTGTTTCTCTATGGTAATATTCACCTCCAACTTATTTGCCCTGCACCAGTGTTGGTCACCTCACAAACAACAGCATTTCCAGTCAACTGAAGTTCTTCTATATTTTTACACACTGAAAGTGTAAAAAAAAATCTAAAAATCCGAAAGCGCTCCACAGTGAGTAGGCCTACTAGTTTTTAATAACTAATATTCAAAGATATCGGACTGTAGTGTCGTTGAAATAGTTCACAAGAACATATTTTTAATGTACTTTCAATGAGTATCTATAGTCTAAAGCTGAACATAGCAAATGAGTGGCTTGAGATAAAGGACACAACAACGTTTCATATTGATATTAAAATTCTTATTGTACAATAATTATGTTCTAATGAATTATTTTGACAATGGTATTTTTTTCTGAAGAACGTTGCAATAGAATGATCTATTGAGCTTCCTAGGAAAATTGGAATAAAGATGTTCAAATACTGTAGATGCTACAAAGATGTTGATACCATAACAACTATCGTCATACAAAGTATTATTACAATGCACAGTTACTATTAAAAAGAATAAGAGTGAAATTAAAATGATTGTCCTCCATTAATTAATGTGATTGTCCCACCATTAAAAAAGTCAATAATACTAAGTATTTGGGAATTATAATTGATGAAAACCTTAAATGGGATGTTCATATTAAATACATATGTAGAAAAATTAGATATTTATCTTTTAAATTTTATCAAGTTAACAGAATTCTTAATAAGAACCACCTGAAAATGATGTATCATGCTCTAGTCAAGTCAATTCTGCAGTATGGCATAGTTGTTTGGGGAGGCTATTTCAACTGTCATATTGCTGAGTTATCTATAGCACAAAAACTGATAATTGAATGTATAAGGAGGCAATTAATTTACATAGGTACTAAAATAATAAACCTCATTCCAAATCACTTTCTCATGGACAATAAGATCAGCGGAAAAATTAAACTGGACATACAGTAATTTCTTCTTCCATTTAGATATATGACTCGAGATTTCTGCTCCAGCATTTTTTTTTTCATCAGTTTTTTCATTTTTCAGTGGACTCGCTTACCTTTATTTTGAGTACCTATTCCTCTGTTTTCTTCCTTCCCCCCATTTCTCCCTTCCTTTTTTCCTCATTACTTCTCTTCTCTTCTTTGCCTGCCTATTACATGGGAAACTATAGTTGGCTAGGTATCTTCCTCTCTTTTTTTTTCTCTTCTCCAACACACCCTAACACTAAGCCCATGGTTTTTTATATTTGTAACATTTTATTGTGTTTTATTTGTTTCGTAAATCTTTGTAATTTTGTTTTGTCTTGTTTTGTGTGTTTTTAATAAATTGAATTGAAATTGAATTGATTCAGGCTCCCAGAAAAGCATGGAAATGAGGAAACTGTTGAGGAAAAATAAGAAAGATGATGATAGCCAAGAAAAAGGAAAAGAAGAATAAGAATATGATGCAGAGAAAGAAGAAGAGATAATTTACCTGGAAATTGGGTGTTTCGTTGAAAGCATGCCAAGGCATGGGCAGCTTTTGTTCCAGTATGATGAAGCCTTTCTCCGGACTGAATAGGAACAACGTTTTCGGTTTGTGATTGCTGTAAAACAAAACAAATTGAATTTAAAAATTTGAACAAAAAACAATTTATAATTTTTATTTAGAATAGCGCGCATTAGATGTCCCATGCTTTATTCAATTACTAACCTGAATTTCAAAAACTATAAAATGATCGGTAAATGATATTGGAGTGCTGAGAGTTGTAATAGACTCTCATCTTTGGTAGAGAGTTAGTGGGGAGGATATTTTTAATATTCTTTCCGAAGAATGGACATTGATATGTCCAAAGCTCCGCCAATTTATGTAGATGCATAACAATATGATTATTATCTATAGTTATTATATTACAAATTGCTTTTTAATATCATATATAGTTCAATAATTATTTTCTTAGTCTATATTATGTAAATTCATCTATAATTTTGCTGTATTGCAAGCTATTGTATATACGTGTATAAACCAGTATATATTGTAATCTACATAAATAAAGTACTCAATCAATCAATCTTTCATGGAAACAGCACCATGAATATCTGAATAACAAACTCAACTCGTTGAAAAATTTAAAATCCTCTCTGGACGTGTGGGCTCTTAAGCCTGGTTTTCATCAGTAGAGTTAGTGGTAGAGTTCCCTGGGCAAGTACTAACTATCTTGTGAACTCTCCCAATGAAAACGATCATGGTAGAGTACTAGTTTTTAGTAGAGTAGATGTGGGATAGCACTCTACCACTTGCCTTCCCCCACCACCGCCTCTCACTCTACTTTACCACTACTATCCTAATAAAAACAGTAGAGTATTGAAATTGTGACAGAGTTTGAAATTTGAAGAAGCAACTAGCCTACTAGACTATAAATGCAGATTCGCATGGATACAATACACCAAATAGAAGAGACTATTGCTATGCTTCACTGTATCATAGAAAAGCTCTTTTTGAGAAAAAACCTACATATATGGGCCTTAAATTTATTAGACAGCATCCTACTCATTTGAAAAATTGTCAAGATATCAATGTTTTTGAGAAGGAGTTGAAAAGTTTGTTGATGCTTGGAGTGTTCTATACCACAGAAGAGTTTATGTGTAGAGAGGGTTCCTTTGTGTGATTTTTTCTTCTGTTTTTGTATTACTGTATGTATTATACATTTTGTGTCAATTCTTAATCTATACTCTGATTAGAGTCTCTGGGAAGCTTTAAAAAACAAACAAACAAACTCGGTTGGGTGTGAAGAGTGTCATTGGAAACAACGGAAATTAAAATTAGAAGCAACTGGCTTCGGGTTGACTTCGGGTGAGAAGGGTATCATTAGTTTTTTGTGTAGTTGAGAAGTTGATATTGTGGTAATTATTCATATTGAATGAAAAAAGACTAAGAAATTGTCAAAAAACCACTGATTTATTGATAATTAGAAAGACCGGTTTCGGTTATTACACCATTGTCAATCTCTGATAAACTAAAATACAGTTAATCAGATACAGTTAATACTAAAACAGTTTATCAGAGATTGACAATGGTGTAATAACAGAAACCGGTCTTTCTAATTATCAATAAATCAGTGGTTTTTTGACAATTTCTTAGTCTTTTTTCATTCGGTATCATTAGTATATTGAAAGCTACACTACGCTGGTGGATTTAGGACGTGTAAAGAGACCTTAGAAATGATAAAACTTTGAAATATTAGAATAATTTGTCACCTCATCTCATTGTCGAGCGCACTGCTTGCCAGTTCGGTTGCCCGCCGATAGAGCGCAGGCAACGCTTGACGCATGCGCTGTTCGACGTCCAACGCCCTGTAGATGTCGGCCATTTTGTGTGCGAATTGGCGCGCAGTCTGAATGGTGGCATTGACCAGAGGCAGCTTGCCCAACTCCAGTACTTCCCCGTAGATCTCGCCACCCACCTCCGTCAGTTCTCTACCGAAGGGAACCTGCCAACAATGCCATTCTATTATTAATTCCACAATGATATAACCAAAAACATAACCTATTTTTGGCCAATTTCTATCTAAATTTGGGAAAGGAACAGTTTTGGGCTTCAAGCCTGTTGTTCCTTTCCCAATCAAAGTTGAGAATTATATTGTATTTATCAATACATAAATAAATAAATATTGTAGTGAGATAAAGTCAGTGGAAATGATAGGTCAGCAGAGTTGCCGATTCTCAGTTACCACCGCTTTCTATAGTATAGTAAGGTTCATGTAATAATGGCAGTGTTTGATTAGCAATGCTTTTTCTATCCTTGGCTATCATTCAACAAAGCAGATAGCGCTATCTCTTTCTCGCTTTGTTCTGTTGCCAGATCGTCTTTCAACAATGTAGAATTTATAATCAATTGTTATAATTATTTAAAAATATAATTGTTTGCTTAATAAAATACATTTGATTATTTTAAACGAGAATGAACAGTTAATATTACATCAATAAACCTGTATCAGCTACCGTCTATAGAAAGCATTGACAAGACAGAGGATCGGCAACGTTGTTCTTCTATCTTTCTCCACTGCTATTATAACGTGTACCTCACTATAGGAAATAGAGCTGTCTGCTATGTCTAATGACAGACAAGGATAGCAACACCAATGTTAACGTGGACCTCACTATATAATATACTGTCATAGAGAAACAATAGCGTAAGTAGATATCCCATGGTATAGGACGTTGCAACTTTTACTGTTATCTCAAGCCGATTACTGTCGATTATTTTCGATTTTTACTGTTTTGTTGAGGTGAGAGAGTATGAACGGCACAATATGAGAGACTACCAGCGTCACACAGCTTCACGGGAAAGACCTACGTGGACTATCAGCTTGAGATAACAGTAAAAGTTGCAACATAAACGTCCTATACCATGGGATATCTACTTATGGTATTATTTCTCTGATACTGTATATGTAAGAAGTTGTACTTACCAGCCTTTCACTGCGATGTATTATTGAAAGTTTTATATGCGACCAAATTTGAAATAATAGATTTGAATATTACCTGAACGACTAGTTTGTCATTAAGCACTGCCAGCATGTAGCTAGAATACATCTGAATATTGGCAGCCAGCGTATTTGAAGTGAGATTCTTGTATAAACTGAAAATAAGCAGACAAAAACAGCAACTGAAAAATCACAATTGAAAACGATAGCCACATTAGAAGAAGAAGCAAACTAATTCATTTTTGTTATTGAAATTGAAGAAAGAGGTTGTAGGCTAAATTATGAGACACCAAAGTGTCCAGACAACATCAAACTGATAATAATTTAAATACAGTAATAATACATTTAAATATAAAGAAAATAAAAATCTCAGTACCCTTTTTTGAAATATTTTATCACTACATGTTTCGGACATTTATGCCATTTTCAAAATGCATTTGAAAATGGCATAAATGTCCGAAACATGTAGTGATAAAATATTTCAAAAAAAGGGTACTGAGATTTTTATTTTCTTTATATTTATATTACAAGTAGCCCTATAAAGAAAAGAGATAATAATACATTTATCCTAAAAAAAACTCCTCCACATGTAGAGATCGGCACATTCATTTCCTGGCGTAGTGTAATTATTCCCATAAAATGGAGTTATTCAATTCTTGACTAGAAGGAAACCAGTGTCTATTTTAAAACTTGGCGTAATGAAATCTTGAAGAATTGAAAATAGGCCTATAACCATCCTCGGTTAATTAAGAATCTATTTATGCAAAATTTCAAGTTAATCAGTCCAGTAGTTGAGACATGATGATGCTTCATTCGTGTATTTCCTATCTCGTACGTGTATAAGTCAGTTCTTTACTTTATTATAGTACTAGCCGTCAGGCTCGCTTCGCTCGCCATATCCGTCTAGCCAGGCGGAGCCCCCTGGACCCCCGACTGGATCGTCCAAGAATGAGATCAGCAGGCTCGCTTCGCTCGCCTGCATTTTTCATTTGGACATTTTTATCATATGTTAGGACAATCCAGTCGGGGGTCCAGACTAAACGGCTGGCTAAACGGATATGGCGAGCGAAGCGAGCCTTACTGCGAGTAATATAATATTCCCAGGATTGAAGTAGCAGTGCCCAATCAATTTTTCCGCGATAAATGCATTCAAATCTTCAACTTGGTGCCAACCTAACAAAGTAAAATCAACTTAATGCCAACCTGACAAAATTATTAATTCAGTTGCCAGTTAACAACTGTTTCGAAGAGGTACTCTATCTAGATTATAGTTCTATAGTAACATATGATATGGAAATTTCAAGTAATAATTATTAAGAGATTGGGAGAAGAAGAATATAAATGCTAAAAGACGAACTTTAAACCCTTAAAAACAACCCTTAGAGTTAAAATATTGCCAAAAGATTTCTTAGTGCGCCTCTTAAGGGCCAACTGAACATACCTACCAAATTTGAACGTTTTTGGTCCGGTAGATTTTTAGTTATGCGAGTGAGTGAGTGAGTGAGTGAGTCAGTCAGTCAGTCAGTCAGTCAGTCAGTCAGTCAGTCA
Source organism: Nilaparvata lugens (assembly GCF_014356525.2). NCBI lineage: Eukaryota > Metazoa > Arthropoda > Insecta > Hemiptera > Delphacidae > Nilaparvata > Nilaparvata lugens. The sequence goes on along the minus strand of NC_052517.1, from coordinate 19,337,315 downwards.
GTCAGTGAGTGAGTTCCATTTCGCTTTTATATATATAGATAGATAATGTGTGAACGTTCCCTTTAGAAGCAATGTAAATCATATTCTGCCACTGAATTAAATTTCATAGGAACCAACTGCGCTCATTTTCCGTCGTGTAACGCTCTTATAACAAACTCAAGTATTCATTCTTCCACCCATAAGAACACACCCATAAGAAACAACACTTTTCATTTCCACCTCTATGTGAACACTCCCTTAAGAAACAACACTTTTCATTTCCACCTCTATGTGAACACTCCCATAAGAAACAACACTTTTCATTCCCACCTCTGTGTGAACACTCCCATAAGAAACAACACTTTTCATTCCCACCTCTGTGTGAACACTCCCATAAGAATCAATTGAATTCATTTCCCACTTCTGCATGAACACTCCCATAAGAAATAATTGAATTCATTTCCCACTTTTGTATGAACACTTATAAGAAACAACACTTTTCATACCAACATCTGTGTGAACACTCCCATAAGAATCAATACTTATCATTCCCACCTCTGTGTGAATACTCCCATTAGAAATACTTTTCATTTTTCATCTCTGTGTGAACACTGCCATAAGAAACAATTGAATTGATTGACTGACCGTTCGAGATCGCGTGTGAGGTTGGTGTTCTTGGCAAAGTAGTCGGACTGCAACAGTTCGGCCTGGCTTCGGTCGAACAGCTCGAATATGCGGCGGCTCTGCTCCCAGGCCATTGAGTCGACGTAATGCACCAGTCTTATGACGGTGGGCTCGGCGTACTGAAGCGCGCGCGACCAATGCAAATGCAGCCATTCGCCGCTGTCCCGCCACAAGCGGTCCAGCGAAGACATCACTGATATGTGCAAGTCCTGTACAACACATACATCGATTAATATTTTTTTTTTTTGAATGAATGAATGAATTTTATTTGCCAAAAACAAAATACAAAAAAGCTTTACAAAAAATAAATATAAGTATATGCTACTGCACTTAAACCAAGATACATACATTTATTTAATTAGATATAATAACGAAAAGATATCCTTTACATTACAAACAATAGTTTTAAAATAAAGATTCAATTTATGATCACATGCATAAGTACAGTAGGTGAGGCAAAAACACCGGCAAAAGGAAGATTCCTTGTGCGCCAGTGTGAGTCGTAAATCAGCTTAATCAGGGATGTAATATATAAACTTGAATCTAGCGTATGAAGTGTTTGAAAATATAATTTATAATATGAAGTTGATTATTGTATAAAAGTCAACGATTGGAAATAATTCAAGTTTAGCCATGCCTCTATGGCTCTTTCTGTGTTTATTATTTCGGAAATTATTAAGTGGAAATTCACTTTCTAGTATATTTATGAATTTACTGCTAATGTAGTAAAGTTGCCTTCTAAGAAGAGCTGAGTTGGTGTTATATATTTCATATTTTCTTATTGTATTAGGTCCAAGATTATAACTTATGTCATCGCCTGGAGGGAAATTATGCTCGTATTTAAAACTGTAATTTGTTATGCAACTAAGATATAACTGTCGTATAGTTTTAACATCAAATTCACTGAACAAAATCTTACTATCATAAGTTATACATATTAGTAGGTTATTGATAAATATATGGAGAGATACTACAACATAATCCTCCTATACAATCAGATAATTCGATAACGTAAAGTGAAGTAAATTCACAGATAAATGGTCCAGTTACGACATCAGTGACGACATCAGTGTGAACGTCCTGCCACTTAGTATTAGATGAATAGCAAGAGAAAATATAGCATAAGTTTACTAGCTTTACTAGGCTTTTTAGCTGTGTACTAATTCGAGGGTGTAATAATTCTATAGTGAGGTCCACGATATATAGTTGCAGTGATAGTAGTTTTAATTTTTCTGCTCAAAATTTTCAAGTTTATTTCAATATTATTGAAACTTTCGGATTGTTTAGTGTTATTTCCGGCTCTTATCAACCCTTCGAAATTCAAAATTCATCAGTCATATCTCGAATACGTATTCTCTGAGTGTTAATCTTTGGTGAAAACAGAAATTTTAAACTTAACCTCACTTTGGACTATTTATTTGCCAAAATCAAGGAATTGAAGAAGTTTTGGGCAATTGCCTGTTTCTCTTTCCAAATATCGTGTTTGTGACTGTTCTAATAAATAAATAAATAAATAAATAATGACGGTGGTGGAAGATAGGTGAACAACCTTGCCGATCCTCTGTCTCGTCAATGCCTTCCATAGACGGTAGCTGATACAGGTTCATTGATGTAATATCAACTGTTCATTCTCGTTTAAAATAATCAATTATAATTTATTAAGCAAGAAATTATATTTTTCAATAATGTCATAACGAATTTTCATGATTAAATTTTGTTAATTAATTATTCAATTCAATTCAAAACTTTATTGTTTCTTCCAAAACCAATACATTCAAAAATTTCACTTGAACAGCAAAAATACAAGAAACCAATCACCTGCAAGGAAAATCCTGTGCGCAGGTGAGAGTTGCCAACATTACATTAACAAAAAATAATAAGAAATTTAATATCATAATATTAAATGAAAGAGATGAAGAAGTGGAAGAAGGAGAAAGGGAAAGAGAAAGAAAAAGAAAGAGATGTAAGAGTGCCAGCAAAACATACCTTGATAGAGAAAGATAATATGATTTAATCAAGAATTTTATCCTCTATTCTAGTGGTTATTATCCATTCAATAGATCTTCTTTTGAACAATTTATCGGATCTACCATTGATATGTTCAATGAGGTAATCTGGAATGTTGTTAATCAATTTATTAATTCTACATTGTTGAAAGACGGTCTGGCAACAGAGCGAAAGAGATAGCGCTATCTGCTTTGTTGAATGATAGACAAGGATAGCAATACAATATTTCTAATCAAACTGCCATTATGTATCTCAAATAAATAAATAAATAAATAAATAAATAAATAAATTATAACGTGGAGCTTACTGTAGGCTGGTCAATAACGGAAGGACATGCATGATGATAAACATGTGTGTAAAAGCAGCAATACATTTTACAAAAGCATTTGATCAACCAGCTGAGTTGCATCCAGCTATTTGAGACAACCAGGATATATTATAGTATATACATGTCGACTATTGCCTACAATAATTTACTGTAATAGACTACAGCCGTTAATACAACGCGGCTACAGTCGTATCTTATAAATTGGACCATACAATTTAAAAATCAAGAGAATTCTATATCTTCACAACATATTTAATACTTCGGTCCACTTGTTTCATAGTAAGTAATATGAAATTTAATAGTAAAAAAATATTAAACAAAACAGACCTTTTTCAAGCTCATTAACTCCTCATGGAGCTTTTTCTCTCCTCATGGAGAGATACTTGCACTTTGGTCGCTAGATTCACAAATAGCTGCACTGACCTTGATTCATATAATGCAGGTAACAAAATAATTGATAGATTATTAAAGTGACTTTTACAACACTATTATATAAAATTGACTGATAGATACGGTACATATTATAATTGCACTGACCTTGATTCATATAATGCAGGTAACAAAATAATTGATAGATTATTAAAGTGACTTTTACAACACTATTATATAAAATTGACTGATAGATACGGTACATATTATAATTGCACTGACCTTGATTCATATAATGCAGGTAACAAAATAATTGATAGATTATTAAACTGACTTTTACAACACTATTATATAAAATTGACTGATAGATACGGTACATATTATAATTGCACTGACCTTGATTCATATAATGCAGGTAACAAAATAATTGATAGATTATTAAACTGACTATTACAACACTATTATATAAAATTGACTGATAGATACGGTACATAATTGCACTGACCTTGACAACACGATCATATTTGGCTGTGACCTTGGAGAGGAACTGGGAGAGTGACGTCATTACATCGCCCCTTGCCACTCGCATCACAACGGCTGATAGCTTCTCATAGCTCACTCTGACACTCTCTATGGTCCACACCAGAGACTGCCGAATCGTTTCCCCCGTCTCACCCAGCACCTGTCACACACACAGCAACGCAAGCATTACAAACAACACACATTGAAATTTGAAGCGACTCGGTTGTGTGTGAAGAGTGCCATTGGAAACAATAAAGATTAAAATTTAAAGCAACTGAGAAAAAGTTGGTTCAGTGTGAAGGGTGTTATTACAAACAACAAAGATTGAAATTTGAAGCAACTGGGAAAAAGTTGGTTCTGTGTGAAGAATGCCAAAAGAAAACACATATTTAATAGCGGCAACAGTTGCTTTGGTGTGAAGAGTGCCAAAAGAAACAACACATATTTGATAGCGGCAACAGTTGTTTTGGTGTGAAGAGTGCCAAAAGAAACAACACATATTTAATAGCGGCAACAGTTGCTTTGGTGTGAAGAGTGCCGAAAGAAACAACACAGATTTAATCGTGGCAACAGTTGTTTTGGTGTGAAGGGTGCCATAAGAACGTACCTGCCACAATTCGGCGACAATTTTGGGCAACGATCCCACTCTGTCCTGGAACGACATTTCCTCAATCATTGACAGATAGACGTTGTAGGCATCTCTCAGGTAGAATTCGTTCGCTTCAAATGCCTCATCCACATTTCTGAAAACAAAACATAGTATTAGAACAGAATATTACAATTAATTTTGGAATGAGATGTTGAGAATAATAAGACAACGTTCCCAAAACAACAGAGAAAGTAATGAAATTAGGGCGATGATACCTTTCCCTATTGCGGTTTTTAGTTGGAGATTTAACATACTGTGCCGGTTGCACAGAAGCCGGTTGAATCTTAACCGTGATTAATTCCACGAGAACCAATCAGAGAAGCCGTCTTTTCAAAAGAGTCTTCTCTGATTGGTTCTCGTAAAGTTAATCACGGTTAAAATTGAACCGGCTTTTGTGCAACCGGGCCAGACCTACTTTAACCTTTACCTAATGTTGTTATCAATTATTACAATAGAGAAAATATAGCATAAGAAGATATGCCATGGTAAAGGACCGTTATGTTGCAAATGTGAGTGTTAACTGAAGCCGATAGTCCTAGTAGTTGTTTTTGGTGAAGCTATGTGACGCTGGTAGTCTCTCATACTGTGCCCTTCTTACACTCTTACACTCCCAACAACACACTAATAATAGACAGTGTATAGGGTGTCTATGTTGCAAATGTGAGTGTTAACTGAAGCCGATAGTCCTAGTAGTTGTTTTTGGTGAAGCTATGTGACGCTGGTAGTCTCTCATACTGTGCCCTTCTTACACTCTTACACTCCCAACAACACACTAATAATAGACAGTGTATAGGGTGTCTATGTTGCGAATGTGAGTGTTAACTGAAGCCGATAGTCCTAGTAGTTGTTTTTGGTGAAGCTATGTGACGCTGGTAGTCTCTCATACTGTGCCCTTCTTACACTCTTACACTCCCAACAACACACTAATAATAGACAGTGTATAGGGTGTCTATGTTGCAAATGTGAGTGTTAACTGAAGCCGATAGTCGTAGTAGTTGTTTTTGGTGAAGCTATGTGACGCTGGTAGTATCTCATACTGTGCCCTTCTTACACTCTTACACTCCCAACAACACACTAATAATAGACTGTAGTCGACAGTAATCGGAGAAGAAATTGGAATCCTATAAGAAATGGGATATCTTCTTATGCTTGTCCACACCCGAGACTGCCGAATCGTTTCAACCGTCTCACCCAGCACCTGTGTGTGTGAACGCTAGCATTACAAACAACAGAGATTGAAATTTGAAGCAACTAAAAAAAGTTGACTTTGGAGTGAACGCTAGCATTACAAACAACAGAGATTGAAATTTGAAGCAACTAAAAAAAGTTGACTTTGGAGTGAACGCTAGCATTAGAGACAACAGAGATTGAAATTTGAAACAACTGGGAAAAAGTTGACTTTGGAGTGAACGCTAACATTAGAAACAACATACATTGAAATTTGAAGCAACTGGAAAAAGTTGACTTTAGTGTGAACGTTAGCATTAGAAACAACAGAGATTGAAATTTGAAGCAACTGGGAGAAGTTGGCTTTGGTGTGAACGCTAGCATTAGTGTCAACAGATTGAAATTTGAAGCAACTGGTGCTCTATAGTGGACTAGAGGCACTAGCACTGACCGTTTGAAATAGTCGAAATCGTTGGTGAAGTTGCGTACATCGGCGACATCTGCTACAAAGTCCTGTAGGAGGGGCTTGGCGTCTCTCCACACATCGGCGCATGTCTCCACTGCTTCACTGCGCATGTATTCCGACCAAAACTCCACTGTTTGGCTCGCATATGTCCACACATAGTCCCAGGCAACCTACAGCCAAACAAAATAAATGAACCCTAATTAAATGAATGAATTATTTATTTGCCATAGACGAAGTACAAAAATCTGGTGTGGCGCACTCACAAAACTTTCCTTGCCGTTATGAAAATTGATCAACTGACGCTAGTGTTCACGCGTATCTCAAGTCTACTATTCAAACATCTAAGTCGGCTGGTGACAGGACAATAACGCTGCAGACACAAAAAGTCTGCTATCTTTTCATAGTAAATTATTTTATAGAATCAACAGTTGCCAACAGCTTGCAATTGAATAATCACATTTTCTCGAATTTCGAGCTTATTTTCAGTTTTTGGTGAAAATGTTACTAAACATTAATTGTAGAGATTTCTATGCTCAATCTTTTCCACTTTATTTTTTTTTTAATTGTATCGGAAGCCTGATAATTGGGAATCTAAAATCAAACTTTGCATAGATGGGGCGGAGCTCCTGAAATTTTTACTTATATGGGACTTAAGGCAGTTGATAGAGCTTATCAATGACTATTTTAGGTATGAATTTAATCGAAATCGTTGAAGCCGTTTTCGAGAAAATCGCGAAAACTCTGTTTTTGACAACATTTTCTCCATTTTAGCCGCCATCTTGAATTGCATTTGATCGAAATTGTTCGTGTCGGATCCTTATATTGTAAGGACCTTAAGTTCCAAATTTCAAATCATTCCGTTAATTGGGAGATGAGATATCGTGTACACAGACGCACATACACTCATACACACACACACCAATACCCAAAAACCACTTTTTTGGACTCAGGGGACCTTGAAACGTATAGAAATTTAGAAATTGGAGTACCTTAATTTTTTTCGGAAATCAATACTTTCCTTACCTATGGTAATAGGGCAAGGAAAGTAAAAAAGCTCAACAGAAAATAAATATGAGCTACTGCACTAATACTAAAGTACGTACATGAAAATTTTCAGATTGCTAATTTATATTGGTCGTGGGCAAGACGTTAAACTGCCTACAGTCACCTCAGAAGGAGATAGCAGATGAAAATGACTGCTTATAATAAGGGAGTTGACTTCTGCGCCACTCTGTATATTATAAACCCCGGAATGAAATGAATTACATTGGTCCTTATGGGAGTATTCACACATTGCCAGGAAATGAATTACATTGGTCCTTATGGGAGTATTCACACATTGCCAGGAAATGAATAACATTGGTCCTTATGGGAGTATTCACACATTGCCAGGAAATAGCCAACACTGGTTGAAATACCTGTTCGTTATTAATGACAAGACGTTATTGGTGAAATATAATAAATAATATCGAGGGACTTGGCTGGCTCAGGTCTGGTGTCACAGATTTCAGGTCGCAACTGATCATCGCCTCTGACATCACCTAACGACTGCTTTTCAGGCAGCCGGGACTGACGGTTTAACGTGTCCATCCGAAACACGAAATTGGTGAGAATTAACGCTGCTTCTAATAAGGGTGTTGCCACATTGTTGGGAAATAGCTAGCATTAGGTCAATTGAATAAAAACTAGCAATAATTTCTAGTATTGTAAGTAAATATCGGGGACCGAGCTTCGCTCTGGAGTACAAAAGCATAAAAAATTTATTACGAAAGAAGAAATTATAATAACATTCATACAGAAATGTTCTATCTAATCACACTTAATTGAATGAGAAAGACTAAGAAATTGTCAAAAAACCACTGATTTATTGATAATTAGAAAGACCGGTTTCGGTTATTACACCATTGTCAATCTCTGATAAACTAAAACTAAATACAAGAGCAGCATAATTTATACTAGTAGGCGAGTACTGCTATTGGTCGAGGGCATGAACGCCTGCCATTGGCCTAGCTAGACAGTCTCCTCCCCCTCAACGGTGTGACAAAATGGCGGCTTAAGCAACAGAATCGCCATGATAATAAAATTTACTATTAGTACAAAATAAGAACCAAGAAAACAAGTGTGAAAGATAATAAAACAAATATGTAAATGGAAAAACTATTGACTAATGTATTCTTACAATTTTATGATAAAACTAAATTCGTAGTGTTGTATTGGTTGAAATGAGTCTGGTCATTTAAACTATACTGGGAATTATTCTGGTTATTTTCAGAAAACCAACCCATACTGATGTTATCATTCCTCTTCATTCTTGTCATCCTATTTCTCACAAACTTGCTGTTTTCAATAGCATGGTCTATAGAGCACTAACAATACCTATGAGCCATCATGATTTTGATATTGAGATCACTAAAATTAAACAGATAGCTGTCACAAATGGTTATGAAGAAAGTATGGTGGACAGATTATTGAGTAAAATTAATAGACAAATTTCAATCAATTCTAGCTTTGTAGGCTCAAACTGTGAGGAGAAGACTTGGATAACAATCCCATATTTAGGCCTTGTATCTGATAAGATAGGTAGGGAATTGAAGAGGAATGGATTTCATGTTGCTTTCAAGACCAAACCGATTTTATTTAGCTGGAGTAAAGACAAAATTGATATTTGGGATAAAAGCGGGGTGTACAAACTTAAATGTGATGATTGTAATGCTTGTTATGTGGGTCAGACTGGTAGAAGTTTCAAAAGTAGAATTAAAGAACACATCAGAGATTGGAATAAATAAAATGGGGAATCTAACTTTGTAGAACATTTGATAACAGATAATCACAAGTTCACAGTTAAGGAGAATGTTGAGTTTCTGCATGTTAATAACAAAGGCAGATCTTTGAATATTCTAGAGGCTTTAGAAATAACAAGAGTAATTAAGGAAAATTCCCAGTATAGTTTAAATGACCAGACTCATTTCAACCAGTACAACACTACGAATTTAGTTTTATCATAAAATTGTAAGCATACATTAGTCAATAGTTTTTCCATTTACATATTTGTTTTATTATCTTTCACACTTGTTTTCTTGGTTCTTATTTTGTACTAAAAGTAAATTTTATTATCATGGCGATTCTGCTGCTTAAGCCGCCATTTTGTCACACCGTTGAGGGGGAGGAGACTGTCTAGCTAGGCCAATGGCAGGCGTCCATGCCCTCGACCAATAGCAGTACTCGCCTACTAGTATAAATTCTGCTGCTCTTGTATTTAGTTTTAGTTTATCAGAGATTGACAATGGTGTAATAACCGAAACCGGACTTTCTAATTATCAATAAATCAGTGGTTTTTTGACAATTTCTTAGTCTTTCTCATTCAATATGAATAATTACCACAATATCAACTTCTCAACTACACAAATCAGTTAATTGAGATTAATTCCCAGAGGAATGCAAAAATTTCCCTCACAAAGGCCCAGTTGCACAAAAGCCGGTTACATTTTAATCCTGATTAACTTCACGTGAACCAAATCAGAGAAGGCCATTTCAAAAAGATGGATCTTCTTGATTGAATGATTTCAACAGCTGAATCATAATTTTGACACAGTCCCACACACATGATCTCGCTCACTCACTTCCATCACCAACTGACGACGAAATAATTATTATTAGCTGTTTTTCCATGGATGAATAATAATTATCCTTTTAATGTCCTTCAGCCAGTTTTCCCAGGGATGAGACCTAGTGCAATCAAATCTTTATATTATAAACCTACTATGTTCTGAATTTCATGAGAATCGTTGAAATACAAACGTACAAACATCTAAACATATAAATAGAAGTTGCTCGTTTAATAGTATAGGATTTTGAAGCAAATGCTAGGATTCGAGTCAGCTGTATAATCTTATTTGTAGAGCTAGAACCAATGACTAGTTTCTTAACACTAGATTCTAGTTTTTATTGAATCGACCGATTGGTTGAAATACCTGTAGGTTATTGGTGACATGCGCCCTGATATCCTTGCGCCACCTGGCTGAGGCAGTCAAGATTCGCGAGTGATTGAGACGAGCATCCATGGTCATCACATCCTCACGTGACGTCACCTTAGAGCCCTCCTCCTCCATCCAAGCACGGGCATGCAAGTGCCTTCTGTCTCGGTACCTGAAAAACACACAACAAAATCACCACTAAATAACAATATTTCCCCTCAAATAAATATTACATCGACGCATTTATGAGATAAGATTTCTTCTCGACCTATCGTCAGGTCCACGTTATAATGGCAGTGTTTGATTAGCAATGGTATTGCTATCCTTGTCTATCATTCAACAAAGCGGATAGCGCTATCTCTTTCTCGCTTTGCTCTGTTTCCAGATCGTTTTTTAACAATGTAGAAAAATTAATTAATTGACAAAATATTTTATCTTAATTATGAAAATTCATTATGAAATTATTGAAAAATAAAATATTGATTGTTTCAAACGAGGATGAACAGTTAATACTACATCAATAATCCTGTATCAGCTACCGTCTATAGAAGGCATTGACAAGACAGAGGATCAACAACGTTGTTCTCCTATCTTTCTCCACTGCCATTAAAACGCTCACTATGGCTGTCTGCACACAGCAACATAATTTGTAGCGGCTTCTAAATTACCCCTAAAAAAATTAAATTTGTATGGCTCTTATCTGTGGGCAGTCCCTTTCACCTCGCCTGAATATATCATATTTAAGCCATCAATGGGCCTTACGACTGTCATACTTCAACCAGGACCGACAGTTTAACATGCTCATCCGATAACATGGGAGTGACCTGTTCAAAAATTTCTAGTGATGAGCTGATTTGAACCGGGGATCTCTAGGCTGCTACGCAAGCACTCTATACACTAGACCACGGATCACCCCTGAAATAATCACTAGAAATATTTTGACATAATTAAAAAAAAATACAACGAAATTATCACCCACAATAATTTTCCATGAAATGAATAATAATAACGGGGCACCGAGCTTCACTAGTTATTCTTATCTATATATATAAAAGCGAAATGGCACTCACTCACTGACTGACTGACTCACTCACTCACTCACTCACTCGCATAACTAAAAATCTACCGGACCAAAAACATTCAAATTTGGTAGGTATGTTCAGTTGGCCCTTTAGAGGCGCACTAAGAAATATTTTGGCAATATTTCAACTCTAAGGGTTGTTTTTAAGGGTTTAAAGTTCGTCTTTTAGCATGTATATTCTTCTTTTCCCAATCTCTTAATTATAATTGAAATTTCCATATCATATGTTACTATAGAACTATAATCTAGATAGAGTACCTCTTCGAAACAGTTGTTAACTGGCAACTAAATTAATAATTTTGTCAGGTTGGCATTAAGTTGAGTTGACTTTGTTAGGTTGGCACCAAGTTGAAGATTTAAATGCATTTATCGCGGAAAAATTGATTGGGCACTGCTACTTCAATCCTGGGAATATTATATTACTAGCCGTCAGGCTCGCTTCGCTCGCCATATCCGTTTAGCCAGACGTTTAGTCTGGACCCCCGACTGGATTGTTCTAACATATGATAAAAATGCTCAAATGAAAAATGCAGGCGAGCGAAGCGAGCCTGCTGATCTCATTCCTGGACGATCCAGTCGGGGGTCCAGGGGGCGGAGCCCCCTGGCTAGACGGATATGGCGAGCGAAGCGAGCCTGACGGCTAGTTTATTGATAAACAGAACACAATTATCAAAAATGATCGTGTTTATATTTCACAGCTGGCTATATGTCATCGTATGAATTTCGGGGATGTGTTTTTTTTTATTTTTCACATACTCGCTTACTCACTTTTTTATCATCCACAGCTGTTTCAGCCAAGGACGAATTATCCTTTTAATGTCGTTCAGCGAGTTTTGCCAAGGATGAGACCTAGTGCAATCGAATCTTTATATCATAAACCTACTATGTTCCAAATTTCGTGAAAATCGTTAGAGCCGTTTTCGAGATCAGTTGAACATAAATAACCAGATATAAAAATACAAAAATTGCTCGCTTAATATAACAGGATATTGACGCATTCAAGTGACCTCTACAAATCGTAAAGCAGCCACAAACAGTCCTGTCGTTTCTGAAACGTATGAAAAAAACGCCCCATATGGTCTGGCCCTATTTAAGCCAGTATTCCTGTTATTTACGAGACTAGTAGGTGGTAACCTCTTATTAAAACCTTGATCTACTGAAATCCTGAAGAATTCAAAATAGGCCTCTAACCATCCTCGGTAAATTAAGAATCTATATGCGAAATTCCAAAGTTAATGAGTTGAGTAGTTGAGACGTGATGATGCGTCATTCGTGAATTTCCCAGCCAGCTGTTTCCTTCATTATAGTATAGATAATTGATTGGGTGAGTAGGTGGATGGATATAATATAGTGACTTACCAAGCGACCATTCGTAACCTGTGTTCAAGTCCGTCTGCAGAGCTTACATTAACTGAAGCCGAGGTGTCCCGTTGAGCCACGTTCAAAAGCCAATCACCCACCAAGTGAAGATCTTTGCCTACAAACGAAATTAGATTAAGATTAATTTTATGTGTCTCCACTGCCATTATAACGTTGACCTCTGTCTTGTCAATGCCTTCTATAGATGGTATCTGATCAATGTAATATTAACTGTTCATCCTTGTTTAAGATTATAAATTCTATTCTATTGAGCAAGAAATTACATTTTTCAATAATTTATTTCATACCGGTAATGAATTTTCAAAATTAAGATGAAATATTTTGTTATTAAATTATTAATTCTACACTGTTGAAAGACAATCTGACAACAGGGCAAAGCGAGAAAGAGATAGCGCTGTCCGCTTTGTTGAATGATAGACAAGGATAGGAATACCATTGCCAATCAAACACTGCCATTATAACGTGGACACTATAGGATATGACTGGCATGGCATACCTTTGACAACAGTAGAATTGACACGATACACGCCACGTTGGAGTCGCTGATATTTGATGGCCATTTCGGCGAGATCCCTCAGAGATTCCCGTCTCAACACCAGGTGGCGTGCCGGTCGGTCCAATAGCAGTGACGCGTTCCAGTACTGTAATCAATCAATCAATAAATCAATCAATCAATCATCAATTCAATCAATAAATATATGCTTTACAATAATTGGCCAAGTCAGAATAACAAATTACAATAATTTCAAATTGTTTATTCAATATTCATCCAAAAATCTAATATGCTGTGTTTTTATTCATGATCTTGTAATCTTGTATGAATTTATATGGAATCGGTCTTTATCATTTACTAGCTGGCCCGGCGAACTTCGTACCGCCAAATAGTTTAATGCATCTCATGACCACCCACTTCAGTGTGCCTTAAAAACATACATTATCATCCTATACATTATTATCCACTAACTCAATCTCATGACAAATTTTAGCTAGATGCACACCTGAGGAGGCGCGATGCGGCATTTCATTTATATAGATAATTTTCCAACTGCAAATCAATTAATTCTGAACACCGAGGACAGCACAATTATTCGAAACAAAGCAATGTGTTTAGAGCATGTAAGTCTTCAACCTGAGGCCGCACTGCTGGATGGTTACACACACAACAGTCATTTTGTTTTTGGTCGGGGCGTTTAGAATAAAATACATGGGCGGCTATGGAGCAGCACACACTCTTGTCTACTATCTACCGACGGCTGTTGGATGACGCAATTATTAAAACAGCTGATTGTTCTTTCTGTGTGTGGCCAGCTCACAAATCTACTCCCATAAGGATTACATGTAAACTTTGAAGGACCGTAGGAAAGAGTCCTGAAGTCGGATTATAAATTTGATAGGCCATGATTAAAACAGCTGATTTTTCTTTCTGTGTGTGGCCAGCTCACAAATCTACTCCCATAAGGATTACATGTAAACTTTGAAGGACCGTAGCAAAGAGTCCTGAAGTCGGATTATAAATGATTAAACCTGGTCCTGAACATAACGAGCACAACTAAAAAATCATCAAATTCGGTGCACACTTAAAAAAAGTTATTGAATGTCAAAATCTGATTCTCGATTTTTATTTATATAGAAGATTATTAGCTTTTTGTGTAGTTGAGAAGTTGATATTGTGGTAATTATTCATATTGAATGAAAAAGACTAAGAAATTGTCAAAAAAACCACTGATTTATTGATAATTAGAAAGACCTCATTCTTGTCATCCTATTTCTCATAAACTTGCTGCTTTCAATAGCATGGTCTATAGAGCACTAACAATACCTATGAGCAATCATGATTTTGATATTGAGATCACTAAAATTAAACAGATAGCTGTCACAAATGGTTATGAAGGAAGTATGGTGGACAGATTATTGAGTAAAATTAATAGACAAATTTCAATCAATTCTAGCTTTGTAGGCTCAAACTGTGAGGAGAAGACTTGGATAACAATCCCATATTTAGGCCTTGTATCTGATAAGATAGGTAGGGAATTGAAGAGGAATGGATTTCATGTTGCTTTCAAGACCAAACCGATTTTAAATAGTCTATTTAGCTGGAGTAAAGACAAAATTGATATTTGGGATAAAAGCGGGGTGTACAAACTTGAATGTGATGATTGTAATGCTTGTTACGTGGGTCAGACTGGTAGAAGTTTCAAAAGTAGAATTAAAGAACACATCAGAGATTGGAATAAACAAAATGGGGAATCTAACTTTGCAGAACATTTGATAACAAATAATCACAAGTTCACAGTTAAGGAGAATGTTGAGTTTCTGCATGTTAATAACAAAGGCAGATCTTTGAATATTCTAGAGGCTTTAGAAATAACAAGAGTAATTAAGGAAAATCCCCAGTATAGTTTAAATGACCAGATTCATTTCAACCAGTACAACACTACGAATTTAGTTTTATCATAAACATGTAAGCATACATTAGTCAATAGTTTTTCCATTTACATATTTGTTTTATTATCTTTCACATTTGTTTTCTTGGTTCTTATTTTGTACTAAAAGTAAATTTTATTATCATGGCGATTCTGTTGCTTAAGCCGCCATTTTGTCACACCGTTGAGGGGGAGGAGACTGTCTAGCTAGGCCAATGGCAGGCGTTCATGCCCTCGACCAATAGCAGTACTCGCCTACTAGTATAAATTCTGCTGCTCTTGTATTTAGTTTTAGTTTATCAGAGATTGACAATGGTGTAATAACCGAAACCGGTCTTTCTAATTATCAATAAATCAGTGTTTTTTTGACAATTTCTTAGTCTTTTTCATTCAAGATTATTAGCAGTGACCGGTAGTGAGGCGGCCCAATTTATTAATTTATTTCATGGCTTTAATCCTTTCGGATGTTGTGCCTTGCCGTATCACCCAATTTCACTTCCTATATACACTCAAGTTTATAGGTTACACTGTATTATGACCATCTTATGCATTTTGAAACGTCTAGCAGAATTCAGCAATCTTGAATATTGAGTGAGTTTAATGACTATAGTGAGGTCCACGTTATAATGGCAGTGGAGAAAGATACGACAACAACGTTACCGATCCTCTGTCTTGTTAATGCCTTCTATAGACGGTAGCTGATACAGGTTTATTGATGTAATATCAGCTGTTCATTCTCTATAATCAATAATATTTTATTAAGCAATAAATCATATTTTTCTATAATTTCATAATG
Organism: Nilaparvata lugens; assembly: GCF_014356525.2. Classification (NCBI taxonomy): domain Eukaryota; kingdom Metazoa; phylum Arthropoda; class Insecta; order Hemiptera; family Delphacidae; genus Nilaparvata; species Nilaparvata lugens. The sequence continues at coordinate 19,321,490 of NC_052517.1, read as the reverse complement.
GATTTTCATTATTGAGATGAAATATTTTGTTGATTAAGTATTAATTCTACATTGTTAAAAGAAGATCAGGCAACAGAGCAAAGCGAGAAAGAGATAGCGCTTTCCGCTTCGTTGAATGATAGACAAGGATAGCAATACCATTGCTAATCAAACACTGCCATTATAACGTGGACCTCACTATAGATTAGAGTTTGCATATTTTTTTAATAACAACGTCAATTTTTATAGCTGCCAACTGATAGTGAAATATTAAAATATATTACTTGATTGTAGCAATACCTGTAGAGGCAGATAGCTGCGTTTATAGCTGATATTTTTGGTGGCTTCCACAACACCCACGTTCTCGTCGCTGCTTAGACTTCCATCCATGGCTAAGCTAAGACGGGTGGCAGGATGTCTCACTCTAGCTACCAACATGTACTGCAAATAGACAGAGAAAGAGAATATTTATTTATACATATCAATGTATCACATAGGTTACAATATCATTCTCAACTATGACTAATTGGAAAAGGAAATTAAATATAGGAATTTAATTTGTTGATTTCCTAAGCTTGATTAAATGAAACTAGATGAATGATGAAATATTTTTAATGTTGGAATGACAAAATTAAACTCTGGATAAATATTGAAATAAACTGTTACAAGTGATAAACAGGCTTAAAGGCCAAAACTGTTCCTTTCCCAAATTTAGATAGAAATTGTCCAAAATTAGGCTATGTTTAATAATATCAACTTGAAAATAATCAGGAAACAGTAGTACAGGTGTAGGCCTAGCAGTTGATCAGACACACAAAAATAGCTATTTGGTATTTTTAATTGAGAATCCCCGTATTCCCCATCTAATATTATGACCTGACTAATTACCTAATTTATGACCTAATTTTCTAATTATTCACAAAAACAGGTCTATAAACATCCTCGGTCTATAAACTAAGAAACTATATGCAAAAATTTCAAGTTAATCAGTTGAGTAGTTGAATTTCCTATCCCCTACGTGTATAAGCCAGTTCTTTCCATTATAATACTAGTAACTCTGTGAACAGTAGACCTCACGCAGTATTCTCATCCACAAGTACCTGATTGAAACAATAGACCTTATGGAAATACAGCAATAGACTGGCTTCTCCACACATCTGTGCAATCACTTGTCAGCTGATTTATGATGAATAATTTTATTCTATAGTCTGATTTTACTCTAAAATTGGAGTTTGAAGGAGGCTCCTTTTTCCTTTTATATATTATCCTCGAAATGCAAAATTCCCAAAAACCTTTATATACGTCGACGCGCAATTTAAAAAGGAACATACCAGTCAAATTTCATGAAAATCTATTACCGCGTTTCGCCGTAAATGCGCAACATATAAACACTTGACATTTGAAAATTTAAACATTTAGACATTAAGAGAAATGCCAAACCGTCGACTTGAATCTTAGACCTCACTTCGCTCGGTCAATTAGAAGGCATATCGAGTGACCTGGCAGTCTAAGGTCTGGTGTCACAGTTTTCAGGTCGCAACTGATCAATTCCAGGGCCTCTGACATGCTTTCTAGGCAGCCGGGACCGACGGTTCAACGTGTCCATCCGAATGACTCACCCATCTCTTGAGTCCAGTGGAGAGATTGTCGAGCCATCCATCCAAGGCCAGAGTGCGTCTCCTATCCACACTGTAGGAGGCAGATGCCCGCACATCAAACCATCGGCTGTCATTGTGCGACACATTCGCTTGCAGCTTCACTGGCTGCTCAAACTGTGGGTGATCTAGGAGCAGTTGAACGCTGTGCTTTCCCGCCGCCATTTTGAACGTTTTCCACGACAGTTTTCCGCCGAAACGCTTTTCCCGTTTACCTAAAAATCAGTGAAATACGTCAATGTTTGTCTACTTAAAAATTCAAATTCATTTTGACTGGTCGTGTCTAGAAGAATATAAAAATCTGGTGTGGCTCACTCACACAACTTTCCTTGCCGTTATGAAAATTGATCACCTGACGCTAGTGTTCCCGCGCATCTCAAGTCTACTATTCAAAGATTTGAGCCAGCTGGTGACAGGGCAATAACGCTGAAGACACACGAGGTCTGCTATCTCTTCATAGTGAATCATTTCATAGAATCAACAGTTTGCAATTGGATAATCACATTTTCTCGAATTTCGAGCTTATTTGCAATTTTAGGTGAAAATGTTACTGAACATTAGTTGTAGAGATTCTCACGCTGAATCTTTTCCACTCAAATTTTTTTGTTTAAATTGTATCTGAAGCCTGATAATTGAGAATCTAAAATCAAACTTTGCATAGATGGGGCGGAGCTCCTGAAATTTTTACAGATATGAGACTTGTGGCAGTTGATAGAGCTTATCGATGACTATTCTAGGTATAACTTTAATCAAAATCGTTGGAGCCGTTTTCGAGAAAATCGCAAAAACCCCTGTTTTTGACAACATTTTCGCCATTTTAGCCGCCATCTTGAATCGCATTTGATCGAAATTGTTCGTGTCGGATCCTTATATTGTAAGAGCCTTACGTTCCAAATTTCAAGTCATTCCGTTAATTGGGAGATGAGATATCGTGTACACAGACGCACATACACTCATACACACACACACACACACACACATGCAGACCAATACCCAAAAACCACTTTTTTGGATTCAGGGGACCTTGAAACGTATAGAAATTTAGAAATTGGGGTACCTTAATTTTTTTTGGAAAGCAATACTTTCCTTACCTATGGTAATTGGGCAAGGAAAGTAAAAAGGGTAATGCAGTAGTATAGTAGAGCGCTGATTATCCGGACTAACTAATGCATGACTGTGTTCGGATAACTGATGATACATGATACACATAATGGCATACACGTTATAATGGCAGTGTTCGTTTAGCAATGGTATTGCTATCCTTGTATATCATTCAACAAAGCGGATAGCGCCATCTCTTTCTCGCTTTGCTCTGTTGCCAGATTGTCTTTCAACAATGTAGAATTAATTTACAAAATATTTCATCTAAATTAAGAAGATTCATTATGAAATCATTGAAAGATATCATTTCTTGCTAAATCAAATAAAATTGATTATTTTAAACGAGAATGAACAGTTAATATTACATCAATTAAGCATTTGAAGATGAGTGATTTTGTGATGTGGGAGTGGAGGAGAGTGAATATGTTTTATGTTTGAGTGAATAACTCACTTCACGCTGTATTGTAGCCAACCATCTGATATTATATGACAACACTTGTTAGGTGAACCTCTATCCATAGCCTAAATCAGTGGTCGCCAAACAGTCGCGGCGAGCTACCGGTAGCTCGTGGGGTAGTTTTGGGTAGCTCACAGAAATCTTGGGTTGTCAACCATGCATTGAGAAACATGGCTACATCATTTTGCATTTCTCACAGATGTAACTGAGAAGTTGAATGATTTAAATTTGCAGCTTCAAGGGAAAGATAAGGACATCGATTTCAACTGTAAAATCGTTTTCCGAAGAGCTCTAGATGTGGGAAAAGAATGTCGTCCAGTTTGATTATAAACACTTTCCCAGTCTGAATAAAATCAATGACGAGAAAAATCCTCCACAGCACCTCAGCAATAACCAAGAATACGTTACAATACAGACTTGAGACAACAGTTTGATCAACGATTTTAAAAGCATATCGAATATGGTACAATTCATCAACTCTCCTTTTGTAGAGATCAATGCAGAATATTTTGCAGCTAGTGTTTAAAAACATTTTGGTAGAGATCAGGCTTCAGTTGAAATGGAATTTGTGGATTTTTAAAATGATCTTGTCTCTGAAATCACTTTCTACAACTGGGAATATTTGGCCTCAAGTCCCCAAAGAAAAATATCCAATTATTATTCAAGTTGCATTGAGGTTGAAAGCTATGTTCAGCTCTACCTACTCGTGTGAAGCATCTTTTTCAAGTATGAAATTCATAAAAAATCGATAAAGTAACAGACTGACTGATGAACATTTGGACAACTGCATCAGAATGGCGGCTACAACGTACACTCCTCCAAACATCAAGAAAATACTTGATGGCCAAAAAGAGTTCCACTGCTCTCATTGAAATGTACATTTCAACTTTTGTTATACTTTTTGCTATGAGATAAGTAGATTTCAACACTAGAAATGTATCTTTATAGGCAATTAAAAATACTTTCTCCATTCTAATATTTCTTGGTAGCTCACTAGAAGATTTATAAATGCTATTCTAGCTCACAGGCTCAAAAGTTTGGCGACCATTGGCCTGAATGATTACCTGTACGATTTGACTTGAGCTGCACGCCGGCCTGGAAGAGGCGTTGTACCAGCTTATACTCGCCCTGCACCCCCACACTCCTCTCAGGGTAGGCCACGTCCAATTCGAACCTCCTCCCGTCCTCACCCACTCTATCCTTGTTCTCACCGACCAGTGCATACCTGCAAAATACAATATCACATCACATAATCATCATTTGCAATTAATAAAATAACAATTACAAAACAAAAAACCTACTCAGTTTATAGGGAACTAGCCGTCAGGCTCGCTTCGCTCGCCATATCCGTCTAGCCAGGGGGCTCCGCCCCCTGGACCCCCGACTGGATCGTCCAAGAATGAGATTAGCAGGCTCGCTTCGCTCGCCTGAATTTTTATCATGTTGGGACAATCCAGTCGGGGGTCCAGACTAAACGTCTGGCTAAACGGATATGGCGAGCGAAGCGAGCCTGACGGCTAGTAATATAATATTCCCAGGATTGAAGTAGCAGTGCCCAATCAATTTTTCCGCGATAAATGCATTTAAATCTTCAACTTGGTGCCAACCTAACAAAGTCAACTCAACTTAATGCCAACCTGACAAAATTATTAATTTAGTTGCCAGTTAACAACTGTTTCGAAGAGGTACTCTATCTAGATTATAGTTCTATAGTAACATATGATATGGAAATTTCAATTATAATTAAGAGATTGGGAGAAGAAGAATATACATGCTAAAAGACGAACTTTAAACCCTTAAAAACAACCCTTAGAGTTGAAATATTGCCAAAAGATTTCTTAGTGCGCCTCTAAAGGGCCAACTGAACATACCTACCAAATTTGAACGTTTTTGGTCCGGTAGATTTTTAGTTATGCGAGTGAGTGAGTGAGTGAGTTAGTGAGTCAGTCAGTGAGTGAGTGCCATTTCGCTTTTATATATATAGATTTTACTATAGTGAGGTCCACGTTATAATGGCAGTGGAGAAAGATAGGAGAACAAAAATAAAGTTATACGTTACAATTTCTATTCCTGTTTTATTATTTTAATAATTTTAAAGGGTACTATAAATCTATTCTATCAATACAAGAAAGTAACCCTGAATTCATACATTAAAAAAAATAGGAGAACAACTTTGCCGATCCTCTGTCGCGTTAATGCCTTCTATAGACGGTAACTGATACAAGTTTATTGATGTAATATTAAATGTTCATTCTCGTTTAAAATAATCAATTACGGTATATTTTATTAAGCAAGAAATTATATTTTTCAATAATGTCATAACGAATTTTCAAGATTAAATTCTGTTAATTAATTATTAATTCTACATTGTTGAAAGACGGTCTGGCAACAGAGCGAAAGAGATAGCACTATCGACTTTGTTGAATGATAGACAAGGATAGCAATACCATTGCTAAGCAAAAACTGCCATTATAACGTGAACCTCACTATACGAAACATACAAAACAAAAACATTATTCAAACTGAACAAGTTCTCTTTATCTAACCTTGAAGTCTTAATCAACCTTCATCTTAATAAAACCAATGAAAGCTTATGAAAGCTAATACTTCTACTATTATCAGCTGGAATTAAGAGTGGAATTTGGAACATGAACGACCATGGCATGATATCTTCTTATGTTGCCATTTTTCTATGCCCATTTATTTATTTTTTTTCTATGTATTCATCTACTCACCTACAGGACATGCATCTGCTTGTCGAATGATAGACAAGGATAGCAACACCAGTGTTAACCATACACTTCCATTATAACGTGGACCTCCTTATATATTTCTTATATAGATATGACTCATTAATAGGTCGCCTTTTATAAGATTTTATTTCATAGGATGTCTTTGTATTACAAGTATTAAGTTTACCTACATTATGTAGGCTATGTGTAACTTTATCTGAATTTGGGAGAGGAATAGCAGAAGGTTACCTTATTTTTCCTCTCCCTATCATTTTGATGATGTAGACCTACTTATTGTATCAATCAATAAATTAATGATCGTGTAAATAAATGTGAGGCTCTAAACCCAAACTACTCTCTATTGTGAATACCAACCTACCTGAACCACAGCTCCGGTTTCAACACAAAACTGCCGCTCGTTTCGAAGCGACGTTGCCGCTTCAGCCACAAATCGACGGCAACGTCGCGCGTGGTATGCTTGGCGGCCATTTTGTAGTGCCGCTTCTGGTTGTCATGGTAGCGGGTCACCTCGAAAACGCCGCTGAAATTTCTGGCTGCTTCCCCGTCCTTCCACACCACCACCTGTTTCGTGTCTCTGCTCTCCACAAAGTCATCTAGTTCAATTTCTCCCTCAACATTCCCTCCAATTTTCCCCGTCAAGACCTCACTATTCCCTCCAATTTTCCCCGCCGAAACCTCATTAACTTGATCACTATTTCCCGCTGAAACCTCGCTATTTTCACCTCCTAAACTGTGGCCGCCATTTTGTCCCCTATTACCCTCCACAACCTCGTCGTTTCTACCAATTTTTCCCTTTAAAACCTCATTATTTCCCTCCAAATCATCACCATTCTCGCCGTTTCTCCAGCTGCGATGCGTGTGATAGTACTTGAAATTCAACGGCAACTCACTATTTATCAGACGTACATCATATATCGCCCGCAAATTACTCAAATTACCCAGCTGATCCTGCCTGGTGAAATTGGCCAGAATCAAACTGCTATTATTATAGAGCAGGGTTGAAGTTCCATTAGCATACAATTTCCCGTTTTTCTCGATGTTATCAATTTTGTACAAAAGTGTTGCATAATGTTTAGTGGCCAACGGAAATACAACATCCGCCAAACCGTTCAAAACTTTGACATCCTTCTCCCACTTGACATTGTGCACATAATTGAGGTAGGCACTAGTGTTGCTCCACAACACCTCTCCATACCGATGCAGCAATAGGTCACCAGTTTCGGCTCTTACTACAGCCGATATATGACTCACATTCCTGAACGGAGTGCTACTGTTCAACTTTGCCTGGAAATTGTTCACGTCTTGAAACTTAACGAACGCGTCCAGTATTGTACGCGGCTGCGGGTAGAATATCTGACAGTTGATCTCGTGTACTGTGGGGACATTTTTTGCGGTCGGGTTGGTACTAGTTTTCCCTCCTTCCATTGTAAGGTCATTTTGTGAGGTTAGGTTGGTACCAGTTCCCGTTGAGGTTAGACTATCACCATTCTCCACCCTCTTTCGACTGTGATAGGTTAGGTTAGTCTCCAAATCAGAAGCCAACAGACTAGTAGACAGAATATTGTAGATTTTCGAATTATCCCGCGTTTTTTCCGACACAAAACTGTCGTTAAAGTAGAAATTGGTGGAGTTTTGTAGACTGGCGTCCCTGAAAATCAGCTGTGCCGTTTTCGAGGTGTCAGCTAGCGCTACTTGTGACAGCGTCTCGTAGCGAGTTTGGGAACTACTTGTACTATAGCGCAGCAGGTGACTAAAAGCAGTATAATCTGGTTGATATGCCATTTTCCCCACAACCGAGTAAATCTCTCGTGTCTGATTTTGAGGAGGCAGCAGATCAACGGAGATTGAAACTGAATGGTTGGTTGGTTTGATTAGGGAAGCATTGGTCGATAACCACCAACTTCTCTCGTTGAAACTGATGTCTGTAAACAGGGTGATGTTGCTCAAACTTGGGTTCGGATTCCACATAGATACTTCGGTGTGCAGGTCTTTCTTTACCACATCTTTGTAGGCATAAGAGGCCACACCTGAAAAATACACAAATAAAATTGTTAATCTATGGGTAAAAGATGATACATCATACATATAAAGTTTAGGTGAATATAATCATAGAGAAAATATAGCATAAGAGAATATCCCATGATATAGGTCGTTCATTTCCCAAGTTTCTTCTCCAATTACTGTCGACTACTGTCTATGATAAGTGTGTTGTTGGGAGTGTAAGAGTGTAAGAAGGGTATCTTTTTCACCAAAAACAACTACTAGGACTATCGGCTTCAGTTAACAGTCACATTTGCAACTAAAACGCCCTATAATACAACGGCATATCTTCTCATGCATACATTTCATAATATTACACACAAACTGATTCCATTGTGAACACCCCCATAGAACTGCACACATTTCATATTACACAGCAACTATTGCCAGTGTGAACACCCCAATACAATTGAACACATTTGATAAGTGAGGCAACTGACCTTTGAGCCTAACATCGGTGATCCACATCCATAACCAGCTGAGTTGCCCGTTGGCAGTTAGTTGAGTGGCTTTCAGATGTGATTCGAGTAGACCTCTACTCAAGTCTCCCTTGGCCATAGCTCCTAGATCTGCTATGCACTGCCATTTGAATTCGGTTTCCAGCCATTCGGTGCGTGATTCGCCCTGAAATCAATCAATAATAATTATCAATCAATCTATCAATAAAAAGATATTAATCATCAATAGTATATATGCACTGAACTCAGTTTCCAGCTATTCTGTGCGTGTTTCGCCCTGAAATCAATCAATCAATAATAATTATTATTTTATCAATCTATCAATAAATAAAAATATCAATCACTCGCCCTATACTGAGGTTCACGTTATACTGGTAGTGTTTGATTGGCAATGGTATTGCTATCCTTGTCTTTCATTCAACGAAGCGGATAGCCCTATCTCTTTCTCGCTTTGCTCTATTGCCAGTTTGTTTTTCAACAATGTAGAAATATAATTAATTAACAAAATATTTAAACTTCATTATGTAATAATTGAAAAATATAATTTCTTGCTTGATAAAATATGATTGATTATTTTAAACGAGAATGAACAGTTAATATTACATCAATAAATTAGCTACCCTCCATAGAAGGCATTGACAAGACAGAGGATCGGCAACGTTGTTCTCCTATCTTTCTCCACTGTCATTATAACGTGGACCTCACTTATATTTTCTCTATGATAGTGTGACCAACCTCGACCATCAACTCATGCCGTGTCGCCTTTGTGTCGTGCGGGTGTCGTTGCAGTGTCATACTCGTGTCGTGTAGTTGCAGTGTCGTGTCGGTGACGTCACGACTAGCAAGCCTTCCCCCCACCTCCACTCCTTCGTAGCCCTTATAGGTGGTGGTCGTTTTTAGTTTGAAGCGTTTTGATTGGTCGGCCAGCGTTTCAAGGTCACCGCTTATGTCCACCTGCAAAAATAATACACAACATGTATTTCAATGAATTATCTTTTACTAGCAGGAACCCGTGCTTCGCAAGGATCTATTTTCAAACTTGATAATCTGAAAACTTGACGTAATGAAATTTTAAAGAACTTAAAATAGGCCTATAACCATCCTTGGTTAATTAAGAATCTAGCCTATAAGCAAAATTTCAAGTTAATTAGTCCAGTAGTTTAGACGTGGTGATGCGTCAAACATAATTTTCCTATCCCATACGTGTATAAGCCAACTCTTTATTTTATTATAGATATGGTTAACGACTGCAAGAGATAGGAGTGTGGAACAGAATAGTTGTGAAACTATGATAGCGCCAGAAGTGTCTCAAACACAATAGTAGGTACTACATGAACTTTTTGAAAGTGATTAAAAAAAAAATGTTAAAACAACAGAACTGAAAGTTGTCAACCTTATCATTCTACCTCCATTTAGAGAGGCTTTTGTTTGAGCCGAATGAAATCTTCTATCTTCTATATATATAAAAAATGAATGTCTGTTTGTGTGTTTGTTCCCTATGACTTGAAAAATACTTGACATAACGGCATGAAACTTTGGGAATATGTTGTGTGAATATTGGGGATGGTTTCTGACCAGAAATTTTAATAGGGTGGCTAATAATGATTATTTATTAATCTATTTTACAGACCTATGTTTTCGAAATTGTCGGCCTAGCGGCTACTGAAGAACGGAAAGATGGTCATGATTCAAGATCATATTGAGATAATATGATTCAGCATCTGAAGTTACCAGCTGTAATAAACACGCCACCCTATGATAAATTGTGTAGGCTACTGGTATTACAACGGTAGTTTGGAGTTGAAGTGTAGTTGATTGGTACCAGCTGTAGATAATGGTTCCTTAGAAGACCTATACAAATATAATTATCACTCCCCTATCATTGAGTAACCGGAAAATGTTGGGAAAAAAATTATTCACCTAATGGAAGAGAGTTGTTCATATTGCATTTATTATTACTGAAGAATGTCGGAATAATTCACAATTTTTTTGAATTTAGCTTAGCTTATTTTCATCCTGAAAATCCTAAAATGGAAGATGGAAAGAATATGTAATTCCTGGTGATGATTCATCGTACATCGCATATTTCCTGGACCATCTATTGACAATCAACAACTATGAAAACATTGAACTCATCTTTGAAAAACTAATTTATCCTATCTATTTTTTTTTAATTCAACACTTTACTGTTAGATATTACTACCAATTGATTGAGAAGAATATGTTTTTCGGAATAATGAATGCTGCAATACTAAGCACATAGGAAGTTCGTATTTAGATGTGAATGAAAATATTGATTGTCAGATAAATTTCATGATTCACCAAATAAAGTGAAGTGTACATTGACTTTTGGCGGTACAAAGTTCGCCAGGTAAGCTAGTTGTAAATAAAGCTTTATTATTAATAGTCAACACTGAAAAAAGACAGGCTCAATCACCAGGAATACTATAAATTCTGTGAAGGACCAGTAAGCCATTAATTTTGATTAGTTTAATCACTTACATTATGGACAATCAATACGTATGACATTTATTAGCTACAAAATAAAAAACTTTTGAAGTGACCCCGACTACTACAATATGAATAACCATTTAGATCAAATAAAAGATATTACTCACATCTCTCATCAACTCCTACTTCTTGTTCACAAAATATCAACACAAAAATATGAGTTATATAGAATGAACTCACGGCTAGTACTCAAGTTTGTCTTTTTCTGGCCATGCTACAGATGAATATAGGTTTATGTTTGACATCTTGTTTTTGTAATCTTGTTGTCTATTAAGAAATTTTTCAATGTGATTTTTTTTGCAATAAAATTTGAAAAAAAGAATTATCAACAAACTCCTAACCAAAGAAAATATCTGTGCTCTGTTGTAATCGGAATGTATGAGACTCATACAACAATGGAACAAACACGTGGCAAGCTAGCTAGCGCTTTCGATTCATGGAAAATTAAATTCGATCAGCTGATTGATAAAATTATTTTAAGCTTTCCAATGATTATAACATATGTTAGAATATCATGTGTCAATTATCTCAGTTCCATATGGCATTCACCTTACCATGTTCATAACCTTACTAAATATGATCCTTTTTCATCCTTTGAAACCCTTAGAGGCAAAATATCTCAAAATCCGTTCTTAGTGCGCGTCTAGCATGTTTGAAGAATATTTGTGCAAAGTTTCAAGTCTGTAGGACAATTAGTTTGAGCTGTAGTGTGATTTTACATCAAAATTTTCGAAAAATGCCCTCTCCTGGACCCCCTGTGCTCCTGATCGAAATTTTTCTGCATAGATCTAATTTTTTTTCGTAGCTGAACAAAAAAGTTCCTCATGACTTTGCTGTGCAATGAGCGGTTAAAAAGTACAAAATTTTGGGGGGCCCCAGCTCCCTCAGGGGGGAAAATTTCTGAAAATCCTTTCTTAGTGGATGTTTTCAGGCTACCATAAACAATTGTGCAAAATTTCAAGTTTTTAGGCTCAGTAGTTTGGGCTGTGGTGTGATTTCAGTCTGTCGGGGCTTAGCCTGTAAACAACAGATTGAAATATGCATTACACAGCAACCATTTCCAGTGTGAACCCCCCATATAACTCCACACATTTCATATTAAACAGCAGCTATTTCCAGTGTGTACACCCCATATAACTCTACACATTTCATATTAAACAGCAGCTATTTCCAGTGTGTACACCCCATATAACTCCACACATTTCATATTAAACAGCAGCTATTTCCAGTGTGTACACCCCATATAACTCTACACATTTCATATTACACAGCAACTATTTCCAGAGTGAACACTCCCATATAACTCTACACATTTCATATTACACAGCAACTATTTCCAGTGTGTACACCCCCATATAACTCCACACATTTCATATTACAAGGCAACTATTTCCAGTGTGTACACCCCCATATAACTCTACACATTTCATATTACACAGCAACTATTTCCAGAGTGAACACTCCCATATATATAGCTCCACACATTTCATATTACACAGCAACTATTTCCAGTGTGTACACCCCATATAACTCCACACATTTCATATTACAAGGCAACTATTTCCAGTGTGTACACCCCCATATAACTCTACACATTTCATATTACACAGCAACTATTTCCAGAGTGAACACTCCCATATATATAGCTCCACACATTTCATATTACACAGCAACTATTTCCAGTGTGTACACCCCCATATAACTCTACACATTTCATATTACACATATTCCCAAGTTTCTTCTCCGATTACTGTCGACTACTGTCTATGAATAGTGTGTTGTTGGGAGTGTAAGAGTGTAAGAAGGGCACAGTATGAGAGACTACCAGCATCACATAGCTTCACCAAAAACAACTACTAGGACTATCGGCTTCAGTTAACACTCACATTTGCAACATAGACACCCTATACACTGTCTATTATTAGTGTGTTGTTGGGAGTGTAAGAAGGGCACAGTATGAGAGACTACCAGCGTCACATGGCTTCACCAAAAACAACTACTAGGACTATCGGCTTCAGTTAACAGTCACATTCGCAACATAGACACCCTATACACTGTCTATTATTAGTGTGTTGTTGGGAGTGTGAGAGTGTAAGAAGGGCACAGTATGAGAGACTACCAGCGTCACATAGCTTCACCAAAAACAACTACTAGGACTATCGGCTTCAGTTAACACTCACATTTGCAACATGACGGTCCTTTACCGAGGGAAATCTTTCCATGCTATTCTATATGTCTCTAATCAGCATTTAAAGCTTTAATCGTACAGAAGATGGTCTAATGGCCTTTTCGCACGCTGAAATACGCCACATGCCCCTCTTTCTCGCTTTGCTCTATTGCCAGTTTGTTTTTCAACAATGTAGAAATATAATTAATTAACAAAATATTTAAACTTCATTATGTAATAATTGAAAAATATAATTTCTTGCTTGATAAAATATGATTGATTATTTTAAACGAGAATGAACAGTTAATATTACATCAATAAATTAGCTACCCTCCATAGAAGGCATTGACAAGACAGAGGATCGGCAACGTTGTTCTCCTATCTTTCTCCACTGTCATTATAACGTGGACCTCACTTATATTTTCTCTATGATAGTGTGACCAACCTCGACCATCAACTCATGCCGTGTCGCCTTTGTGTCGTGCGGGTGTCGTTGCAGTGTCATACTCGTGTCGTGTAGTTGCAGTGTCGTGTCGGTGACGTCACGACTAGCAAGCCTTCCCCCCACCTCCACTCCTTCGTAGCCCTTATAGGTGGTGGTCGTTTTTAGTTTGAAGCGTTTTGATTGGTCGGCCAGCGTTTCAAGGTCACCGCTTATGTCCACCTGCAAAAATAATACAAACATGTATTTCAATGAATTATCTTTTACTAGCAGGAACCCGTGCTTCGCAAGGATCTATTTTCAAACTTGATAATCTGAAAACTTGACGTAATGAAATTTTAAAGAACTTAAAATAGGCCTATAACCATCCTTGGTTAATTAAGAATCTAGCCTATAAGCAAAATTTCAAGTTAATTAGTCCAGTAGTTTAGACGTGGTGATGCGTCAAACATAATTTTCCTATCCCATACGTGTATAAGCCAACTCTTTATTTTATTATAGATATGGTTAACGACTGCAAGAGATAGGAGTGTGGAACAGAATAGTTGTGAAACTATGATAGCGCCAGAAGTGTCTCAAACACAATAGTAGGTACTACATGAACTTTTTGAAAGTGATTAAAAAAAAAATGTTAAAACAACAGAACTGAAAGTTGTCAACCTTATCATTCTACCTCCATTTAGAGAGGCTTTTGTTTGAGCCGAATGAAATCTTCTATCTTCTATATATATAAAAAATGAATGTCTGTTTGTGTGTTTGTTCCCTATGACTTGAAAAATACTTGACATAACGGCATGAAACTTTGGGAATATGTTGTGTGAATATTGGGGATGGTTTCTGACCAGAAATTTTAATAGGGTGGCTAATAATGATTATTTATTAATCTATTTTACAGACCTATGTTTTCGAAATTGTCGGACTAGCGGCTACCGAAGAACGGAAAGATGATCATGATTCAAGATCATATTGAGATAATATGATTCAGCATCTAAAGTTACCAGCTGTAATAAACACGCCACCCTATGATAAATTGTGTAGGCTACTGGTATTACAACGGTAGTTTGGAGTTGAAGTGTAGTTGATTGGTACCAGCTGTAGATAATGGTTCCTTAGAAGACCTATACAAATATAATTATCACTCCCCTATCATTGAGTAACCGGAAAATGTTGGGAAAAAAATTATTCACCTAATGGAAGAGAGTTGTTCATATTGCATTTATTATTACTGAAGAATGTCGGAATAATTCACAATTTTTTTGAATTTAGCTTAGCTTATTTTCATCCTGAAAATCCTAAAATGGAAGATGGAAAGAATATGTAATTCCTGGTGATGATTCATCGTACATCGCATATTTCCTGGACCATCTATTGACAATCAACAACTATGAAAACATTGAACTCATCTTTGAAAAACTAATTATCCTATCTATTTTTTTTTAATTCAACACTTTACTGTTAGATATTACTACCAATTGATTGAGAAGAATATGTTTTTCGGAATAATGAATGCTGCAATACTAAGCACATAGGAAGTTCGTATTTAGATGTGAATGAAAATATTGATTGTCAGATAAATTTCATGATTCACCAAATAAAGTGAAGTGTACATTGACTTTTGGCGGTACAAAGTTCGCCAGGTAAGCTAGTTGTAAATAAAGCTTTATTATTAATAGTCAACACTGAAAAAAGACAGGCTCAATCACCAGGAATACTATAAATTCTGTGAAGGACCAGTAAGCCATTAATTTTGATTAGTTTAATCACTTACATTATGGACAATCAATACGTATGACATTTATTAGCTACAAAATAAAAAACTTTTGAAGTGACCCCGACTACTACAATATGAATAACCATTTAGATCAAATAAAAGATATTACTCACATCTCTCATCAACTCCTACTTCTTGTTCACAAAATATCAACACAAAAATATGAGTTATATAGAATGAACTCACGGCTAGTACTCAAGTTTGTCTTTTTCTGGCCATGCTACAGATGAATATAGGTTTATGTTTGACATCTTGTTTTTGTAATCTTGTTGTCTATTAAGAAATTTTTCAATGTGATTTTTTTTTGCAATAAAATTTGAAAAAAAGAATTATCAACAAACTCCTAACCAAAGAAAATATCTGTGCTCTGTTGTAATCGGAATGTATGAGACTCATACAACAATGGAACAAACACGTGGCAAGCTAGCTAGCGCTTTCGATTCATGGAAAATTAAATTCGATCAGCTGATTGATAAAATTATTTTAAGCTTTCCAATGATTATAACATATGTTAGAATATCATGTGTCAATTATCTCAGTTCCATATGGCATTCACCTTACCATGTTCATAACCTTACTAAATATGATCCTTTTTCATCCTTTGAAACCCTTAGAGGCAAAATATCTCAAAATCCGTTCTTGGTGCGCGTCTAGCATGTTTGAAGAATATTTTTGCAAAGTTTCAAGTCTGTAGGACAATTAGTTTGAGCTGTAGTGTGATTTTACATCAAAATTTTCGAAAAATGCCCTCTCCTGGACCCCCTGTGCTCCTGATCGAAATTTTTCTGCATAGATCTAATTTTTTTCGTAGCTGAACAAAAAAGTTCCTCATGACTTTGCTGTGCAATGAGCGGTTAAAAAGTACAAAATTTTGGGGGGGCCCCAGCTCCCTCAGGGGGGAAAATTTCTGAAAATCCTTTCTTAGTGGATGTTTTCAGGCTACCATAAACAATTGTGCAAAATTTCAAGTTTTTAGGCTCAGTAGTTTGGGCTGTGGTGTGATTTCAGTCTGTCGGGGCTTAGCCTTTTATAAGTATAGAGATTTTTTCATAGACAACCTTTTGCCTTTGTTTTTGAATCGCTGTAAACAACAGATTGAAATATGCATTACACAGCAACCATTTCCAGTGTGAACCCCCCATATAACTCCACACATTTCATATTAAACAGCAGCTATTTCCAGTGTGTACACCCCATATAACTCTACACATTTCATATTAAACAGCAGCTATTTCCAGTGTGTACACCCCATATAACTCCACACATTTCATATTAAACAGCAGCTATTTCCAGTGTGTACACCCCATATAACTCTACACATTTCATATTACACAGCAACTATTTCCAGAGTGAACACTCCCATATAACTCTACACATTTCATATTACACAGCAACTATTTCCAGTGTGTACACCCCCATATAACTCCACACATTTCATATTACAAGGCAACTATTTCCAGTGTGTACACCCCCATATAACTCTACACATTTCATATTACACAGCAACTATTTCCAGAGTGAACACTCCCATATATATAGCTCCACACATTTCATATTACACAGCAACTATTTCCAGTGTGTACACCCCCATATAACTCTACACATTTCATATTACACATATTCCCAAGTTTCTTCTCCGATTACTGTCGACTACTGTCTATGAATAGTGTGTTGTTGGGAGTGTAAGAGTGTAAGAAGGGCACAGTATGAGAGACTACCAGCATCACATAGCTTCACCAAAAACAACTACTAGGACTATCGGCTTCAGTTAACACTCACATTTGCAACATAGACACCCTATACACTGTCTATTATTAGTGTGTTTTTGGGAGTGTAAGAAGGGCACAGTATGAGAGACTACCAGCGTCACATGGCTTCACCAAAAACAACTACTAGGACTATCGGCTTCAGTTAACAGTCACATTCGCAACATAGACACCCTATACACGGTCTGTTTTCAGTGTGTTGTTGGGAGTGTGAGAGTGTAAGAAGGGCACAGTATGAGAGACTACCAGCGTCACATAGCTTCACCAAAAACAACTACTAGGACTATCGGCTTCAGTTAACACTCACATTTGCAACATGACGGTCCTTTACCGAGGGAAATCTTTCCATGCTATTCTATATGTCTCTAATCAGCATTTAAAGCTTTAATCGTACAGAAGATGGTCTAATGGCCTTTTCGCACGCTGAAATACGCCACATGCCCCACTTTTAGATCCAAGCTAGGAGTCTGTCCCGTTCACAACAGCTTGTTTGTAGTTTTTCACCAATAAATTTTGTCTGCACTTGCAGAATATAAGATTTAAAAACGACTGCCAAGGGGCAACTCAGCTTATGAATGTGGATCACCGATGTTAGGCTCAAAGGTCAGTTGCCTCACTTATGAAATGTGTGCAATTGTATGGGAGTGTTCACTCTGGAAATAGTTGCTGTGTAATATGAAAGGTGTGGAGTTATATGGGGGTGTACACACTGGAAATAGTTGCTGTGTAATATGAAATGTGTGGAGTTATATGGGGGTGTACACACTGGAAATAGCTGCTGTTTAATATGAAATGTGTGGAGTTATATGGGGGTGCTCACAATTGAAATAGTTGCTGTGTAATATGGAATGTATGCATGAGGAGATATGCCATGGTATAGTGCGTTTATGTTTCAAATATGACTGTTAACTGAAGCCGATAGTCCTAGTAGTTGTTTTTGGTGAAGCTATGTGACGCTGGTAGTCTCTCATACTGTGCCCTTCTTACACTCTTACACTCCCAACAACACACTAATAATAGACAGTGTATAGGTTGTCTATGTTGCAAATGTGAGTGTTAACTGAAGCCGATAGTCCTAGTAGTTGTTTTTGGTGAAGCTATGTGACGCTGGTAGTCTCTCATACTGTGCCCTTCTTACACTCTTACACTCCCAACAACACACTAATAATAGACAGTGTATAGGGTGTCTATGTTGCAAATGTGAGTGTTAACTGAAGCCGATAGTCCTAGTAGTTGTTTTTGGTGAAGCTATGTGACGCTGGTAGTCTCTCATACTGTGCCCTTCTTACACTCCCAACAACACACTAGTAATAGACAGTAATCGGAGCAGAAATTTTCAACATATCGGTCCTTTACGATGGGATATCTTCTTATGCTATCCTTTCTCAATAGTTTCACCTGTATAATAGACAGTAGTGGATACAAAATGGAGAAGAAATAAGCAACATAACGGTCCATTATCATGGGCTATCTTCTTATGCCATCTTTTCTCTATGGTTTAAACTGTATAATAGACAGTAGTCGGCTTGAAATTTGGAACATATCGGTCCTTTATCATGTGCTATCTTCTTATGGCATAATTTGTGTATGTTAGAGGTTACCTTATCATCGAGCTGCTGGATTAGAGCCGCAAATTCGACCGATCTATTCTCGTCTGACGAGAACCTGACCGACACACTGGCCAACTCTCCTTCGCCCGGCTTCAGGCTGCCATCTTGTTTCTGCACAAGTCGCATTTCGAGCCGGGTCGGCTTCATCGTCAGCCATCCCTCCAGTCTCAGATCACCACTCTCGCCTAGTTCCGCTTCGAACCGCTGCACTCCTGTCGCGCTAGTGTCGTTATCTAAACAAAGTAAATAACATTAATCTATAATATAAGAAAGGAAAGAATCGGCTTATACCACTACCTCTGTTATCAAAGCCGTATTGCATTCGTGTGACGTCAGCACAGGTGGGGCTCCTACACCAATGAAAACACTAGCTGATATAGATCAGCTGAAATCAACGAATTTTTATTGGTGTAAGAGCCCTACCTGTGCTGACGTCACACAAATGCAATACGGCTTTGTTTACAGAGGTAGTGCTTATACAGGTAGGGGATAGGAAATACACGAATGACGCATCATCACGTATCAACTACTCAACTGATTAACTTGAAAATTTGCATAGAATAATAATAAAATTAGTAGAATTGATGGTGATGTTGTGAAATATCTCCATAATAAGAAAACAAAGATATTGTCAAATTTCACTGAAAATTTATTAAAAACTTTAAAACAGAACCATGGTTTCACGTAGTTAACCAACGCATCATCAGCTGTACTGAGGAAAACATTTTAAAGTTTTAAGTTTTAAAGTTTTTAATAAATTTTCAGTGAAATTTGACAATATCTTTGTTTCCTTATAATAATAAAATTAATTAACAAAATATTCAATCTCAATTTTGAACTATTATTATTATTTTATCATTGATCATATAATTATTTCCCTCACAAACAAAATATAATTGATTATTTTAAACAGTTATTATAACGTTAGCTATCCTCTATAGAAGGCAGTGGCAAGGCAGAGAATTGGTAACCCTGTACCTAGGCACCTTCTTATCAGACCTTAATACTGTCAGTTGGTGACTGGTCTTAGCATCTTACCCTTATGAACATATTGATCATATTATTTAGCAGTACACCTTGTATTGTAGCGAAACGTCTCATATTATAGCACAACACTTGTTAGGTCAACCTCTATCCCTATAGCCCGAATATCAGCCGAATCTGGGAGATTTGCATTTTTCATGAAATCCATGAATAAAAAAAAAAACATCATGGATTTTTGCAAAAATTAAAATCGGTTAAACTTTCAGGAATGATAGTACCATAGAGAAACAATAGCGTATGTAGATATCCCTTGGTATAGGGCGTTTATGTCGCAACGTTTACTGTTATCTCAAGCCGATTACTGTCGATTTGTACTGTTTTGTTGGGGTAAGAGTGTATGAACGGCACAATATGAGAGACTACCAGCATCACACAGCTTCACAGGAAAGAACTACGTGGACTATCAGCTTGAGATAACAGTAAAAGTTGCGACATAAACGCCCTATACCAAGGGATATCTACTTATGCTATTGTTTCTCTATGGTAGTACTTGACGAGAGCAACAATAATATGTCATCTCATTGGTGAAATTCACTCCTATTCTTCAGTTATAAGCATTTGAAGATGAGTGATTTCTCTGATTTCAATTCAAATTATTCAACTAAAGTAACCAAATATGATGATTTGAATAATAGATTGAAAACATTATTTGACTTACCAGCTGGTAGCATACGTCCTTTAAGCCGCACCTCCCTTAAACCGTCGACAGATGACGTCACAGCTACCTCCACCCGGCGTTCTGCCTCAATCACGTGGGCTGTCAACCGCATGCGTGTGTCCTCAACAATCAATCAATCAATTCAGACAACTACAGTGAGGCCCTGATTAACATTGGTGTTGCTATGCTTGTCTGTCATTAGACAAAGCAGACAGCTCTATCCTTTTCCACCTTCGCAACGTTGCCAAATTGGTTTTCAAAATTATGTAGAAATATTATTAATTACCAAAATATTTAATCCAAATTATTATAGTGTATTATGAAATTAATGAAAAATACATTTTCTTTGCGATTGAAGTACAGTTGATCTGTATCATCTATCCTCTATAGAAGGCAATGGCAAAGCAGAGAATCGGCAACCTACTGTTGTCCTATTTTTTCCACTGACTTAATAGCATGGACACTATAGTGAGGTCCACGTTATAATGGCAGGGTTTATTTAGCAATGGTATTGCTATCCTTGTCTATCATTCAACAAAGCGGATAGCGCTTCTCTTTCTCGCTTTGCTCTGTTGCCAGATCGTCTCTTAACAATGTAGAATTAATAATTAATTAACAAAATATTTCATCTTAATTATGAAAATTCATTATAAAATTATTGAAAAATATAATTCCTTGCTTGATAAAATTTCATTGATTATTTTGAACAATAATGAACAATTAACATTATATTAATAAATCTGTATCAGCTACCGTCTATAGAAGGCATTGACAAGACAGAGGATCGGCAACGTTGATCTCCTATCTTTAAAATCCTAGGCAATAAAACTCAATTCAATTCAATTTCTCTCCTCCGGCATTATAACGTGGACCTCACTATAATATAGTCTACTAATAATGATTACAATGTTGAATATAACTTTAGATAGTTTCCACTGACTTGATAAAGTGTGACCTCAATATATGTCATAAACCAATAATAAATTATTACCAAAATGGTGAAAAAATCGTGAAATATAATAAAAATACCTGTAGGTAGTGAGCATTAGCGTCGAGGTGATGTTCGGCGGCCATTTTGTCTCTGTGGTATCTAAGTTGCGCGCGCAGGTCACTTAGAGCGGGGCTTGGAGTGTGCAGCTCGCCATCAAGTTGCACAAAGTCCGTGCTCAGGTGCCAGCCGGCTGTGGCCTCGTATCTGAAAGCATGCGTTTCATAACTTAGAGCAACTCTTGCCGGTGTGAAAGCTCCCATACCAACATGTTTGTTTCATATCATTGGGCAACTGTTGCCGGTGTAAAAGCTCCCATACCAACATGTGTGTTTCATATCAATGGGCAATTGGTGTATAAATGACCAAGCCTATTGTATAAACTGTGTACTTAATGACCAATAAATCTATTCTATTCAACTGTTGCCGTTGTGAAAGCTTTAATACTATGTGTTTCATTTACGCAGGCAAGTATTGCTGGTATGAAAGCACTCATATAATCTTACGTATTTCATGCAGCAAAGCAACTATCTCCATTATAAAACCCCCCATAAAATCCCATTTATTTCATCAGACGGAGCAACTATCACTGGTATGAACATCCCCATACAATACCAGGTATTTCATTTTGCACAGCAACAGCGTGAAACCTCTTATACAATCACATGTATTCCATCCGACCAAACAACTATCTCCAGTACGAATACTCCCATACAATCCTATGTATTTCATCCAGCAGAGCAACTATATCCAATATGAACACTCCCATATAATCCTATGTATTTCATCCAGCAGAGCAACTATATTCAATATGAACACTCCCATATAATCCCATGTATTTCATCCAGCAGAGCTACTATATTCAATATGAACACTCCCATATAATCCCATGTATTTCAAAAACAGAGCAACTATCTCTCGTATGGAACCCCCCATTTAATCCCTTGTATTTCATTAGTTAAAGCAACTATCGCCGGTATGAACGCTCCCATAAATAAACAAGCGACTCACCTCCTATTGGTGGAATTTAGTTGAGTGGGAGGCAACACAACAAAGCCCTTCATCCTCTTCTCAACTTGAGTGAAGTCCTTTTCAAGTCCCACCTGGCAGACGGGCAGAACGAAGTGCGGGGACTTGATTTGCAGCGAAAACGTCGAGTTGACAAAATTCGCACCGGCGTCGGTTACTAGGCTACCTGGCCAATTCAATAAACAAACAATTCACTAGTCACCTCATATATTATCGTGACAACAAATAATTTTCAGATGGTTTTCTGCTCCCAACTAGTCTGAATATATTGATTTATTCATTTTCGGGATAAAAATACCCGAAACCCGAAGTGAGGTCCAAGTTATAATGGAAGAATATTTGATTAACATTGGTGTTGCTATCCTTGTCTATCATTCAACAAAGCGGATAGCGCTATCTCTTTCTCGCTTTGCTCTGTTGCCAGATCGTCTTTCAACAATGTAGAATTAATAATTAACAAAATAATTCATCTTAATCATGAAAATGCATTATGAATTTATTGAAAAATAATGTAATTTCTTGCGTAATAAAATATAATTGATTATTTCAAACGAGAGAATGAACAGTTAATATTACATCAATAAACCTGTATCAGCTACCGTCTATAGAAGGCATTGACAAGACAGTGAGGATCGGCAACGTTTTTCTCCTTTCTTTCTCCACTGCCATTATAACATGGACCTCACTATACAGTAACCTCAGAAGGAGGTAGAAACGCACAAGCCTGGAGCTTTGTGGTCATCATTCTCAATAAAAAAAAAGTTTGATAATGATATCGATATCACAAATAAGTCGATACTCGACATATCGACTCACCGGCCACATCGACCATCGACTGGTTGATATCGACTAGCAGCCGGGTGCCCAGCGATGAGGCGTCCAGCGAATAGCTGGCATCTATGAGACAGTGATCAAGTGAAGCCAGGGGTGTACGGGCGTCCAACCAGAGGTGATGTGAACCAACGCCAAGGGGCGACAAAGATATTGCTCCGCCTCCAACATTAGCCAAAAAGGTGTAGTTCACGGCTAGTGTTAACTGGAACAAAAATAATCAAAATTAAAATATAATTGATTATTTTAAACAAGAAAGAACAATCAGTTCAAAAGAACAAAAACATAGTTTCATTTCTGTGACATACACATTTGGGGCCGGTTTCCGAGCTCGGCATTCAGCTAAGTTCTACACTTGGAACAGCTGGAGTCAGAAAATTGAAACGAGGCATAATCGCAGTTTTTATTAAATTTTATTTTCTCATTTTTATAATTGGAAACGTTTTTCCTTGACGAATGAAGAAGCATTCCTAAATAATTAAAAATATCTGAAACTTGACACTATTTTCTCTTTAATTTAATTAGTGTTCAATTTTCTAGTTCGAAATTTAATTTAACGTGAACTGCCCCGTTTTGGAAAGCAAATTTTCTGACTCCAGCTGTTCAAACTCTAGAACATAGCTAAATCCCGGGCTCGGAAACCGGCCCTTATATTAATGAGTATTTTTTAACACACTCTAGTATTCTATTATTAAATTGGTTTGATACTATTTGATTTCTTTGTTAATAATTTATCTTACATTGAGCGGAGTGAGCTGGGTAGTGAGTAGACTGGCATTAAGACTGGCCGCAAACCGTTTACTGGCCTGGCCACTGTTACTGGCCGCCACTAACTGGCCACTGGCCTCGTACACCACTGTCGCCTGCTTCAGCCACTTGTGTGTGCTGGTCACTAACAGGACGTTGCTCATGTTCACCAAATTCTGCAACAAAACAAAATACAAATTCATTCAAGATAATACTGTCGATTTATTAACACACTACTCTATTAAATAATAGATTTTAGTTTGGAATGGATACCATCGTCACATATAGCGTTAGTGTTTACGAGTTTGTGTTTCTTGAATAGTTCCAAATTTTTTAAATAACTCAACATTATTCGTTAAAAGTGGTAATTGAGTGGAATATTTCTTATTAATTTATCAATTTAAGCCATCTAAATTCAAAATTTATAGTTTTAATGTTTATTTTGGACCAAAATTTTATAAAAATTGTACACGTGAAATTCTAACCTTATCTTGGACTTTGTCACCTATAAATTTGGAAGAAAAATAGCACAAGGACTACCTTATTATTTTATCTTCCAATGTTATTACATTAGTGTTATTTGCATTGTAAATAAATAAATAAATATAGAAACGTACAGGCAACTGCTACTATAGAGAAAAGATAGCTTGAGAAGATGTCCCATGGTATAGGTCGTTAATGTTCCACATTTCAAGCCTATTGCTGTCTATTATTAGTGTTACAAGTCCTATTACAAGTACGACCGTCTTGTCAAGTTGTCAAGGTAAGATATTTGAGCAAATAATAGTAGCATATAGCATGAGAACATATCCCATGGTATATTGGTCGTTTATGTTGCAAATTTCTTCTCCGATTACTGTCTATTATTAGTGTGTTGTTGGGAGTGCAAGAGTGTAAGAAGGGCACAGTATGAGAGACTACCAGCGTCACATAGCTTCACCAATAACAACTACCAGGACTATCGGCTTCAGTTAACAGTCACATTTGCAACATAACGGTCCTTACCATGGCATATCACCACAATATGATACACAACACCATAATTTGATACAAAACTTCCAAACTGAATGAATTCTACTAGTAGTTCTGGAATAGTAGACTTCAGTAACTTACATTGACCTGTTATGTTTTCTCAAAAATTAGTAAATAATTTATCAATTTAAAATGTCTAAAAAAATCCTAAATAAACATAGAGCTTTCTGTCCTATCGTACCGTGACGTGTCGTCCCGGAATGTGAGTGTGAGCGCTGTTATCAGGTCTGGCTGCAACTGTCTACAACGTTGATGGAAAGATACATTTTAAAGATGTTCAATGTTTTTGAACGGGTAGTATTATAGTCCACTAGATAGCTGATTTATCTATATATATAAAAGCGAAATGGCACTCACTCACTGACTGACTCACTCACTCGCCTAACTAAAAATCTACCGGACCAAAAACGTTCAAATTTGGTAGGTAAGTTCAGTTGACCCTTTAGAGGCGCACTAAGAAATCTTTTGGCAATATTTTAACTCTAAGGGTTGTTTTTAAGGGTTTAAAGTTCGTCTTTTAGCATGTATATTCTTCTTCTCCCAATCTCTTAATTATAATTGAAATTTCCATATCATATGTTACTATAGAACTATAATCTAGATAGAGTACCTACCTCTTCGAAACAGTTGTTAACTGGCAACTAAATTAATAATTTTGCCAGGTTGGCATTAAGTTGAGTTGACTTTGTTATGTTGGCACCAAGTTGAAGATTTAAATGCATTTATCGAGGAAAAATTGATTGGGACTGCTACTTCAATCCTGGGAATATTATATTACTAGCCGTCAGGCTCGCTTCGCTCGCCATATCCGTTTAGCCAGACGTTTAGTCTGGACCCCCGACTGGATTGTCCTAACATGATAAAAATGCAGGCGAGCGAAGCGAGCCTGCTAATCTCATTCTTGGACAATCCAGTCGGGGGTCCAGGGGGCGGAGCCCCCTGGCTAGACTGACATGGCGAGCGAAGCGAGCCTGACGGCTAGTGATGAATAATTCTATAGTCTGATTTTATTCTAATATTGGCGTATGAAGGAGGCTCCTTTTCCTTTTATATTATCCTTGAAATGCGAAATTTCCAAAAACCTTGTAAATACGTCGACGCGCAATTTGAAAAGGAACATACCTTTCAAATTTCATGAAAATCTATTACCGCGTTTCGCCGTAATGCGCAACATATAAACCTTTAAACATAAAGAGAAATGCCAAACCGTCGACTTGAATCTTAGACCTCACTTCGCTCGGTCAACAAACCATGGGATATCTTGTTAAGCTATCCTTTCTCTATGGTATCAATGAATGAATGAATTACCTGGATGAGCAGACTATCAGTGAGTTGCACAGCAATGAAAGGCAGATGAATGCCAGCATTCACATTGTACCGGTCATGTCTGTTCTCCTCCATTTTGAGTCTGTCCAGTTCCAAGATGGCCGCCGACGTGTTATACACCACTGTGTCCACTTCAATCACGCCCCGCCATATCACCAGTCTACACAAAATACACAACCAATCATCTTTTTTTTTTAATTGAATTGAATTTATTGTCAAAAATTACAAATACATATTTGTACAATATTATTATATATGATCATCTGAATTATTTATAATATAATAGCCTATTATAAAGAAGCTCGATCATTTTAGTCCATGATCAGAAATAAAAATATAAATGTAAGTCCACTTTTTTTTAAATATTTGTTTACTCACAACATGTTTAGGCTATGATACCACCATTATTAAGTGATCGAAATAGTTATTTGTGCAACTAGTGCGCAAAGTGACAGTTTGCTGCACCGAAAGAAACGTTTACGCTCGAGCCGTAGGCGAGGGCGGAATGGTTTCTTGAGTGCAGCAGAGGAACTTTGCGCACGTATTTCACATTAAGTTTTTCCTACAGTTACCATTGAATATGAAAAGTGGGTAATTATGGGTAAAATTGCCTGAAATCCATCAAATGTTTTTCTGTGTAATTTTATTATTGATAAAAACCTTAATCCTAAAATCCTAAAGTCCTCGTTGTCCTTGGTTATAATATATTATAATGAATAATAATTAGAGCGTTGTGCTTGGTTGCACCTCTGCTCACTATAGCAGCCACAGCAGTCACTGTTACCAACTTCATTTTGATTTTGCTGCACTGTTGCTCCATATAACCTACTAAGTATTTTGCGTTGCCATGTTGCAAATCTGGAGTGCAGAAAAGATTTTTCCCGCACTAGAGCGGAAAAGTGATTCTTTGCGTTCTGTAATCAGTGCAGCAATGGTCACTTTTCAACGTAACTGTAGGAAAAATAAATAAAATGACATTAAGTAAAAAAAGACAGTTGATGATCAGTATGGTTCACTTCAATAAATATCAGCATAGTCACCTCTAATACATGTGAAATGACCTATAGGGAGGTCCACGTTATAATGGCAGTGTTTGATTAGCAATGGTATTGCTATCCTTGTCTATCATTCAACAAAGCGGATAGCGCTATCTCTTTCTCGCTTTGCTGTATAATAATAATAATAATAATAATAATTATTATTATTATTATCGCTTTGCTGTGTTGCCAGATCGTCTTTCAACAATGTAGAATTGATAATCAATTGACAAAATATTTCATCTTAATTATTATGAAAATTCATTATGAAATAATTTAAAAATATAATTTTTCGCTTAACAAAATATAATTGATTATTTTAAACGAGAATGAACAGTTAATAAACCTGTATCAGCTACCGTCTATAGAAGGCATTGATTGACAAAACAGAGGTTCGGCAACGTTGTTCTCCTATCTTTCTCCACTGCCATTATAACGTGGACCTCACTATAATACATGAAATGCTCTATTGTAAGGTCCAAGTTATAATGACAGTGGAGAAAGATAGGAGAACAGTTTTGCCGGTTTACCACTGCCTTCCATAGAGGATAGCTGATACCAGTATAAATCTCATGTGATATCAACTCTTCATTTTTGATTAAACTGCAGATTAATTTGTGACCTGTCATTCTCGTCGATTTCCCTGCTTTCAATGATATCGTGAAGTTGACTGAAAATGTCCTCTCCGGCCATCAGGCTGGCAACAAACACTGTTGAGGAGGAGGAGGAGTGGGAGGGGGAGGGAGATGAAGGGAGTGGGGAAGAGGAGGAGGCGATCACTGATGACGTCATCCTAGCAAAACTGTCTTCAGGCCAAACCATCGCCTGCACTTTAACTCCCAACTGAAAATTAAAAATTAAACAAAGTTACATGAGATGATAAAATTTATGTTGCATTTCTAAATACAATACAACCATTTGTAAACAACATCTATTCCAACTGCTGCTTCTCACTTTCTCTGCAAATATAAATCTAGATGCCAGGATTTGAACCTTAATTTCTGTAATTCTATAATTTCACAAAAGGCCGGTTTCCGAGCTCACGATTTAGACAAGTTCTAAAATTTAAACAACAGCGTCAGTAAATTGGGTTTCCGTAACGGAGAGAGTGGTCGCAGTTTTTATGATAGTCTTTATTTTCTCATTTCTATAATTTGAAACGTTTTTCCTTGTCGAAATGAAACATTTCTAATTAATTCAAAATAGCTGAAGCTTTATACTATTTTCTCTTCATTCTGTGTTTAATTAACTAGTTTTTTTTAATTTGATTTAAACGTGGACTGCGACTGCGCTAACTTGGCCCCGTTTCAGAAAGCCAACTTTCTGACTCCAGCTGTTCAAAGTCTAGAACTTAGCTAAATACCGAGCTCGGAAACCAGCCCTCAAATTCAAATTGGTTGTAATTAATGGGTGAATAGAGTGGTGCATATAAGTACACGAAATAGTTATTTGTATATCTAGAGTGAAAAGTACGACTTTTTCTCCCTGTGGAAAAAAGTTTGAAGCCCGAGGCGAAGCCTAGGGCAGCAATTTTCCTGAGGGAGAAAAAGTATTTTTCGCTCGTGATGTACACAACATTTTTCCTCCATCTACATTTTTTTATAGAAACTGCAAATAAAATCATTCTAATAACTTACGTATTGGTGACAATGATTCCTCACAACATAACCTAAATCTAAAACCTAAAAACCGGTCGTCTGTTTGGCACTGCCGATTGCGCTATCTATCGGCAAAAAGTTGTAGCAATTATATCAGCTGAGCAGCTACCAAAAATGGCTGACTCCAGATCACGCGGTTCAGATTTGAATTGCAGATCGAAAATATTTGTTGGCTGGTATTTTGAATAGAATAAAATATTTTAAAAATTGTATAAATTTTTATCGTCTACTAATATTAGGAATATAATAATTATCATACAAACATATATTTCATGAGTTGATCAAATTTCTGGTTGTGGTATTGAATTCAGTTGACTCAATGACAGACACCTCTATTATGCTTTTTCATCTGAGCTTAGACCTTCTAACCTATTACAATGTAAGTTTCAAAATAGAGATGCTCCCCATGTTATTTAAATGGAGTCACTTTTCCTCCCTAAGGAGTTTTTCTGTTTTTTACTACCGAGAGCGAAAAAGTGACACTTTAGTATTAGGTTTCAGGGAGTAAAGTAAGTACTTTAGACAGTAGGTGGAGGAAAACGTTCATTTCAGCTGATACTATGCTTATGATATGTGCTGTATTTATATCTTCACAAATACAGATACAATAAGCAAAGTTTTAGGTGATGAAAAGTGAAATACGCGTGTGTTTTTGGCACATAAGTCTCTATAAAAATGATTGATTATATAGTGGGGGCCCACTGACATTATTTATTTATATATTGATAGATACAATATCATTATCAACTATGAATGATTGGGTGAGGAACAACAGGCTTAAAGTAGATATTTATGACGTGGATATCACAAGGTGATAAAGGTGAATAGGTATTTCGGCAATCTAAAAATAGCGTTACCTTTTTATCAGCCGCCTCGAGTCTAGCCAACAAATCGAGCCGATCATTGTACTGTAGCCGCACGGCTGCCCCGGTCCTAGCATAATGCTCCACCGGCAAATAGAGCATAGCACTGTAGTCGAGGTCTGTGTACCAGAGCTTCCTGTCTGTAGTGATGTGAGCCACCCCGGCGACACCCACTGTCGCTCCGTTCCAGCCGCAACGCATGTCCACCTGCATCAACCCAAAAAGCAACCTGTATCATTTCATTAAAACCTGGGTAGTTTATGTTCCAAATTTCTTCTCCGATTACTGTCTATTATTAGTGTGTTGTTGGGAGTGTAAGAAGGGCACAGTATGAGAGACTACCAGCGTCACATAGCTTCACCAAAAACAACTACTAGGACTATCGGCTTCAGTTAACACTCACATTTGCAACATAGACACCCTATACACTGTCTATTATTAGTGTGTTGTTGGGAGTGTAAGAGTGTAAGAAGGGCACAGTATGAGAGACTACCAGCGTCACATAGCTTCACCAAAAACAACTACTAGGACTATCGGCTTCAGTTAACACTCACATTTGCAACATAGACACCCTATACACTGTCTATTATTAGTGTGTTGTTGGGAGTGTAAGAGTGTAAGAAGGGCACAGTATTTGAGACTACCAGCGTCACATAGCTTCACCAAAAACAACTACTAGGACTATCGGCTTCAGTTAACACTCACATTTGCAACATAGACACCCTATACAATGTCTATTATTAGTGTGTTGTTGGGAGTGTAAGAGTGTAAGAAGGGCATAGTATGAGAGACTACCAGCGTCACATAGCTTCACCAAAAACAACTACTAGGTATTATTAGTTTACTCACATGCTCAGGATCAATATTAGCCACTAAGAGCAGGTCGGTAGCCACAGTGAACCCAGTATACAGATGCACCTTAACATTGAAGTCGTATACATCATCCAGCCGACAAATCACTTCAAATCCGGTAGCCACGCCCCCTGCACCACTAGCCACGCCCACTCCACCACTAGCCCCGCCTTCCCTCCGCACTTCAGCCAATAGGCGGCGCTTGAGCGTCGAATAGCCAGCCTGTGCTCGCAGAACACTGTATGCTGCATAGGGAGTGGTCAGCTCAGCAGTGATGCCTGCCTCGTATAGAGAGCGCATCACACCTGCACAAAATCACAAACAAAAACTATATTTATGTGAGATTTTTGGATGAATAAATAAGTTTCAAAAGCAGAGAGGATTCAGCCCACAATCAACAAGTTCTCCTCTGTAGGATGATTGGGAAAATATGAGATTTATTGACCAATGAAGACATCTCAAAATAAGAAACATTCAATATTTAATAACTTGATGGGGGTTAAAGACAATTAATCTGACCTTTGCTTATGATAATTGATAGGAGAGTACAGCACTCATCACTTCTGGCAACTTTATCAATAAAGCACTTGCAACCATTAAGCAACCTATAGTGAGGTCCACGTTATAATGGCAGTGGAGAAAGATAGGGGAACAACATTCCGATCCTCTGTCTTATCAATGCCTTCTATAGACGGTAGTTGATACAGGTTTATTGATGTAATATTAACTGTTCATTCTCGTTTCAAATAATCAATTATATTTTATTAAACAAGAAATTATTATTTTTCAATAATTTCATAATGAATTTCCCATTAGGGTTAACAGGAATTATAGTTACACTGAACTTGCCACTGATGCGTGGCAACCTGCATTAACCGTTCATTTATAATTATTACTGTCATTTTGCAAAATGCATCACAGTTTTCTTGGCTTTTACTGTTTCTACTTGTAGCTAAGTATGTGTAACCTTATCTAAATTTGGGAGAGGAATAGCACAAGGTACCTTATTTTTTCTCTCCCTATCATTTTGATTATGTACTTATTGTACGAATCAATAAAGAATTAGGGCTAAGTGCTTGACCACAAAGATAGCAATCTGAATTTGCAATCACATAGGTATCTATATCTACCTAAATATTGCATTATTAATTGCATAATCATGTATAATGTAGCTTGCAGATAGTAAACTCACCTTTGAAGTTGGCTGAATAAGTTTTATCATTGACATTGAAGGAGAAGTGGCCCGACACCCAATGGGCCGGCTGCACTTTCAATGTGTACTCCACATGACCACGTTGCAGAGCCGCAAATGGGGTGTTCAGCCTAATTCCTCCCACCACTGCTGTGGCCCCGCCCACTCCGCTGTTAAGCTCCGCCCCTGACCACACCCGCATCTGGTGAGATGATGACGACTGACAACAGAACAGTTAACACAACAATTAATGAGTTATATATATATATATATATTAAAATTAAAACAGGAGACACAATATAAATAGATTGAAAACACTTATAACTTACATTAGAAATGGGGGAAATTTTCGGAGACTGTGCCTCTTCTCGAGAGGCAGTCTTCTCGGTTGAGAAAGGAGACACAGTCTCCGAAAATTTCCCCCATTTCTAATGTAAGTTATAAGTGTTTTCAATCTATTTATATCGTGTCTCCTGTTTTAACTTATATTACAAACTTTAAAGTGTCTTCTGTTATGTGATTATTTAATATTAATATTATTAAATATTGCTTATATATATATATATATATATTATATATATATATAAGCAATATTAAATAATGCAACAGCTGTTATAGTGAGGTCCCACTTTATAATGGCAGTGGAAAACTCTGACACCAGACCTGAGCCAGCCAGGTCACTCGATATTATTATTATAATGGCTGTGGAGAAAGATAGGAAGGGGCAGCATTGCTGATTCTCAGCCTTGTCAAATGAATAAGGCAGTTATAGATACAGACATGAAAGCAATAACAAGTGCAATACAAGCTGTTATAGTGAGTAAATAGAGTGTTATCGGATGGGCACGTTAAACTGTCGGTCCCGGCTGAAGTATGACAGTCGTAAGGCCCATTGACGGCTTAAATTATATATTCAGGCGGTGGGACCTTCCCGCAAGGGACTCCCCACCAACAAAAGCCATACGAATTTACTATAGTGAGTAAAAATATGGTGTAATATTTTTTTTAGGAAAGGATGTTTATTTGTACAAAAAATTAATGACAACTCTAGAGCTCCACTGTTTAAAGCCTAGTTTTCATTAGTAGAGTTGGTAGTAGAGTTCCCTGGGCAAGTACTAACTATCTTGTGAACTCTCCCAATGAAAAAGTTCATGGTAGAGTACTAGTTTTTAGTAGAGTAGAGTGGGATAGTACTCTACCACTTGCCTTCCCCCACCACCGCTTCTCACTCTACTCTACCACTACTATGCTAATGAAAACAGTCTCCAGCTAGTAGATTAGAGTCAAGCCGTAGGCTATCAAGTTTAACAAGTATTGTTATTTATGAAAAAATATTAATTTATTAAAAAGTTTTAATAAGTGTTCAAGTGTTAATTTATTAAAAAGTATTGACATTTTAAGGTTAGTTCTGTTCACTAGACAACACACTTTACCTACTATTCTCAATTGTAGTGAAACAGTTACTCGACCAAGTAAGCAGAGCAGAGTTAGCTCGGTAGAGTTAGTATGCCAGTTACTCGACCACTAACTCTACTAGTGAAAACCAGGCTTACGAGATTAATGTTATCAAGTGAGTCCTTTAAGAGGAAACGATATGACGTTGGTCCCGACTACCTAAAAAGTAGTCGTCATCTCTCATCATCATCCTTCTCACTCATTACCCACGCACAGTCCTGAGAGCTTATGTGGGCATCACCCTCAGTAGTTATATTACTATTTGACCTTGACTAACCTGTATGACAAACAGCGTGTCGTATCGGTTGCTGGACTGAGCATGCGTGGCCTTCAACAACAGCTGACTCACATCCGGCGAACTGCTGTTCAAGCTAGCCTCAAGGCCAACCTGAGTCAGCTGATTGGTCAGCTGATAGCCGGCCTGCAGATCGAATGCGCACCATTCACTGCGCATCCAGTCCAGAGTCGCATTGCAACGAACCTTGCCACCGTCCAGCCACAATCTGCAACATGAAATGTGTTCATTCACCAATAAATACATTTAATTGTACATGAGGTGTCGACAACAATAAAATCCTAGCCACAAAACTAACTGAACAAATTCATACACACACATAATCATCACTCAAAATAGTTATTTGTGCAACTAGTGCGCAAAATGACAGTTTGCTGCACCGAAAGAAACGTTTATGCCCGAGCCGTAGGCGAGGGCGGAATGGTTTCTTGAGTGCAGCAGAGGAACTTTGCGCACATATTTCACATTACGTTTTTCCTACAGTTACCATTGAATATGAGAAGTGGGTAATTATGGGTAAAATTGCCTGAAATCCATCAAATGTTTTTCTGTGTAATTTTATTATTGATAAAAACCTTAATTTATTGTCAAATTGAATAAAAATGTTGTCCTTGGTTATAATATATAATACTAATAAGGTGCTCGTTGTGCTTCGTTGCACCTCTGCTCACTATAGCAGCCCAGTCACTGTTACCAACTTCATTTTGATTTTGCTGCACTGTTGCTCCATATAACCTACTAAGTATTTTGCGTTGCCATGTTGCAAATCTGGAGTGCAGAAAAATTTTTCCCGCACTAGAGCGGAAAAGTGATTCTTTGCGTTCTGTAATCAGTGCAGCAATGGCCACTTTTCAACGTAACTGTAGGAAATAAGTATTTATCACATCCACAGGCAATTGAAAAATTCTTCTACATTATTTATAATGGGTTCTCTTTTAGCAGCTTTTCAACTTGTGTTTTAAAACGGGCTTCATTCAAATTTCTCACACTAACAGGCAACTTATTGAATGCTTTGATTGACAATATTATATAATAAAGGAAAGAACTGGCTTATACACGTAGGGGATGGGAAATTCACGGATGACGCATCATCACGTCTCAACTACTCAACTGATCAACTTGAAATTCTGCATAAAGATTCTTAATTAACCGAGGATGGGTATAGGCCTATTTCGAATTCTTCAAGATTCCAATACGTAAAGTTTTAGTTTGTCAAGTTATTAATTAGACCCTTACGGGGAACGGGTTAACTGCTAGAATATAACTAGTAGTTCTGTGAACTGTGGACCTTGCCATCAGAGTAAATTCTGTCCTGTCGTGTCGGCGAGATATCGGTTTAAAAACGGCTTATTGCCGTTGGGGTTGGTGTATAAAAAATAATACTAACATCAAAAGCTAAAGACCTACTGGCAGCAGAGAAAGTTGAAAGCAGAGAAAGGCCAGTCATGCGTCATTGCATGCAACTAATAGTCCACACACAGCTGATTTTTTAATAAGTGACATTGAGATATTAATTGCATGCAATGATGCATGCAATTAATAATCCACTCGACAGCTGATTTATGATGAATAATTCTATAAGCCTAGTCTGATTTTTACTTTCCTTGCCCTATTACCATAGGTAAGGAAAGTATTGCTTTCCGAAAAAAATTAAGGTACCCCAATTTCTAAATTTCTATACGTTTCAAGGTCCCCTGAGTCCAAAAAACTGGTTTTTGGGTATTGGTCTGTGTGTGTGTGTGTGTGTTTGTGTGTGTGTGTGTGTGTGTGTGTGTGTGTGTTTGTGTGTGTGTGTGTGTGTGTGTGTGTGTGTGGTGTGTGTGTGTGTGTGTGTGTGTGTGTGTGGTGTGTGTGTGTGTGTGTATATGAGTGTATGTGCGTCTGTGTACACGATATCTCATCTCCCAATTAACGGAATGACTTGAAATTTGGAACTTAAGGTCCTATCACTATAAGGATCCGACACGAACGATTTCGATCAAATGCAATTCAAGATGGCGGCTAAAATGGCGAAAATGTTGTCAAAAACAGGGTTTTTCGTGATTTTCTCGGAAACGGCTCCAACGATTTTGATCAAATTCATACCTGAAATAGTCATCGATAAGCTCTATCAACTGCCACAAGTCCCATATCTGTAAAAATTTCAGGAGCTCCGCCCCATCAATGCAGATAGGTTCCCAATTATCAGGCTTCAGATACAATTGAAACAAAAAAAATCAAGTGGAGTAGATTGAGCATGAAAATCTCTACAATTAATGTTCAGTAGCATTTTCACCTAAAATTGAAAATAAGCTTTAAATTTGAGAAAATGTGATTATTCAATTGCAAATTATTGTTGATTCTATTAAATCATTCACTATGAAGAGATAGCAGACCTCATGTGTGTCTCCAGCGTTATTGCCCTGTCACCAGCTGGCTCAAATCTTTGAATAGTAGACTTGAGATGCGCGGGAACACTAGCGTCAGGTGATCAATTTTCATAACGGCAAGGAAAGTTGTGTGAGTGCGCCACACCAGATTTTTGAGGTAATATTTCAAAGTTCTATAATTTTTAAGGTCTCTTCAAACGTCCTAAATCCACCAGCGTAGTGTAGCTATCAATATACTAATAATACCCTTCACATCAAAGTCAACTTTTGCCAGTTGCTTCTAATTTTAATCTCCATTGTTTTAAATGGCACTCTTCACACGCAACCGAGTTGCTTCAAATTGCGTCATTGCACAGCTGATTTATGATGAATAATTCTATAGTCTGATTTTTCATTGCCGTCTCTATACTGAATAGAGACGGCAATGGATATTTACGGTAATATTGGCGTTCAAAGGAGACTCTTTTCCTTAATGTATTATCCTTAAAATGCAAAATTTCAAAAAACCTTTTAATATACGTCAACACGCCTTGTTTCAAAGTACTTGTATACCAAAGTTTATCCAAATCGGACAATAACTGCGGTACAAACAAACAGACAAAAAGCCGATCGAGTCGAAACTGAGACCTCAGCTTCGCCTCGGTCAATAAAATCAAATACAGGTACAACGTCAATCAAGTTGTGAAACTTTTTCTTGGATTGGGAAACCTTTTTTGAATGAATGACTGCCCTGCACTGCACTGCACTGCACTGCACTGCACTGCACTGCACTGCACTGCACTGCACTGACCCATAAGTGAAGGATGTCTTCTCCCACATTTCGAAAGGAGTGAGTATTTCCGAGTTGAAGAGCACAACCCCACTGTTGGTCGGATCGAACTTCAGGTAGACATTGGTGTCGATGGCATCACGCTGGCTCCAGCTCAACTTGCCTGAGCCTCGAAATTCACTCTCTGCAACACAATAGCATAATTAAATTGATGTATATTAATTGAGAATGAAAAAATCGATAAAATTTGAGGGGACAAGACTGTTTGACAATTTGAAAAACAGAGGAATCGAAATAGCTCAACACTTGTTAGGTCAACCTCTATCCATAGCCCGAACCCGAATATCAACCAAATCTGGGAGATTTGCATTCACCATGAAATCCATGAATAAAAAAACATCATGGATTTCTGCAAACATTAAAATCACTCAAACTCTCTCAGGAATGATAGTACTTGACGAGAGGAATAATAATATGTCATCACATTGGCCAAATTCCCTCCTATTCTTCAGTTATAAGCGTTTGAAGATGAGTGATTTCTCTGATCTGTGAGTGGAGGGAAGATCCTATGTTTGAGTGAATAACTCACTCTGTATTGTAGCAAAACGTCTGCTATTATAGCACACAACATTTGTTAGGTCAACCTCTATCCATAGCCAATGAAATAACTGTTGAAAGAGTTGCACTTTTCTGCCAAGAAATAAATATTTTTATTGCATAAAATTCTGTACATTACAGATATGGCAAACGTCAATTATTATAAAAACAAATAAAATACATGAAAATGATCAATGTCACAAAGTACAAAACACAAATGTACAATAAGTTATCAACCACAGCTATTAATTGATAAGTGCACAATATTATTGAAATGTATCCACTAATTATCCATGTATTCCTTTATGGAATAGAAGCCACCATTCAATAAATATTTCTTCAATTGGGCTTTAAATACATTTTTATTTGTTTTAACAGATTTTATTTCATTTGGGAGCCTATTGTAAAAAATTATTCCTTGATAAAATGGATTTTTCTTTGCTATCGCTAAATTAACATTAGGTAAATGATAGTTATTAGCAGTTCTTGTTCTATGACTGTGGATATTGCTATTAGTGGGTAGAAAATTATTATCAACGG
This sequence comes from Nilaparvata lugens, assembly GCF_014356525.2. Classification (NCBI taxonomy): domain Eukaryota; kingdom Metazoa; phylum Arthropoda; class Insecta; order Hemiptera; family Delphacidae; genus Nilaparvata; species Nilaparvata lugens. The sequence goes on along the minus strand of NC_052517.1, from coordinate 19,283,498 downwards.
TGCTAAGGATAGTCTTGTATATGAACAAAGATGGAAATGTGAGAATACTTTCAATTTTAAAATAATCTCGGCAGGACTGATATCTCGTCAGTTTACACATACATCTAATGGTTTTTTTTGTAAAGTAAATATTTTTCTTACATTTCTTTCAGAAGAATTGCCCCAAACTGTTACTCCATATCTCAGATGACATTCAAATAGAGCAAAATATATGCATTTAAGTATATTGAAAGTACAATAGCGGGATAGTGTTCTTAAAATAAAAATCACTGAACTTAGTTTAGAACAAGTATGATCCACATGAGATTGAGATTAAGACTAGAATCCAGATGAATACCTAAAAATTTACACACTTCAACCTCTGAAACGAACTCATCATCCAGCAATAAACCAATACAACATACACTATTTGAAAATGTCATTCTAACAGTTTTACTAACATTAAATAGTAGATGACTGACCAACACTGGTGAACGTGAGCACTCCATCCAGCCTCCTGCCCGGATACTCGACGGTGAGTTGAGCATCATACTGGTTGCCACTTGGGCGGCCAGCAGACTGCAACACCGCATAGTTGCCACTTGCGCCACCAGTCAGCGCCACCACCGCAGTGCTGGTCGTCTTCAAATCTAGCGCCACAAACCGAGTCGGGTCGCGATTGGCGTCCCAACGCACGGCTGCACCAATCAGCATCGAGCTCTGGTTGCGCCATGCACTCGCATCCACGCGCACGTCACGCGCTCTGTCCAGGTGCAGGTCGAGTGCCAGTCGACGCTCGGCCAAATCGATGTGTGTCAGCATCGTGTACAACCGGCTGTTCAGTCTAAAATACATTCAATTAATACTAGTATATTTATTTATATATTTATCTAAACATTAATAGATACATTAATAGTATAGTGAGCAATTGAACAACTTCTATAGTGAGGTCCACGTTATAATAGCAGCACCTGATTAACATTGGTGTTGCTATCCTTGTCTATCTGCAGACAAAGCAGATAGCGCTATCCTCTACGCACTGTTCCCACATCGTACTACAACAATGTAGATATATAATTAACAAAATATTCAATCTCAATCACTGGAAAATATATTTTCTTGACTATAGTGAGGTCCACGTTATAATGGCAGTAGAGAAAGATAGCAGAGCAACGTTGCCGACCCTCTGTCTTGTCAATGCCTTCTGTACACGGTAGCTGATACAGGTTTATTGATGTAATATTAACTGTTCATTCTCGTTCAAAATAATAAATTATATTTTATTAAGCAAGAAATTATATTTCTCAATAATTTCATAATGAATTTTCATAAAATTAAGAGGAAATATTTTGTTGCTTAATTCTACATTGTTAAAAGACGATCTGGCGACAGAGCAAAGCGAGAAAGAGATAACGCTTTCAGCTTTGTTGAATGATAGACAGGGATAGCAATACCATTGCTAATCAAACACTGCCATTATAACGTGGACCTCACTATAGAACAGTTTACTAGATATTGATAGTGGTGACGGTAACTGATACAGGTTCATTGATGTAATATCAACTGTTCATTCTCGTTCAAAATAATAAATTATATTTTATTACGCAAGAAATTATATTTCTTAATAATTTCATAATGAATTTCATAAAATTAAGAGAAAATATTTTGTTGCTTAATTCTACATTGTTAAAAGACGATCTGGCGACAGAGCAAAGCGAGAAAGAGATAACGCTTTCAGCTTTGTTGAATGATAGACAGGGATAGCAATACCATTGCTAAACGAACACTGCCATTATAACGTGGACCTCACTATACTTCTGTGAACAGTAGACCTGTTTCAGTGAATAGCTCACCCTGTATTGTAGCGAAACGTCGCATATTATAGCACAACACTTGTTAGGTGAACCTCTATCCATAGCCCAAGTACTAGTAGTTCTGTGAACAGTAGACCACACGCAGTTTTCTCATCTGGTGTCACCTGTTCACCGGCTTCTCCAGACATCTGTGTTATGCATGCAATGAATAATCCACTTGTCAGCTGATTGATTACTAATAATTATATAGCCTGATTAATCATATTTTTAGATCATGACAGATGGCAGATCAGCTGACAAGTGGATTATTCATTGCATGCATTACACAGAAGTATGGAGAAGCCGGTGAACAGGTGACACCAGATGAGAAAACTGCGTGAGGTCTACTGTTCACAGAACTACTAGTGTAGAGCAAAAGAAAAGACTTGGATAACTCGAAAAAAGTAAGAGAAAATAGTGAGATCAACTTTGTTCAAGGATCATTAGAACTAGAAATTATTCCTTTTGACTTGGGGCATTTTCAACAATGTATGATAAGAAGGTATCATCAATATTTTTGTATGAACATAGTGGACAAACCTGATTTCGGCTCCAATTTCGAGTGACACCAGTGGCTCATATTGGTTTTCCAGTCGGAGTTCATAGACAGCAGCCGTACCCTGTGTCTGACCGCTATGGGAGACTCCTTGTGCAGCCTATAAGCACAAACAAATTATATCAATTCCATATTTCACCGTGTTATGATGTTAGATACCAAGATATTTGATATATTTTATTGTTTTTAGAATAGTTTTTTTCAATTTTTGTATAATGTATGTATGAAATTTATTATTTAGTGTGACAAAGGTAATGCTTCTGATGACCTCAGAAGCGTTTACAATAAAACATATTCTATTCTATTCTATAGTGAGGTCCACGTTATAATGGCAGTGATCGATTAGCGATGGTATTGCTATCCTTGTCTATCGTTCAACAAAGCGCATAGCGCTATCTCTTTCTCGCTTTGCTCTGTTGCCAGATCGTCTTTCAACAATGTAGAATTAATAGGCTCAACAGAATAATTATTCATATTATTTATTATAATAATTCAACAGAATATTTCATCTTATTTATGGAATTATTGAAAAATATAACTTCTTCCTTCCTTGATTGAATATAATTGATTATTTTAAACGAGAATGAACAGTTAATATTACATCAATAAACCTGTACCAGCTACCGCATCGGCAACGTTGTTCTGCTATCTTTCTCCACTGCCATTATAGCGTGGAGAAATTTTATGAATATATATTTTTTTATCTAATTTGTATTATTGTCTCATCTAAAATGATGAAACCTCACTTTCATTGAAAATGCACGGTACTACGCAACTCAAGTCGACGCTCGAGTCAGTCTCACAGTCGTGACGTCGCGGAGACTAGAGTCAACTGGTCTGAGTCTTAGACCAGTTATAGAATAGACACGGCCCATTGTATATTCTTACTGAAAGTCGATGAAACCAACTTCTACTGCCATATCGCCAAATCGTGACGTCAGCATCGGATAGAAAACTTTTCTGTAGAGTTTGTTTACATTGTTTTCCATAGCAGATTGTGTCTATTCCAGTGGGAGTTTACCATTTTAATGAATAATAATTTACATCCTTCTGAAATAGACACAATCTGAAAGTTTTATATCCGATGATGACGTCACGATTTGGCGATATGGCAGTAGATGTTGGCTTCAGAGGCTAGACTTCCCAGCGTGTCTATTCTATAACTGGTCTAAGGTCAGAGTGTCACCATTTGGAAACACATGCTGCGTCGAGTCGCAGTCTCTTCTCAACTTGAGTGGCGTAAGTGTGAGTTGAGCCTTACTTTTACCTCCAGTAGTAGGAGATAGGGCGACAGCTGAACCACTGGAGATGCGGCATAAATGCCGACACTACTTTTACCTCTAGTACGTTACCTGTATGTCGAGCTTCCTCTGCTGATCCGTGGCGTAGAGCCGGGTGGCCAGCGACCAATCAGAGTCGAGCAGCAAAGGAGCACTCAGCAGCAGTTTGAGAGTGTGTGACGTCACAGCCGGAGTGCATCTGTCACTGTAATGGCCGCGAATCGTCATGTTGTGACCACTGAACCAGGCACCGCTCAAGTCCAACTGACAACAAAATGGTGTTACTATAGTGAGGTCCACGTTATAATGGTATTGCTATTCTTGTCTATCATTCAACAAAGCTGATAGCACTATCTCTTTCGCGCTTTCTTTTTTTGCCAGATCGTCTCTTAACAATGTAGAATTGATCATTAATCAACAAAGTATTTCATCTTAATTATGAAAATTCATTGGAAAAATATAATTTGTTGCTTAGTAAAATATAATTGATTATTTAAAACGAGAATGAACAGTTGATATTACATCAATAAACCTGTATCAGCTACCGTCTATAGAAGGCATTGGCAAGACAGATGGTCGGCAACGTTGTTCTGCTATCTTTCTCCACTGCCATTATAATGTGGACCTCACTCTAAGGCTCAACTCACACTTACACGACTCAGGTGGAGACGAGACTGGACTCTAGTGGAGAGCATGTGTTTTCAAATGGTGACGTCGCGGAGACTAGAATCGACTGGTGTGAGTGTCACCATTTGGAAACACATGCTCTCCACTAGAGTCCAGTCTCGTCTCCACCTGAGTCGCCTAAGTGTCAGTTGAACTTTAATCCCACAACTGTTTTATTGTTTGACTATTATTCTCATCCAAAAAGCTGGAAAACACTTTGACAAGAAGTTTGAGTATTTCAACAGGTATAGATGGAATGATCCAATAATACAGGGGTTCCTCTCCAGTTTATGTGATGTGCTTTCCAAATATAATTTTCTTGCGATGATCTATCTAATAAGATAGGTCATTATAATTTTTATCTTTATGTTATGTTTCATTCAAGTAGAAACTGTTTATAGTGGACATTCTAATTCAAATGTAATTATTACTATTGGAATGAATGAATGAATGAATGAATGAATGAATAGTACTGACATCATACTCGTTGCGTGACTTCTCGTGAATAAGAGCGGCCACTATGAATGGATGATGGGCGGCCGGCAGGTTGATCTTCAGTTGACCTTCAAAGTAGAACATACTGCCCGGTGGCATCTTCAGATCCAATGCCACTGTTATCTCCTTGCCTGCAACAAATACACTAGTAGTTCTCGCGCTGTTATAAACCACAGCCTCCTCTTATACTGTCCATCAGAGTAAATCCTGTCTGCATGTCGTGTCGGCGAGATTTCGGTGTGAAAACGGCTAATGGCTGTTGGGGTTAGTATAGCAGAAATATCAGCAATGTGCTCATTCAATAGGGAACACCCGATAGACTTTCTAAACAGACTAGAAGAAAAACGTACTCATGTAATAACAAAATACAAAATAGATGGAGTGTCAGGAGAATTGCTAACAAATTTAATACATCAACTTAACGCAACACTAGTGAACACCTTTGTGCATGGAGTCCATCCCACGCTAGGATCCCACTTGCAGGTGCTTCAAATTCAAAATCTAGATGATGCCAGAAGCAAATTGATAAATGATTGCAGCATTGTACTGAACCAACTAAACCTAAACAGAACTGAAAACAGATTTTTTCAAGCTTCAAATACATTTAGAACCCCAAACTATGAGAGTAGTTATCAATCACAAAGCAGACAAAACAGAAACACCCAAAAATTTTTTCAAAGCAGACAACGTCGATTCCAAAACAATGAGAGATTTTATCAACCGCACTTCCAACAACAGAGCTTCTACTCGCCACCAAGTAGCTCCCAACCTCACAACTTTCAACAAAGTTTTTCAAGTCCAAACTTTCAGCAACAAAGAAATCTTCAACAACAAAATTTCCAACAACGTTTCCCACAACAACAAAACAGTAATTTCAAACCAAGTACTCCGATAAATAACTCATCAAACACAGTATCCATGCGCACTCAGCGAACGGATCCAGTACAAAAATTAAGGAATTATAAGTCTCCATATGAAGTCAACTATCTGGAAGAAGACCACTTAGATTGCCAGAGTAGTGAGTACACTCAGAACCCGATTCAAAATATGCAATCTCAACTTGACACTTTGACTGAATCGCTGAACAAACTAACCGACCATTTTTTAGGGTCAGGCCCCCGATATGCAACGGACCCACCCAGCGATTCGACTTAAACATCCTTAATAAATCGCTTCCTTACTTTGTAGATCAGAAGGATAGGAAATGGCTCGTCGATACCGGATCTGCAAAGAACTATGTTCATCCTTCACTAGTCTCTCCTGGCGTAACTCGTCACAAAGAGGATTTTATTGTGAAAACTCCCGTTGGAGAAAGCACAGGGAATGAGTATGTGTTTTGTAATATAGAGAATGTATTTTCCAAACCTCATAAGATAAAACTGTATATATTTGATTTTTCGTCCAAGTATGATATACTGCTTGGGAATGAAACCATGCGTGCATATAAAATGCGATTAAACTTTGATAATAATAAGCTAGAATATAAGGATGGAGAGAAGATTTGTTATTTTTGTTCGATAATAAGAGTGTTAAATTGCAACCAGGCTACAACGTGATTTCGGTCCCGGTTAAGTCAGCCTCGGATATGACGTTAGGAATAATTAAAGAAGTAAATGCAGATAAATATAGAATTGAAGAAGGACTTGTTAATATAGATAGTAATGAATGTATGTGTTTAGTTTTCGCCCATGAACTTACGACCATTTGTCCTGAGCCAATGGAGGTTGAACAAGTAGAAACTATAGTTGATTGTACAGATATAAGTGATTCATGTAAATCGAAATTTTCTAAGCTTATAAATGACATTCCAAATCTTCTACGAACAGATCATATGAATGAGGAGGAAAGAGACAACATCTTGAAATTAGTAAAACAGTATCCTGAAATTGTAAAACTAGAAAACGAGATATCAAGTAGCAGGAACTTAATGAAACATAAGATAATTACTACAGATGAAAATCCAGTTTACACGAAAAATTACCGGCATCCCCAAATCTTCCGAGAAGATATTCGATTGGAAATAGACAAACTTTTAAGGAACAAAATAATTCAACACTCAAACTCTCCCTACAACTCCCCGATTTGGGTCGTACCCAAGAAAGCGGATGCATCAGGACAACGAAAGATCAGAATGGTTGTAGATTTTCGAAAATTGAATAACAAGACTGTAGATGATAAGTATCCCTTGCCCAACATTGAGGACTTATTTGGAAAGATAGGACGTGCTACTTATTTCTCTGCTATCGACTTAGAATCAGGATTTCACCAGATTGAACTGCACCCAGACTCCATCCCGAAAACAGCTTTTTCTACTGAAAATGGCCACTATGAATTTCTACGCCTCCCCTTTGGACTAAAGAATTCACCCAGTTTCTTCCAGAAGTGTATGGACATGATTTTCGCGAAAATGGACAATGTTTTAGTGTACATGGACGATATTATTGTTTTTTCTGACAACCTCACTGAACATTTGAAACACCTCAAATCAGTATTTGAAAAATTAAAAGAACACAACTTGAAAATCCAGCTTCATAAAACAGAATTTTTCAAGCGCGAACTGTTGTACTTGGGTCATATAATTTCAGAAAACGGAATACAACCAAACCCCATGAAAATAGACGCAGTGAAGAATTTTCCTTTACCTCGTACTCCTAAAGAAGTTAAACAATTTTTAGGACTTACAGGATATTACCGAAAAATGATTAGAGATTATGCAAAGATAGCAAAACCACTCACCACCGTTTTAGGTAAGGAAAAACCATTCAATCCACACGATAAGGACTTCCAAGCAGCATTTGAGAAATTGAAACTTATGTTACAAAATGGACCTATACTACAATTGCCTGATTTTTCTCGTCAGTTCATACTCACATGTGACGCGAGCAACTTTGCAATGGGAGCTGTTCTTTCTCAAATATTTGATGGGAAGGACCTACCAATCGCGTTTGCATCCCGTACTCTAAATAAACATGAAGTAAACTTATCAACTATAGAGAAGGAACTACTAGCAATCGTTTATGCATGCAAACACTTTCGTCCTTACCTGTATGGAAGGAAATTTTTAATTCAAACGGACCACAAACCCTTACAATGGTTACACAATATCAAGGAACCCAATTCGAAACTAATTAGATGGAAACTCTATTTAGAAGAATTTGATTTCGACATCAAATACGTGAAAGGCCGGACGAATTTCGTGGCTGACAGCTTATCTCGCATTCCAAGTCACCCTGTTAACATGCTCAACCCCGAACCAGATGATGATTTAGAGGATCTCAGTCGAGTTGTTTTGGACGAGTTTCTTCGTGAATGTGGAAATGGAAATCAAGATACTAATAATGACGATGCCGCAAGTATAGGTGTAACAATTCACTCTCAGGATAGTTCGAATAGTCAAGTTGCAATAATGGAAGAAGACAAAATCATGAATGTAGAACATAATCAGTTGATATTAGAAAGAGGTAACGATCCTCTGAAAATTCAGAAAATTTTGACAAAACAAGATTGACTTTTTACATACTTAACCCGTTTGATAAGGAAGAAATCAAGAACAAATGCCTAGAATATCTTCTACCGAACACAACATACGGTATATATTGTTACAAGAAAGGCGCTCTCGAGCTTGATTATGAAGTGATGTATACAAGTTTTGTTAATATCATAACGGACTCGTTTCAAACAGTCAAACTGAAACGCTACAAGAAGATCAATCTGGATGTTACTGATGGAGAAGAACAGAAGGACATTGTCGCTAACTACCACCGCGGGAAAACGTGCCATCGAGGAATCAATGAAAGCTACAATCATATTCGGAAAACCTACTACTGGCCATCAATGCTTCGCGATATAACAGCCTACATTAATAAGTGCCAAATTTGTTTAAAAGTAAAATATGATAGGAACCCAGTGCAAGTAGAATATAAAGTTGCTCCTACACCACACAAACCTTTTGAAAAATTGCAGATAGACACTTTCCAGTACGATAAGATCAAATTTCTTACGGTAATAGATTGCTTTTCTAAACGGTTAGCAGCGTACCCCTTAGAAAGTTTGAATCAAATCGAGATTCAGAAAATACTTTTCGACTACCTTTCATCTTTTCCAACTCCGCAAATAGTACAAATGGATAATGGACGAGAATTCGATAATAACAGCCTACGAGAATTTTTCAAATTGTATGACATTGAACCATACTATGTGACGCCTGGCCACCCTGATTCGCAAGGACTTCTAGAACGAGCGCATTCCACCCTCATCGAACTTCTCAACGCTCTTCAATTGGAAAACAAGAATAGGACAACACTTGAAAACATGAAATTAGCCCTGATAGCGTTCAACAACACGCTTAATTCCAATCTAAAACTAACACCCATGGAGATTACATATGGAGTTTCGAAGAATCCATATATGAATGATTTGGTTAATACATTAGTAACAGAGGAACGAACGAATGATTATCTGGATAAACTGAAAACAATTCACAATTTCGTTAAAGGAAAAATAATAACTGAGAAAGAGACAAGAACAACAAAAGTAAATCAAGACCGTGAAAAAGAGATTGAAATTCCGGATGAACCGTACATCAAGACGACGTTCAATAAGAAGAATAAGCCGAAATATTTCAAAGTGAAATATGATAAGAACACCAATCTAGCGACAAATTCAAGAGCGATCCAGAAACGCCCCTTCAAGATTCATCCCAATCGCATTAAGCGACCACGTAAAGTGAACAAAACTAATGATAATTCTGTTTCAGATGAACGAACACCTCCGCCGAAGGCGAAACAACCCAAAGATCCGCCACAAGACAAGTCTAAAACTGGCAGACTTCGCCCTCCTGATTGTCAGCCTGGCAGCCCTCAACCTGGCCCCAGTAGACGCATTCAAGACGACTGACCTCTCACGATCAGCAGGAGTTGTACCCATCCGAATCCAGGATGCTTTCATCATTAACAGAACCTACACCTACGTGCATAACATCAACATTACAGCTTTACAAAATGAACTTTCTACACTCAAAAATTCAATACAATTGTTAAATAGAAAAGAAACCGATAAAACAAAAATTAAATTACTTCAATTACATCTCGATCAAGTTACCATGAAATTCGATCATATTTTGTTAAATAAATTTCGAATAAAAAGAGGTCTTTTAATGGATTAGGTTCCGCTATTTCTTGGTTAACAGGAAATATGGATGCTGATGATAAAGCTAAATATGATGAAATTTTGACAAAAGTGCATTCCAACGAAATTAGTTTAGAACATGATCTTAAGAATCAAGTTTCAATCAACAAAAATCTAATTAGTCGCTTTAACAATGGAATTGATGTAATCCACGCTAATAATTTGAAACTTAACAATTATTTTAATTCTGTCAACAGTAAATTTGATTCTGTAGAACTGAATGAACAGCATCATATTTGTTTGACACGCTAACAATAATTCACAATAGAATAGATGATATAGGAACGAGTTTGGAATTTTGTAAACTTAACATAATTCATTCAAGCATCCTCACTTTTGACGAGATGGCGCGTGTCATCAGAGCTATTAAATTACAATTGATATCCGATGAGCCTAAGGTGCTATGGGAATTAGGAAGTGTTCATTGTTCTATTCATAATGATATTATTTCTTATTTTATTGAATTGCCACTTGAATCTAATTTGTACGAAACACTTTTTATGCTGTCTTATCCTGTAAAAACGAACAATGAAATAATTACGATACATGTTGATCCATCATTAGTTATTAAAGGCCATGAATTGTATGAAGGCGATTGCCAGTTATTGAATAATAATTATTATTGTAGAAATGCCACACAAGTTGTTAACAAGTGTGTAGAAGAATTGGTTAGTGATAAGAAATTGAATAGCTGTAGGACTTTAGTTATCAAAGGTATAGTTCTTTTATTAAATATATTCCGATTATAAACCAATATTTAATGTTTAACATCAGCAAGAGTTCAATTGTTCACGGCTCAAGAAATATTGTAACATATCCAAAATCTACACAACTAATAGCCCTTGAAAAAGATGAAGCATTATTAAATTTTAGTAAACCTTATACATTTTGGGAAAGTAATGTTCTATATCCTACTGAAGTACCGACTTATGAAAATAAAATAATCACTAATTTTACTTTTGAAGAAATACATAAGGCAAATACTTATTTAGAGCCATTACTGATTCTTGAAGATTTTGTAGTTAGTAGCAACTTATCAGAATATGTAGTTTATATATTAATGGCGTGCTTAATACTTATTATATTATATGTAGTTTTTCATTCTCATGTATTCAATAACAAACTTGTAATTCCAGACAAGAAATTAGATAATGTTCAATTTCACTTAGAAAACTCTAAAATATTTCTTACACCCCAGCTACCCTTATGAAGGTGAGGACACCTTCATCTTAAGGGGGGAGGAGTTATATATATAAAAGACAATAGATTTAGGAACTGTAGAGTAAGCACTTTGTACTAGTATTTAAACCTCTGTAAGATTATTTCTCGTGTCATTCCGTTACCAATAGTCATGCTGCCATTATGTATGTGTTTTATTCGTTAAATAAATCTTTTTAAAAAGTGAGTTGCGCGTTCGTTTATCTTATCTTTAGACCAGTTATAGAATAGACACGGCCCATTGTATGTCATACTGAAAGTCGATGAAGCCAACTTCTACTGCCATATCGCCAAATCGTGACGTCAGAATCGGATAGAAAACTTTTCTGTAGAGTTTGTTTACATTGTTTTCCATAGCAGATTGTGTCTATTCCAGTGGGAGTTTACCATTTTAATGAATAATAATTTACATCCTTCTGAAATAGACACAATCTGAAAGTTTTATATCCGATGATGACGTCACGATTTGGCGATATGGCAGTAGATGTTGGCTTCAGAGGCTAGACTTCCCAGCGTGTCTATTCTATAACTGGTCTAAGGTCAGAGTGTCACCATTTGGAAACACATGCTGCGTCGAGTCGCAGTCTCTTCTCAACTTGAGTGGCGTAAGTGTGAGTTGAGCCTTACTTTTACCTCCAGTAGTAGGAGATAGGGCGACAGCTGAACCACTGGAGATGCGGCATAAATGCCGACACTACTTTTACCTCTAGTACGTTACCTGTATGTCGAGCTTCCTCTGCTGATCCGTGGCGTAGAGCCGGGTGGCCAGCGACCAATCAGAGTCGAGCAGCAAAGGAGCACTCAGCAGCAGTTTGAGAGTGTGTGACGTCACAGCCGGAGTGCATCTGTCACTGTAATGGCCGCGAATCGTCATGTTGTGACCACTGAACCAGGCACCGCTCAAGTCCAACTGACAACAAAATGGTGTTACTATAGTGAGGTCCACGTTATAATGGTATTGCTATTCTTGTCTATCATTCAACAAAGCTGATAGCACTATCTCTTTCGCGCTTTGTTTTTTTGCCAGATCGTCTCTTAACAATGTAGAATTGATCATTAATCAACAAAATATTTCATCTTAATTATGAAAATTCATTGAAAAAATATAATTTGTTGCTTAGTAAAATATAATTGATTATTTTAAACGAGAATGAACAGTTGATATTACATCAATAAACCTGTATCAGCTACCGTCTATAGAGGTCATTGACAAGATAGAGGATCGGCAACGTTGTTCTGCTATCTTTTTCCACTGCCATTATAATGTGGACCTCACTCTAAGGCTCAACTCACACTTACACGACTCAGGTGGAGACGAGACTGGACTCTAGTGGAGAGCATGTGTTTCCAAATGGTGACGTCGCGGAGACTAGAATCGACTGGTCTGAGTGTCACCATTTGGAAACACATGCTCTCCACTAGAGTCCAGTCTCTTCTCCACCTGAGTCGCCTAAGTGTGAGTTGAACTTTAATCCCACAACTGTTTTATTGTTTCGACTATTATTCTCATCCAAAAAGCTGGAAAACACTTTGACAAGAAGTTTGAGTATTTCAACAGGTATAGATGGAATGATCCAATAATACAGAGGTTCCTCTCCAGTTTATGTGATGTGCTTTTCCAAATATAATTTTCTTGCGATGATCTATCTAATAAGATAGGTCATTATAATTTTTATCTTTGTTATGTTTCATTCAATTAGAAGCTGTTTATAGTGGACATTCTAATTCAAATGTCATTATTACTATTGGAATGAATGATGAATGAATGGATGAATGAATGAATGAATAGTACTGACATCATACTCGTTGCGTGACTTCTCGTGAATAAGAGCGGCCACTATGAATGGATGATGGGCGGCCGGCAGGTTGATCTTCAGTTGACCTTCAAAGTAGAACATACTGCCCGGTGGCATCTTCAGATCCAATGCCACTGTTATCTCCTTGCCTGCAACAAATACACTAGTAGTTCTCGCGCTGTTATAAACCACAGCCTCCTCTTATACTGTCCATCAGAGTAAATCCTGTCTGCATGTCGTGTCGGCGAGATTTCGGTGTGAAAACGGCTGATGGCTGTTGGGGTTAGTGTATCAAAAATGCTAACATCAAAAGCTAATCTCCTCCAAGACATGCTGGCAACAGGACAGCCCGAGTTGAAAGTACAGAAAGGTCGAGAGACATTACTATGTTATTTTAGTTATTAATTGCATGCAATATTGCATGCAATCAATAATTCATTTAATAGTGCATAAAAATTGCATTAAATGAGGCATCCAATTAATAGTCCACATAGCAGCTGATTTTTCACCAAGTTACATTGAAATATTGAATTGCATGATGGCCCATGCAATTTATAATCCACTCGACAGCTAATTTATATGATGAATAATTCTATAGTCTGATTTTTACTCTAATATTGGCGTATGAAGGAGGCTCCTTTCCTTTTATATTATCCTTGAAATTCAAAATTTCCAAAAACCTTGTAAATACGTCAACGCGCAATCTAAAAAGGAACATACCTGTCAAATTTCATGAAAATCTATTGCTGCGTTTCGCTGTAAATGCGCAACATATAAACATTTAAACATAAAGAGAAATGCAAAACCGTCGACTTGAATCTTAGACCTCACTTCCCTCGGTCGATTACTACTGTAATGGCGTTAAATATTATTGGTTATTTGGGGTTATCTTTTGTATGAGTATTGTTAGGTTGTAAGGATAATAATAACTATTTGAATTTAACTTGGAAAAAATTATAACTAATTCAATTTTTAGTTTTTTAGTTCTGGGTAGTTAATTTTATTGTGATAAGTGTTGTTAACCTTTGATCTGTTGCGTTGTTAAATTCTGGAAATAAAGAATTGAATTGAATTCATCATGAAAACAATTTATAATGGGGGAATCGCTTGGCTTGCAGAGGTTAAATTGATCTAGCTCTATAAATCATGAGAAAAGGATCTATAATTGAAAGGAATAAACAAAACATACATTTTGGAGAACTATAGTGAGGTCCACGTTATAATGGCAGTGTTTGATTAGCAATGGTATTGCTATTCTTGTCTATCATTCAACAAAGCTGATAGCACTATCTCTTTCGCGCTTTGTTTTTTTGCCAGATCGTCTCTTAACAATGTAGAATTGATCATTAATCAACAAAATATTTCATCTTAATTATGAAAATTCATTGAAAAAAATATAATTTGTTGCTTAGTAAAATATAATTTATTATTTAAAACGAGAATGAACAGTTGATATTACATCAATAAACCTGTATCAGCTACCGTCTATAGAAGGCATTGGCAAGACAGATGGTCGGCAACGTTGTTCTGCTATCTTTCTCCACTGCCATTATAATGTGGACCTCACTCTAAGGCTCAACTCACACTTACACGACTCAGGTGGAGACGAGAATGGACTCTAGTGGAGAGCATGTGTTTTCAAATGGTGACGTCGCGGAGACTAGAATCGACTGGTGTGAGTGTCACCATTTGGAAACACATGCTCTCCACTAGAGTCCAGTCTCGTCTCCACCTGAGTCGCCTAAGTGTCAGTTGAACTTTAATCCCACAACTGTTTTATTGTTTGACTATTATTCTCATCCAAAAAGCTGGAAAACACTTTGACAAGAAGTTTGAGTATTTCAACAGGTATAGATGGAATGATCCAATAATACAGGGGTTCCTCTCCAGTTTATGTGATGTGCTTTTCCAAATATAATTTTCTTGCGATGATCTATCTAATAAGATAGGTCATTATAATTTTTATCTTTATGTTATGTTTCATTCAAGTAGAAACTGTTTATAGTGGACATTCTAATTCAAATGTAATTATTACTATTGGAATGAATGAATGAATGAATGAATGAATGAATAGTACTGACATCATACTCGTTGCGTGACTTCTCGTGAATAAGAGCGGCCACTATGAATGGATGATGGGCGGCCGGCAGGTTGATCTTCAGTTGACCTTCAAAGTAGAACATACTGCCCGGTGGCATCTTCAGATCCAATGCCACTGTTATCTCCTTGCCTGCAACAAATACACTAGTAGTTCTCGCGCTGTTATAAACCACAGCCTCCTCTTATACTGTCCATCAGAGTAAATCCTGTCTGCATGTCGTGTCGGCGAGATTTCGGTGTGAAAACGGCTAATGGCTGTTGGGGTTAGTATATCAAAAATGCTAACATCAAAAGCTAATCTCCTCCAAGACATACTGGCAACAGGACAGCCCGAGTTGAAAGTAGAGAAAGATCGAGAGACATTACTATGTTATTTTAGTTATTAATTGCATGCAATATTGCATGCAATCAATAATTCATTTAATAGTGCATAAAAATTGCATTAAATGAGGCATCCAATTAATAGTCCACATAGCAGCTGATTTTTCACCAAGTTACATTGAAATATTGAATTGCATGGGTCATGGCATGCAATTTATAATCCACTCGAAGCTAATTTATATGATGAATAATTCTATAGTCTGATTTTTACTCTAATATTGGCGTATGAAGGAGGCTCCTTTCCTTTTATATCATCCTTGAAATTCAAAATTTCCAAAAACCTTGTAAATACGTCAACGCGCAATTTAAAAAGGAACATACCTGTCAAATTTCATGAAAATCTATTGCTGCGTTTCGCTGTAAATGCGCAACATATAAACATTTTATTCAAATATTCAAAAACTTTATTGTTTCTTCCAATACCAATACATTCAAAAATTTCACTTGAACAGCAAAAATACAAGAAATCAATCACCTGCAAGGAAAATCCTGTGCGCAGGTGAGAGTTGCCAACATTACATTAACAAAAAATAATAAGAAATTCAATATCATTATATTAAATGAAAGATATGAAGAAGTGAGAAGAAGGAGAAAGGGAAAGAGAAAGAAAAAGAAAGAGATGTAAGAGTGCCAGCAAAACATACCTTGATAGAGAAAGATAATATGATTTAATCAAAAATTTTATCCTCTATTCTAGTGGTTATTATCCATTCAATAGATCATCTTTTGAACAATTTATCGGATCTACCATTGATATGTTCAATGAGGTAATCTGGAGTGTTGTTAATCAATTTATTTGCTATGTAAAAGTATTGTCTTCTGCAAACATTGAGATCCATTCTTATGTTTTCAAATCTCTTTCTGGAAGGACGCAAATTGAGATTTGTATCACGGAAAAGAAAAAGATGTCTATTATTTTTAATGAAAATTATTAGGTTTTTGATATAAAGTTGACGGACTGTTAATACCTTAAACTCATTGAACAAATATTTAGTTGGATACAGACGAGGTTTACCTAGGATAGTTTTAATTAGGTGCTTTTAAACATAAAGAGAAATGCAAAACCGTCGACTTGAATCTTAGACCTCACTTCCCTCGGTCAATTACTACTGTAATGGCGTTAAATATTATTGGTTATTTGGGGTTATCTTTTGTATGAGTATTGTTAGGTTGTAAGGATAAATAACTATTTGAATTTAACTTGGAAAAAATTATAACTAATTCAATTTTTAGTTTTTTAGTTCTGGGTATTTAATTTTATTGTGATAAGTGTTGTTAACCTTTGATCTGTTGCGTTGTTAAATTCTGGAAATAAAGAATTGAATTGAATTCATCATGAAAACAAATTATAATGGGGGAATCGCTTGGCTTGCAAGAGGTTAAATTGATCTAGCTCTATAACTCATGAGAAAAGGATCTATAATTGAAAGGAATAAACTAAACATACATTTTGGAGAACTATAGTGAGGTCCACGTTATAATGGCAGTGTTTGATTAGCAATGGTATTGCTATCCTTGTCTATCATTCAATAAAGCGGATAGCGCTTTCTCTTTCTCGCTTTGCTCTGTTGCCAGATCGTCTTTTAACAATGTAGAATTGATGATTAATTAACAAAATATTTCATCTTAATCATGAAAATTCATTATGAAATTATTGAAAAATATAATTTCTTGCTTAATAAAATATAATTGATTTTTTTAAACGAGAATGAACAGTTAATATTACATCAATAAACCTGTATCAGCTACCGTCTATAGAAGGCATTGACAAGACTGAGGATCGGCAACGTTGATCTCCTATCTTTCTCCACTGCCATTATAACGTGGACCTCACTATATAGTATACCTATCTGATTTAATAATTACATCAACTTTATAACGAGAATGTCAATATAGTGTTGCAAGTAACTCTATTGTAGCACAGTCGTAGGCCTACCTTGTGCATATCTGACAACAATCACATGATTAGAGTCGGTATGAAGTCGCTGCTCATGCGCATAGCCCAGTTTGAGGTCAAGGCCGACATCAGGTTTGCGCAGTTCGACAAATGTGCTCGTCTTGTAGCCGGCAAACGTGCGAAACGACGCATACGACGCCTGCGCACTCAGTCTGCGCAGGTCTGGTGAGGCCACGCCCCCTGAGGCGGGTGGATTCGTTTGCAGGTCGGCTATGTACTCCACGTGTTCTTGGGCGCGCTGTCAACACATTTACATTCATTTATTATATACACAAAGACAAAACAATTAAGCTTATATGAATTACAAATTATAGAAATTTAGGACCGCTTTCCGAGCTCGGGATTTAGCCAAGTTCTAGACTTTAAACAGCTGGAGTCAGAAAATTGGCTTCCCAAAACGGGGCGTAGTTGCAGTAAATAGTTGCAGCAAAGTAAATCTTTATTTTCTTGTGTCTATAATTGGAAACGTTTCTCCATGACGAAATGAAACATAATTCAAAATAGCTGAAACTTTACACTATTTTCTCTTCATTTAATTTTGTGTTCAATTTTCTAGTTTTTCGAAATTTAATTTAAACGTGGTCTACGACTAGGCCTACGCCCCGTTTCGAAAAGCCAATTTTCTGACTCCAGCTGTTTAAAGTCTAGAACTTAGCTAAATGCCGAGCTTGGAAACCGGCCGGCCGGCTGTGAAACCGGCTTGGAATAGAGAAAACAATTACAGTAATTTGTAGACTGTGTATATTAATCAAATACTAAAATATTCTATCTGAATTATGGAAATCTATAGTTAAATCAGGGGGAAATAATATATATTGTCTTGATGAATATAAAATATTTAGAAAGAATACTTAATGAAACACATACGGTACAAGAGCTTTCATACAAGCAATAGTTGCTTTGCGGAATGAAACACTTACTATACTATGGGACCTTTCACACTGGAAACAGTTGCTCACAAAATGAAACACATACAATAGTAGAAGAGCTTTCATACAAGCAATAGTTGCTTTGCAGAATGAAACACTTACTATACTATGGGACCTTTCACACTGGAAACAGTTGCTTACAAAATGAAACACGAGAATTGGAAATGTTTGATTGGTCCTGGGTAAGACGTTAAACTGTCTACAGTCTCCTCAGAAGGAGAATGGAAGAAAGAGATTGTACGGAGTGCTCATATGAAAGAGAGTTGCGCTTCCAGATGAAATATACATGAGATAGTTTAGGGTAATAGTTGCCTAGCGGAATAAAACACAAACGATAGTATAACAGACTTTTCATACAAGTAATGATTGCCTTGCAAAATGAAACAAATACAATGGTAGAAGAACTTTCATACAGCAATAATTATCTAGGTATCTAATATCTATAATATGACAGTGACTGTTTTATGATATTTTCTCTTATGTAACTGACGATGTCCATGTATATTATTGTGTAAAATGCTCATGACAATAAAAAATAAAAATCTGGTGTGGCGCACTCACACAACTTTCCTTGCCGTTATGAAAATTGATCACCTGACGCTAGTGTTCCCGCGCATCTCAAGTCTACTATTTAAAGATTTGAGCAAGCTGGTGACAGGGCAATAACGCTGGAGACACACATGAGGTCTGCTATCTCTTCATAGTGAATGATTTAATAGAATCAACAATAATTTGCAATTGAATAATCACATTTTCTCGAATTTAAAGCTTATTTTCAATTTTAGGTGAAAATGTTACTGAACATTAATTGTAGAGATTTTCATGCTCAATCTACTCCACTTGATTTTTTTTGTTTCAATTGTATCTGAAGCCTGATAATTGGGAATCTATCTGCATTGATGAGGCGGAGCTCCTGAAATTTTTACAGGTATGGGACTTGTGGCAGTTGATAGAGCTTATCGATGACTATTTTAGGTATGAATTTGATCAAAATCGTTGGAGCCGTTTCCGAGAAATTCACGAAAAACACTGTTTTTGACAACATTTTCGCCATTTTAGCCGCCATCTTGGATTGCATTTGATCGAAATTGTTCGTGTCGGATCCTTATAGTGAAAGGACCTTAAGTTCCAAATTTCAAGTCATTCCGTTAATTGGGAGATGAGATATCGTGTACACAGACGCACATACACTCATACACACACACACACATACAGACCAATACCAAAAAACCAGTTTTTTGGACTCAGGGGACCTTGAAACGTATAGAAATTTGGAAATTGGGGTACCTTAATTTTTTCGGAAAGCAATACTTTCCTTACCTATGGTAATAGGGCAAGGAAAGTAATGAATTAAAATAGTTGCTTTGCGGAATTCAACACATATTATACTATGGGACCTTTCACACTGGAAACAGTTGCTCACAAAATGAAACACGAGCTATACTACAGGACCTTTCACACCGGCAACAGTTGCCCTAAGGAATGAAACACATTTTATAATATGAGACCTTTATACCGACGACAATTGCATCGGAATATAAAAGACGTAGTATACTATGCCACAACAGTTGTCCTATTGAATGAAACGCATATTATACTATGCGACCTTTCACACTGGAAACAGTTACTCACAAAATGAAACACGAGTTATACTACAGGACCTTTCATACGGGCAACAGTTGCTCCACGAAATGAAACACATATATAATAGTGGGGAAGCATTGACACAGGCAACAGTTGCCCTACTAACCAGCAGTTTGATGTTGAGAATCAAGTTGATGTTAGGATAGGCAGTGCTCTCGAGCTGTAGACCTCCGAACACTCGCTGCACTCGCTTTGTGCTGCGATCGCCCAGTTTGACTTCGACCCGCAACTGTTGCTGCTGCTGGTGGTTGCTGGGCGCTGACACACTGGCAACAGTGAACTGGTAGTCCAATGCTATGTTGGCTGCGAACGAGGCTTCATTCACGCGAATATAGCCGTGTGCCGTCGCCTCAAAGCGCTGCGTGCGGAAATTCAGTGCCACGTCACACTGTGCTATGCCCTTCTTGTCCACCCACTTCAGTGTGCCTTAAAAACATACATTATCATCCTATACATTATTATCCACTAACTCAATCTCATGAGCTAGATGCACACCTGACGAGGCGCGATGTGGCATTTTATTTATTAATAAATAAATAATTTACTAAAAATCAATTAATTCTGAACACCGAAGACAGCACAATTACTCGAAACAAATCAATGTCTCCAGAGCATTTTAACCTGAGGCCGCACTGCTGGATGGTTACACACACAACAGTCATTTTGTTTTTAGTCGGGGCGTTTAGATTAAAATACATGGGCGGCTATGGAGCAGCACACACTCTTGTCTACTATCTACTGACGGCTGTTGGATGACGCAGTGATTATAACAGCTGATTTTTATTTCTGTGTATGGCCAGCTCAAAAATCTTCTCCCATAAGGATTACAAGTAAACTTTGAAGGACCGTAGGAAAGAGTCCTGAAGTCGGATTATAAATTTGATAGGCCATCAACCTGGTCCTGAACATAACAAACACAACTAAAACAAATCATCAAATTCGGTACGCACATAAAAAAGTTATTGGGTGTAAATAATGTTATTGAGGCTCGATTTTTATTTATATAGATAACTAGCCGTAAGGCTAGCTTCGCTCGCCATATCCGTCTAGCCAGGGGGCTCCGCCCCCTGGACCCCCGACTGGATCGTCCAAGAATGAGATCAGCAGGCTCGCTTCGCTCGCCTGCATTTTTCATTTGAGCATTTTTATCATATGTTAGGACAATCCAGTCGGGGGTCCAGACTAAACGTCTGGCTAAACGGATATGGCGAGCGAAGCGAGACTGACGGCTAGTATTATAATATTTCCAGGATTGAAGTAGCAGTATCAATTTTTCCGCGATAAATGCATTTACATCTTCAACTTGGTGCCAACCTAACAAAGTCAACTCAACTTAATGCCAACCTGACAAAATTATTAATTTAGTTGCCAGTTAACAACTGTTTCGAAGAGGTACTCTATCTAGATTATAGTTCTATAGTAACATATGATATGGAAATTTCAATTATAATTAAGAGATTGGGAGAAGAAGAATATACATGCTAAAAGACGAACTTTAAACCCTTAAAAACAACCCTTAGAGTTAAAATATTGCCAAAACATTTCTTAGTGCGCCTCTAAAGGGCCAACTGAACATATCTACCAAATTTGAACGTTTTTGGTCCGGTAGATTTTTAGTTATGCGAGTGAGTGAGTGAGTGAGTGAGTCAGTCAGTCAGTGAGTGAGTGCCATTTCGCTTTTATATATATAGATAGAAGACTGACCATCTAGATGGGCAACACTCTTGCCATTAATTTGCAAGTCGAGCTTGGGCTGATGCGTGTATCCATATTTGCCCTGCGTTGATTTCCACGACACCTCAATGTCGACATGCTTCTTGCCGTTTATGTCCAGGCCAAACACCAGTGATCGGTCCAGCGGCAAACGCACGTATCTACCTACAACATCAATCAATCAACATTTAATAAATACAATTGAAAAAAATATATTTATCCTCCACCTACTGTCAAAAATACTTACTTTACTCCCTGAAACATGATACTAAAATGTCACTTTTTCGCGCTCGGTACTAAAAAACAGAAAAACTCCCTAGGGAGTAAAAGTGACTCCATTTAAATAACATGGGAAGCATCTCTATTTTAAAAACGTACATTTGGAATAGGTCAGAAGGTCTAAGCTCAGATGAGGAAGCATATAGAGTAGTCATTGAACCAAATAAATTCAATACCTCAACCAGACATTTGATCGATATATAAAATTTATGTTTGTATGCTGAAATTATTATTACAAACTTCATATCACTATACTAGAAAAAATTTATATATTTTTTCTTTTAATCCATGTTATTCAAAATACCAGCCAACGAATATTACTTATTAACTAATCAAATTTGAAACGGGAACTTCATCATAGCTGTAGTTGTGGCTGTCATTGTTGTTACAACTTTAGCCGACAGATAGTGCTGTCGGAGGAGAACTGTGATTACAAGCCAGCTGTTTCTGTTTACTTTTTAGATTATGTTGTAACACATTGTTTGGTCACATACGTTTTTAAAAATTATTTTATTTGCAGTTTTTATAAAAATGTAGGTGGTGGAAGAATGTTGTGTATATCACGAGTGAAAAATGTTTTTTCTCCCTCAGGAAAATTGTTGCCCTCGGCTTCGCCTCGGGCTTCAAACTTTTCCCTCAGGGAGAAAAAACAGCACTTTTCACTCTAGATATACAAATAACTATTATTTGACCCCATATGAGCTAGTGTAGTGCTTGTTCAATTAGTGTCCAGTGAAAGAGCAGAGCAGTGATTGAGTGAATCTAGCTTCTATAGTACAGTCATAAGTGTACATATTAATTAAACAATCAATATCAGTAAGAATATCTAATGAGATATTCGCTGTTAACATTTTCGAGTAGTATGTTAGGGTAGAAAAAGTTAGCTCATTAGTCTCCCGACTAGATAGCTATAGTATTGACAATAAAAAAAAAATTTATTTGACTTCTGACACAGTGTTCGATAAGATCATAAGAAATTACCATGGCTATAAGAAGATTGTATATGGTTAGGCGTTAAATATCACTGTTAACTGAAGCCGATAGTCCTAGTAGTTGTTTTTGGTGAAGCTATGTGACGCTGGTAGTCTCTCATACTGTGCCCTTCTTACACTCTTACACTCCCAACAACACACTAATAATAGACAGTGTATAGGGTGTCTATGTTGCAAATGTGAGTGTTAACTGAAGCCGATAGTCCTAGTAGTTGTTTTTGGTGAAGCTATGTGACGCTGGTAGTCTCTCATACTGTGCCCTTCTTACACTCTTACACTCCCAACAACACACTAATAATAGACAGTGTATAGGGTGTCTATGTTGCAAATGTGAGTGTTAACTGAAGCCGATAGTCCTAGTAGTTGTTTTTGGTGAAGCTATGTGACGCTGGTAGTCTCTCATACTGTGCCCTTCTTACACTCTTACACTCCCAACAACACACTAATAATAGACAGTGTATAGGGTGTCTATGTTGCAAATGTGAGTGTTAACTGAAGCCGATAGTCCTAGTAGTTGTTTTTGGTGAAGCTATGTGACGCTGGTAGTCTCTCATACTGTGCCCTTCTTACACTCTTACACTCCCAACAACACACTATTCATAGACAGTAGTCGACAGTAATCGGAGAAGAAACTTGGGAATATGTGTAATATGAAATGTGTAGAGTTATATGGGGGTGTACACACTGGAAATAGTTGCTGTGTAATATGAAATGTGTGGAGCTATATGGGAGTGTTCACTCTGGAAATAGTTGCTGTGTAATATGAAATGTGTAGAGTTATATGGGGGTGTACACACTGGAAATAGTTGCTGTGTAATATGAAATGTGTGGAGTTATATGGGGGTGTACACACTGGAAATAGTTGCTGTGTAATATGAAATGTGTAGAGTTATATGGGAGTGTTCACTCTGGAAATAGTTGCTGTGTAATATGAAATGTGTAGAGTTTTATGGGGTGTACACACTGGAAATAGCTGCTGTTTAATATGAAATGTGTGGAGTTATATGGGGGGTTCACACTGGAAATGGTTGCTGTGTAATGCATATTTCAATCTATTGTTTCTAGCGATTCAAAAACAAAGGCAAAAGGTTGTCTATGAAAAAATCTCTATACTTATAAAAGGCTAAGCCCCGACAGACTGAAATCACACCACAGCCCAAACTACTGAGCCTAAAAACTTGAAATTGTTTTTGGTGAAGCTATGTGACGCTGGTAGTCTCTCATACTGTGCCCTTCTTACACTCCCAACAACACACTAATAATAGACAGTGTATAGTGTGTCTATGTTGCAAATGTGAGTGTTAACTGAAGCCGATAGTCCTAGTAGTTGTTTTTGGTGAAGCTATGTGACGCTGGTAGTCTCTCATACTGTGCCCTTCTTACACTCTTACACTCCCAACAACACACTAATAATAGACAGTGTATAGTGTGTCTATGTTGCAAATGTGAGTGTTAACTGAAGCCGATAGTCCTAGTAGTTGTTTTTGGTGAAGCTATGTGACGCTGGTAGTCTCTCATACTGTGCCCTTCTTACACTCTTACACTCCCAACAACACACTAACAATAGACAGTAGTCGACAGTAATCGGCTTTAAATTTCAAACATGAACGACCCATACCATGGGATATCTTGTTTGCTATATTTTCTTCTACGGTGATGTTTATTCGTAATGAAAACACAAAGAAGCAGTCAAATGTTACATACTTATTTGGTAAAAACACAAACATGTTCAGGGTGACCACCCATTTTGGAATAAAAGATTCATGAGTAATTCCCGGTTTTCCAGAGTAAAATTTCAAATTCTCCAGGTAGAATATCCGCATTATTTGAGGAACAAGATACATTCATAAAAAAAATATTATGGAAATCTTCAGTTTGCTCTTCCATGACGAATTGCAAATAGCGTTTTAATTTTCCAAAGATATTGATAATTTTTGACACTACAGTCTATTTTTGTGAGGAATTAGTACGTTCTTTAAATACTCATGTGTGTGGAGTGCTTTTGGACAGGGTCCATTCTCAAAACTCAGTGAATAGTTGAAAACGAGAAATTCCTCACAAAAATAGACTACACTGTCAAAATTATCATTTGAACATGTATTATGTATTCTGAGTCATACTTTTACTAATGAAGTTATATGTACAGTACCATAAGCCCATGTTTGTAGATATTTTTTCTGGTTAGGTAGGCTAGTTCAAAAATCCGGTGTGGCGCACTCACACAACTTTCCTTGCCGTTATGAAAATTGATCACCTGACGCTAGTGTTCTCGCGCATATCAAGTCTACTTATAAACAAAGATCTGAGCCAGCTGGTGACAGGACAATAACGTTGGAGACATACGAGGTCGGCTATCTCTTCATAGTGAATCATTTAATAGAATCAACAGTTGCCAACAGTTTGCGATTGGATAATCACATTTTCTCGAATTTCGTGCTTATTTTCAATTTTAGGTGAAAATTTTACTGAACATTAGTTGTAGAGATTCTCATACTGAATCTTTTCCACTCGAATTTTTTTGTTTAAATTGTATCTGAAGCCTGATAATTGAGAATCTAAAATTAAACTTTGCATAGATGGGGCGGAGCTCCTGAAATTTTTACAGATATGGGACTTGTGGCAGTTGATAGAGCTTATCGATGACTATTTCAGATATAACTTTAATCGAAATCGTTGGAGCCGTTTTCGAGAAAATCGCGAAAAACCCTGTTTTTGACAACATTTTCGCCATTTTAGCCGCCATCTTGAATCGCATTTAATCGAAATTGTTCGTGTCGGATCCTTATATTGAAAGGACCTTACGTTCCAAATTTCAAGTCATTCCGTTAATTGGGAGATGAGATATCGTGTACACAGACGCACATACACTCATACACACACACATACAGACCAATACCAAAAAACCACTTTTTTGGATTCAGGGGACCTTGAAACGTATAGAAATTTAGAAATTGGGGTACCTTAATTTTTTTCGGAAAGCAATACTTTCCTTACCTATGGTAATAGGGCAAGGAAAGTAAAAACATTGCCAATTGCTAGCCATCAAGTGGTTTCTTTTTTTTAGTTCATTGTTACTGTACACTGTTCGGAGTGGCCGTAGTCGAGTGGATCAGATGCTGGCTTTATGATTCAGAGGCCCGGGTTCAAATCCCAGCCCGGGCAAGATATTTATCTCGGGCCACTCCCGTGTTTCGGATGGACACGTTAAGCCGTCGGTCCCGGCTGCCTAAAAAGCAGTCGTTAGGTCATGTCAGAGGCCCTGAAATTGATCAGTTGCGACCTGAAAACTCTGACACCAGACCTCAGCCAGCCAGGTCACTCGATATTATTATTTTTTTATTACTGTACACTTCTTTACTAAATTAATTGAAATACATGAAAAATTCATGAGGAATTCAACGTTCTCCCGGTAGGTGGCTCTACAATATAATTCTCAACTGTGAATGATTGGGGATGGAACAACAGGCTTTAAGCCCACAACTGTTCCTTTCCCAAATTTAGATAGAAATTGTCCAAAAATAGGGTATCATCATTTATCATTTATTTGTTTGTGTATGTTTACACTCTTTATGATTTATGACCAATATGGAGGATCCTGTATAGGTAGCATTAACGCATTTTTGCTCAAGTATAGAGAAACCTTTGACGTCATCAACAAGTTGTTTACTGACCCTGGGCAGACAGCCGGTTGTTCTTGGATTGCACGAGCAGTGATATGTTGTAGAGGTGTTCAGTGTAGGCCACTTCTGCCCGCACCGTTCTGTTGATTAGAGAGCCGGGCGTCTCGAATACGGCGCTCATCAGCGTTCGGTTTTCAGCCTGCAACCAAAACAACATTACTATAGACACCGATACTCTGTCTTGTCAATGCCTTCTATAGACGATAGCTGATACAGGTTTATTCATGTAATATTTATTTATTTATTTATTAAAACAGTCACAAACACGATATTTGGAAAGAGAAACAGGCAATTGCCCAAAACTTCTTTAATTCCTTGATTTTGGCATATAAATAGTCCAAAGTGAGGTTAAGTTTAAAATTTCTGTTTTCACCAAAGATTAACACTCAGAGAATACGTATTCGAGATATGACTGATGAATTTTGAATTTCGAAGGGTTGATAAGAGGCGGAAATAACACTAAACAATCCGATAGTTTCAATAATATTGGAATAAACTTGAAAATTTTGAGCAGAAAAATTAAAACTACTATCACTGCAACTATCAGCTGATGGTTGGATATCAACTGTTCATTCTCGTTCAAAGTAACAATTAGGCTATATTTTATCAAGCAATAAATTATATCAATAATTTCATAATAGAGATGAAATATTTTGTTGATTTTACATTGTTAAAAGACGATATAGCTACAGAGCAAACCGAGAAAGAGATAGCGCTATCTGCTTTGTTGAATGATACACAAGGATAGCAATACCATTGCTAATCAAACACTGCCATTATAACGTGGACCCCACAACACCATATTATTGCTCAAGTACTAATATGACAATATTACACAGTCAATAGACTGTGGCCAACAATAAATTAAACTGAACAAAGATAAATATTATTTCATTCATAAAATATTGATGATTTGAGACATGGTTGGAAAGATCTACAATTTCAGCTACAATATTTTTTTATTTATTATCGGAAAGATGACAAAGGCTCTGACACTACCTCGACTCCAATCGTGCTACCCCAGCCGAGTATACTCCAGTCTCTCGACCTTATCACTTTCTTGCTCATTGTCACCACTTCAGTTCTATGCTACTCCATTTTCTAACCTTACTTTATTAAAAATATTACATATCAAATCAAAAAAATCAAAATCAATTTATTTCCATGAAGAACAAAAAATACAAAATATTCATTTTTTACATTATACTTGGAATTTACACTGCAAGGTCTTGGGACCCGTGCGCAGTGTAAGAGTGTTGTATTTTCATTAAGTAAAATTACTAACAAATTTTTTTAATCGTACTGTATTTGCTATGTTTTGATTTAAACTAGAAGAATATGAAAAACTGTAAAAAATAAAAGAAAAAAGACAGAAAGAACTGATAGATAAAGAAAGAGAAAAAGACAGAAAGAACTGATAGACAAAGAAAGAGAAAAAGACAGAAAGAGCTGATAGATAAAGAAAGAAACTGAAAGTTTAAAAACTAATATAACTGATCGAAATGCCATTGTTAAAGATAAGTAAAGTTAAGAAATTTTCTGTATAGAAAAATAATAATATTGAGATATAGTAGAAAAAAGGGAAAATATAGAAAGATATATAGAAAAAAGTGACATAATAGATTTATTTTTCATCCAAAATGTATTTTGATCCTCCATATTCAAGCATTCACTCAGAAAAGGCGATCTGTAATATTAGATTCTTTGATCCATTTTTCCATTTCAACAATGAGCTTGTTATTGATGCTATTTGTTATAAAGTGATGAGGGATGAAATTTACCAATCTAGAACAAGTGAACATGAACTGTCTCCCACAAACACTCAAATTTACTCTGGAAGACTCAAAAGTCAGGCTAGACGGTCTAAGGTTATAAATTGATTGTCGTAAATTATACATATGTTTATTTTTGTTGATATTCAGTAATAAACTTTTTATGTATAGTTAAGACATTGAACTCTGCAAATAAGTTGCGAGTAGGATAACGTCTAGGCTTGCCTAATATTGTTTTTATTAAATGTTTCTGTATGGTGAATATCTTATTTAAATGACAAATCACTGCTCCACCCCATGCCAGTATACTATACTGTAATATGGACTGCGCATAGGCAATAGTTATTTGTGCAACTAGTGCGCAAAGTGACAGTTTGCTGCATCGAAAGAAACGTTTACGCCCGAGCCGTAGGCGAGGGCGGAATGGTTTCTTGAGTGCAGCAAACGAACTTTGCGCACGTATTTCACATTAAATTTTTCCTACAGTTACCATTGAATATGAAAAGTGGGTAATTATGGGTAAAATTGCCTGAATAATGTAGTAGTGTTTGAAGGCGAGGCGGCTGTGTGGTGTGTGCTGTGGTGGCACTGTGCTGTCGCTGTCCTCCGTTATAATATATGATTAATAATTAGCGCGTTGTTCTTCGTTGCACCTCTGCTCACTATAGCAGCCCACTCACTGTTACCAACTTAATTTTGATTTTGCTGCACTGGTGCTCCATATAACCTACTAACTATTTTGCGTTGTCATGCTGCAAATCTGGAGTACGCAAAGTACTCACTTTGCGCACTAGTGCGGAAAAGTGATTCTTTGCAGCCTGCAATCAGTGCACAAATGGTCACTTTTCAGGGTATCTGTAGGAAAAGTAAATTAATTCCTAACTACTTAGCATGTAACAAATTCTATAATAATTATCATGAATTTATTGTCTTTTTCAAATTCTCATTATTGCCTTATCTAAAATGATAAAACATCAATTTCATGAAACATGAGACCTCACTTTCATTAAAAATGCACGGTACTAGGCAACTCAAGTCGAGGCTCGACCAACATGTCGAGTCGACGCTCGACTCAGTCTCACAGTCGTGAGGTCGCGGAGACTAGAGTCGACTGGTCTGAGTGTCACCATTTGGAAACTCAAGCTGCGTTGCATAAGTGTGAGTTGAGCCTAAGCAAAAAATTTGTGGATCAATAATATTATTGTTCTATACAATGATAAAAATTATAGATATCTGTGGCGTGGAGTAAGAATGATTATGTAAATCACAGTGTGATGTGGCTTAAATATCTGGAAACTACAAATAAAAATGGAAAACAGAAACTCGAATTCATGCTATTACTAACCGGCTGCTCGTGTACGGTGTAGAGGAATGTGTAGCGTGTGGCCGAGGGGTCGGACTTCTCTAGAGACAGCGCAAAGTGGAGCGGCTGTTTCAACAGTAGCAGTGGAGCAGCAATCAGCTGATTTGTCGGCTGAGGCATTTGCACTTTACTGCACATGCGCAGAGCCAGCATTTCATCGAGGAGAGGCCAGGTGCATTCCTCGAGTGGTGGGGGGGAATTGGTGCCGCCTTGGTGGTAGTGGTCCACGGAACCACCGCGGCTGATTACAAGGCGTGTCCTAAAAGTCAACATACAACAAAAATATTAACAACTTCACCACATTACATCATAATTATGTAATGCATACAAAAGATGTAACAAAATTTACAAATGTATGTCATAATGTAGAGAAAACAAAATTGTCAATAAAGCACCCAATCAACATTCAGACTTGAGTGGATGACTCATATATTTAATGAAAAACGCAAATCTCCCAGATTTGGTTGATATTTGGGCTATGGATAGAGGTTGACCTAACAAGTGTTGTGCTATAATATGAGACGTTTCGCTACAATAGAGGTTGTGTTATTCACTCAAACATAAAATCTTTCCTCCACTCACAGATCACAGAAATCACTCATCTTCAAATGCTTATAACTCAAGAATAGGAGCGAATTTCGCCAATGTGATGACATATTATTGTTCCTCTCGTCAAGTACTATCATTCATGAGAGTTTGAGCGATTTGAATTTTTTCAAAAATCCATGATGGATAAATAAAAATTCATGGATTTCATGGTGAATGCAAATCTCCCAGATTTGGTTGATATTTGGGCTATGGAGAGAGGTTGACCTTACAAGTGTTGTGCTATAATATGAGACGTTTCGCTACAATTATTCCTCAGAAGCGGTTACAATAAAACTTATTCTATTCTGAAATTGATGTAAATCTTTCTTCCAACCGGTTCAAACCGGTTGCTACTCACTGAGCGCTGATGAGGTCGGCCTTGTGCATGGGCAGATCGAAGGAGAGCCGCACATAGGTCTTGCCCTTCACACTGAGTGATCCCTCCAGGGCAGATGAACTCAGCAACCGACCTTCCAGTCTTGCCTCGGTTCTACCATAGAAAGCATCAGCCGACATCCTGGCTATAGCGCTCAATGCCACACTGAAAACACATTCAACCATATTCACATCAATTAAAAATCAATACAAATAGATTGAGCTAAAAACACACATTTTTTTCATTTTCATTTTTCATCCCACTGACCACCTATGAAAGGGGTGGTCAATTATAATCCAAGTTGTCAATCTCTGCATTTCATAATGCAAAAAGAATTCCTCACTGGAATAAGGACAAACCCGCAACAACTCCTCCCTCACCTTAATTCTGAACTTTTCACCTGTGAGAGCCTCAACGCGTGTTGGCAATGAATTATAAAGCCGAATTCCTGCACTCTTTACCCCCCTCTCATACAACATACTAAAGTGCGAGATAAATTACATTTAACATGAAGAGGAGAAACCCATTTCTCCCTCCACAGTTTGTAGCATAGACACAGATGGACATCCTGAGCACAATTGGATGCGCCGTGTCATTTTGCTTCATGTTCTTGTGATGAAAACATCTCTGTAACATACGCATACCTGCCGAACAGTACACTACTTGGAACATTGCCAGCAATAGATGGAGGGGAGTGTTGGTGCGTCGCGTTGCAAAGCTCTCTCACTCAGACACAAAAGAAGGAGAATGCTGCTAGGTAGTGGGAGTGATTAGTAGAGGATAGAGCATCGGACCTCTCCGTCTTCGAGAAAGAGCCGTGTTAAAAGTAATTTATCTCGCACTTTAGTTCGATGAATGTCGTCTCTGAGGTTTTGTCTATATCTGGTATTGTATGAGTGGAACTCTCCTGTATTGAACCTATCTTTATTCCTATCAATAAAACAAAGAGCCTCCAAAATATATACACCTGGTAGTGGGAGAATCTTCAACTCTTTGAAATAATCTCTACAACTTGCTCTAATAGATTCACCCACCATCACTTTAACTGCCCACTTTGGAATCCTAAATATATGTATTGCATGAGTTGAATTGCCCCAAAATATCGGTTTTATTCTACAACATCGACAGTGATTCAGTCTAATTTTTTTTAAAATAAGTACTCTTTTTAAAATTGTTCACTCACAACATGTTTCGGCTATTTTCTATTTTTATTTATAATCAAGAGAAGCCCTAACGGAAAAAAAGACATTACATGATAATTATTATAATTAGGAAAGCATTAGATATTATAGTTTGGTGATACCTCCACAACAGGCAAAATCAGCAAGTGAGGTCCACTATATTATTATAATAATAGCAGTATTAGATTAACAATGGTGTTGCCATCCTAGTCTATCATTTCACAAAGCAGATAGTGCTATCCTTTTCTAGCAGCTAGGTCTATGCTTTAACTCGGATTTTCTTACTTTTGAGCAACTGAATTACTACTCACTTTTGTGGAGCTTGATGAAGGCCTAGTGTACGAAAGCGCTCATCCGAAAGTAAGCCGATTACTTTCAATTTTTACTGTTTTGACCGGGAAAGAGTGTATGAACGGCACAATATGAGAGACTACCAGCGTCACACAGCTTCACGGGAAAGAACTACGTGGACTATCGGCTTGAGATAACGTTAGTAAAAGTTGCGACATGAACGCCCTATATACCATGGCATATCTACTTATGCTTTTGTTTCTCTATGGTAATATCACCTATTCTAAAAAAATCAATTGTATTTCTGAATGGATTAGTAGATGAGAGACTGACCTAGGCCTGAGTTTGCCTTGGATATCGAGATGGCCGTGCGAGGTGAATGTAGTCGTGTTCACGAATCCGGCCAGAGTAAGTTTAATGGCGGCTGATGCAGTCATGCCAAGATGCAGGGGCAGACCCACCGACAGGGGAGCCACATACGTTGAATCAACCAGCATACTCATACGGTCCACTTTCATTTCCTGCAAAAACATATCACGTGTTACAGAGAAACCAATTGCTTTATTGACCGAGCGAAGTGAGGTCTAAGATTCAAGTCGACGGTTTGGCATTTCTCTTAATGTTTAGATGTTTGGATGTTTGAATGTTTAAATGTTTATATGTTGCGCATTTACGGCAAAACGCAATAATAGATTTTCATGAAATTTGACAGGTATGTTCCTTTTTTAATTGCGGGTCGACGTATATACAAGTTTTTTTTTTTTGAAATTTTGCATTTCAAGGATAATATACAAGGAAAAAGAAGCCTCCTTCATACGCCAATATTAGAGTAAAAATCAGACTATGGAATTATTCATCATAAATCAGCTGACAAGTGATTACACAGATGTGTAGAGAAGCCAGTCTATTGCTGTATTTCCATAAGGTCTATAGTTTCAATCTGGTAGTTGTGGATGAGAATACTGCGTGAGGTCTACTGTTCACAGAACTACTAGTATTATCAGAAACATGTGTGTCATATAGAGAAACACAATGAGGTCCACGTTATAATGACAGTTGAGAAAGATAGCAGACTCAGAGTGTCATATAATGAGGTCTACATTACTAGTAGTTCTGTGAACAGTAGACCTCGTGCTCAGTAAGTTACATTGACCTGTTGTTATGTTTTCTCAAAAATTAATAAATGATTTATCAATTTAAAATGTCTAGAAAAATCCTAAATAAACATAGAGCTTTCTGTCCTATCGTACCGTGACGTGTCGTCCCGGAATGTGAGTGTGAGCGCTGTTATCAGGTCTGGCTGCAACTGTCTACAACCAAGTTTATAAAAAATAAGGTAACCTTGTGCTATTCCTCTCCCAAATTTAGATAAGGTTACACCATAGAGAAACAATAGCGTAAGTAGATATCCTTTGGTATAGGGCGTTTATGTCGCAACTTTAACTGTTATCTCAAGCAGATTACTGTTGATTATTATAGAATTTTTATGTTTTGTTGGGGTGAGAGTGTATGAACGGCGCAGTATGAGAGACTACCAGTGTCACACAGCTTTACGGGAAAGAATTACATGAACTATCGGCTTGAGATAACAGTAAAAGTTGCGACATAAATGCCCTATACCATGGGATATCTACTTACGCTATTGTTTCTCTATGCTACAACGTTGATGGAAAGATACATTTTCAAGATGTTCGATGTTTTTGAACGGATAGTATTATAGTCCACTAAACAGCTTATTTATAATGAATAATTATATAGTCTGATTTCTACTCTAATATTGGCGTATGAAGGAGGCTCCTTTTTCCTTTTATATTATCCTTGAAATGCAAAATTTCCAAAAACCTTGTATATACGTCGACGCGCATTTAAAAAAGGAACATACCTGTCAAATTTCATGAAAATCTATCACCGCGTTTCGCCGTAAATGCGCATCATATCAACATTTAAACATTAAACATTAATAGAAATGCCAAACCGTCGACTTGAATCTTAGACCTCACTTCGCTCGGTCAAAAATGAATGTTGACACAGATAGGACAGTCTTTCCTGAGAGTTTGAGCGATTTTTATTAGTTTATGCAAAATTTCATCCATGAGTCACTCAGATTTGATTGATACTTGGGCTATGGATAGTTCATGGATTTCATGAAAAATGCTCATCTCCCAGATTTGGTTGATATTCGGACTATGGATAGAGGTTGACCTAACAAGTGTTTTGCTATAATATGAGATGTTTCGCTACAATACAGGCTGAGTTATTCACTCAAACAAAAATTTTTTCTCCTCTCTCAGATGAGAAGAATCGATAACTTTTAAATGCTCATAACTCTGAAACGGAGACGAATTTCGCCAATGTGTTCTATTTTAATAAATTATTCTATGTTATTTATACACACAATAAGCTTCGGTTGACGTGTGAGGTTCTTTGAACCTTTGAATCCGTCCCTTCAAAAACATGTTATTTATTGTATCAATACTAACCTGACCACTGAGGAAGTCCTTGACAATTCTAAGTGGATCGACTGTCTCTAGCAGGGCATTCAACTGCTGTCGATTCTCCACCGCAAAATACGCCAATTCGTGTCCAAACACTTTTACACCAATCGATGCCTGCCAACAACAAACAAGCAACACATTCCCTTCAAAACAAATGTCAACAAATACCTTGAATGTAGCAGACATCACAAAATAACATTACACTATCAAATCACTTTGTTATTAAAAATTACGACTCTAGTGAAGTCCACGTTATAATGGCAGTGTTTGATTAGCAATGGTATTGCTATCCTTGTCTATCATTCAACAAAGCGGATAGCGCTATCTCTCTCTCACTTTACTCTGTTGCCAGACCGTCTTCTAACAATGTACAATTAATAATTAATCTACAAAGTATTTCATCTTAATTATGAAATCATTGAAAATAGTAATTTCTTGCTTAATGAAATATAATTGATTACTTTAAACAGTTAATATTACATTAATAAACCGGTATCAGCTACGGTACTGTCATTGAAGGTGTTGACAAGACAGAAGATCGGCAACGTTGTTTGCTATCTTTCTCCACTGTCATAACGTGGACCTCACTATAGCAGTCAAATTTCTTTTCCAGTCAGTGTGACACCATAGTGAAAATAATATAGCATAAGCTATTTTCGCTTATTAATTTTGTGCCGTCTGAATACTAACATAAGACTCAATCCTATCTTCTCCTTCCAATAATTCTTTATCGCCAAAATTTAACAACGTAACCACTCAAAGGTTAATAAATCAAACTCTTATAACAAGGGAATAAAGTAAAATTAACAACCCAGAACTAAAAAACTAGAATTATTTCAGACACCACCAGGCAGCAGGCACCAAAGAAGTCTTTGACCGCTGGTGGGAGTCGCAAAAAGTCAAATTCAAAATAAAAACCAATGTTCGAACACTTCCATAAGATACAATGGTATTCTTTTCCTGTCAATCTGTGTGACACCATAGAGAAAATAATTACTATAGCAAGAGCTATTTTTGGTTATAATTTCTTGCAATTTTTACTTTCCTTGCCCTATTACCATAGGTAAGGAAAGTATTGCTTTCCGAAAAAAATTAAGGTACCCCAATTTCTAAATTTGTATACGTTTCAAGGTCTCCTGAGTCCAAAAAAGTGGTTTTTGGGTATTGGTCTGTATGTGTGTGTGTGTGTGTGTGTATGTGTGTGTGTGTGTATGAGTGTATGTGCGTCTGTGTACACGATATCTCATCTCCCAATTAACGGAATGACTAGAAATTTGGAACGTAAGGCCCTTACAATATAAGGATCCGACACGAACAATTTCGATCAAATGCGATTCAAGATGGCGGCTAAAATGGCAAAAATGTTGTCAAAAACAGGGGTTTGGCTCCAACGATTTTGATTAAAGTTATACCTGGTATAGTCATGGATAACCTCTATCAACTGCCCCAAGTCCCATATTTTCACCAAAAGTTGGAAATAAGCTCGAAATTCGAGAAAATGTGTTTATTCAATATATATTGCATATATACATAAGTAATGCAAACGGTTGGCAACTGTTGATTCTATTAAATCATTCACTATGAAGAGATAGCAGACTTCGTGTGTCTCCAGCGTTATTGTCCTGTCACCAACTGGCAGATCTTCGAATAGTAGACTTGAGATGCGCGTGTACACTAGCGTCAGGTGAAAAATTCCAGGAGATCCGCCCCATCTATGCAAAGTTTGATTTAAGATTCTCAATTATCAGGCTTCAGATACAATTTAAACAAAAAATTTTGAGTGGAAAAGATTCAGCATGAGAATCTCTACAACAAATGTTCAGTAATATTTTCACCTAAAATTAAAAATAAGCTCGAAATTCGAGAAAATGTGATCATCCAATTGCAAACTGTTGGCAACAGTTGATTCTATTGAATGATTCACTATGAAGAGAAAGCACACCTCGTGTGTCTTCAGCGTTATTGCCCTGTCACCAGCTGGCTCAAATCTTTGAATAGTAGACTTGAGATGCGCGGGAACACTAGCGTCAGGTGATCAATTCTCATAACGGCAAGGAAAGTTGTGTGAGTGTGCCACACCAGATTTTTAGATTTTTGAATACCGACATAAGAACCAATCCTTTTCTTTTCCTCTCCACTGTGTGAACTCTCCCATAACAACCGACGGTATTCATTTTCGGGTCACTGTGTGAACACTCCCACAACAACCGACGGTATTCATTTTCGGGTCACTGTGTGAACACTCCCACAACAACCGACGGTATTCATTTTCGGGTCACTGTGTGAACACTCCCACAACAACCGACGGTATTCATTTTCCGCTCAATGTGTGAACCCTCCCAAAACAACAAACTTAATTCAAATTTATTGAATAAATTCAAAAGTTGAATTTTGTCTGTACACTTTACCTTGGTATTTTTGAAATTTTCGCTGATAAAATCGGGCAGCTGAGCAATGAGGTCCTTGCTGACCGAGCGAGCAAAGCGAAACAAATTGAAAGGAGACGAAAATGAGGAGAAGGGAGAGGAGGAGGAGGATGAGGAGGAGAAAAAGGAGGCGAAAGTGGGAGAGAGGAGAGGAGGCACTCCACCCCTGAACCACTTCTCAATCAGCTGTTCGCAGCCCTCCAAGTCCACGGTCACCTGTAGAGGTCAAACAGAGGTCAAACTCAGTGTTCAGAAGCTGTTATTTCCAGTGAATCAATGAATATAGTCAAGTAAAATACAAATACATGTCGGCCTATATAGTGAAGGTATCAGCCAGTATTCATCTTGTTTCTTGTTTCCTAATGAAACATGAGTTTAAATAATTTCGAAATCCAGAAATGGCAGAGCAGAAATATAGGAGAACAACGTTGCTGATCCTCTGTCTTGTCAATGCTCTCTATAGACGGTAGCTGATACAGGTTTATTGATGTAATATTAACGGTTCATTCTCGTTTAAAATAATCAATTATATTTTTCAATAATTTCATGACGAATTTTCATAATTAAGATGGACTATTTTGTTAATTCTACATTGTTAAAAGACGATCTGGTAACAGAGCAAAGCGAGAAAGAGATAGCGCTATCCGCTTTGTTGAATGATAGACAAGGATAGCAATACCATTGCTAATCATACACTGCCATTATAACGTGGACCTCACTATAGGCGTAAACAATACAGAAACATATACGAATGAATGGAATATTCAGAAGGCATTGTATGAAGGCAATAGTATGATACTATTATAACTAAGAGGTTCGGTTACAAATAACTGGTACATAATAGTAAATTATAGTAGTATAGTTTAAATAGTTCATTTGAATTTGAATTTGAAAAAAAATTTAGCTACTATCAAAAATGTTGAAAGATCAATTAAATAGTAGCTTTTTTGTTTCATGAGTTGTTGATATTAGGTGACAGTATTGATGTAGGCTACCCCTACATGGATACTAACATAGCCACCTCTAATAGAGGTGGTATTAGAGGTGGCTATGATACTAATCATTGAACACGGTTGCCAAGGTGACTGTCTAGGCAACCAACTGTTTAGTAAAAAATAACAAATTGGAAATTTATAAGATAATATGTTAAAATATTATGTTGTTTTTTATTTTTATCTTGTTCTATATTGTAAACTTTTAATGAACAAAGTGTTAATTGCAAAAGTAAATTGACAACAGAATTACAGCAGAAAGACTCACCTCAATTAGATTGACAGGCTCGCCAAAAAGAAATGCGGTGAAATTGAGCATTAGAGTCCGCGGCACATACGATTTTGGAGAATAGATTACATTTCCGCTCACGAATCCACCTAAAAACCCAACAAATGCATTATTCAAATGTTAACAAATACTCATAAATTAATATAATTGCAACATGTAAGGTACAAATTGAAATAATACATGATAAAGTGTCAGTTATTTCTGCCCAATCACACCTATAGCAAACTGAGGCAAAATTCCCTCTGTATTCACTCACTCTTCTCTGTCCATCATTAAATTTAAGAGAGAATTTTCTCTGTATTTTCATCCCTTCAGGGAATATTTTCTCTCCCACTATCCAACATTTGAGGGAAAACTTTCCCTGCATCTCCCTGCCGTTCTATCCAGTATTTGAGTGATTATTTTCTGTGTCTATGAGACGTGTGAACTGTGAAAATTCCTTTTCCTACAGTTACCTTGAAAAGTGACGATTCCTGCACTGATTACAGAACGCAGTGTTTCCCTACATTTATGTAGGGAAATGTCACAAGGATACTTGTGAATATTTTATATAGTGAGGTCCACGTTATAATGGCAGTGGAGAAAGATAGGAGAACAACATTGCCGATCCTCTGTCTTGCCAATGCCCTCTATAGACGGTAGCTGATACAGGTCCATTGATGTAATATTGACTGTTTATTCTCGTTTAAAAAAATCAATTAATTCTGGGAAAATGAAAAATATATTTGAAAATCAACACCATAATGGCAGTGGAGAAAGATAGGAGAACAACGTTGTCGATCCTCTGTCTTGTCAATGCCTTCTTTAGACGGTAGCTGATATATTATTGATGTAGGTAATATTAACTGTTTATTCTCGTTTAAAATAATCAATTATATTTTATTAAGCAAGTAATTATATTTTTCAATAATTTCATAATGAATTTTCATAATTAAGATGAAATATTTTGTTAATTTACTATTAATTCTACATTGAAAGTTAGAACGGAATCAGTACAGTGCGTTTTATCGCTTTTAGTTCCCCCCCCCTCTCTCTCAACCTGCCTCTGTCTATCTCCGAGGAGGAGGAGAAGGGTGCTATCTCCCAGATGGCTGAGACCCCCAGTCGTCGTTACAACCACATCAAGTAAGTTAATCCGCTTTTATGTATTTTTCCTCGGTCCTCCGTATTTGTAAACCCCTTAAAGTTACCCCGCGCTGTTCAGACGATCTGGCAACAGAGCAAATCGAGAACGAGATAGCGCTATCCGCTTTGTTGAATGATAGACAAGGATAGCAATACCATTGCTAATCATACACTGCCATTATCACTATAGTATAGAATTGAATAGCAGAGTTGAATTACCGAGTCCATACTGGTTGATGTAGACGGATGTCTCGAGGTTTTGCGAGTAGCTGCGCAGATCCGAGCTGAACTTGGCTGCCAACTCCTCGTCCTGCAGCAGGGCCTGCACCATCACCCTGGCCGGCATCGCCGACTTGGCCAAATTCGACAAATGACTCCACACAAACGAACCGACTGCCCCAACAAACAAACAACAATTATTATTATCATCGAGCAAAACAGCCTGCAATGTAGTCAACAACTACAAGACGAATGCCCGGTTGTTACATAAAATCAAACATCGCTATGTGAGACATAGTTTAAAATCACTCACATAAATGGTTGGTGGTTGCACAGTCGTTTGCCGAAGCCCATTTAGCTATATCTCGAATTAGCATCACTTATAAGTCCACTGCAGCTCTATTCACTTTTTTGCGTACATGCTTCTATCCAACCAATGTCTTGGCATCGGGCAAAGTTTCAATCGACATCACTGTCAACAGACCTAAAAGACCTCACATAAAATATTGATAAACCATATGGCGAATCTTGGCTTTTGGCGAGATTTCTCACCGTATTTAGCGATCATATTACAGATGGCTTGTAATAAATATCTTTCAATAAAAGCTATCACAACCTCTAAAATGCATTTGACAAGTGTAGATATTGGATTTAACAGCACGACTTCGGGTCCATAACTTAAATGACCGTTTTTAGCTATTGGAGACATAAGCTCTGCTCTATTTGACGACTCTGCAACGAAATCATGAGTTTAATTGGGCGTTTTTAGTTTTATGGGAGCTATAGTTTACTTTGACATCTGTGTAACGAAAAGTTGAGTTATGGCTTCATAAATAAGTTACATTCCTGATTTTAACTTTATGTGACGACTCTGCAACCGGGCATTAACATATTTCGGACTATGTGTAACCTTATCTAAATTTGGGTGAGGAATAGCACAAGGTTACCTTATTTTTCTCTCCCTATCATTTTGATGATGTACTTATTGTATCAATCAATAAGGGGATATAGAATAAAAAGCTGAGTGTTGAAAAAATGCTATGTATTCTGTAAATGTGCCAGAAGAAGCCTGCTTTCTCATTGACTTAATATATAAAAAACAATACGTTTCTATATGAGCGAGGTGTAAAAAGCTCTGGTATAAGATTATATAATATATTAGCACGACGTCTAAAGGAAATCACAGGTAGGGAGTTTACAGCTCAATTGGAGAGGGAGTTACTGGATGTATCTCCTTATTCAAGGGAGGAATTTATTGCTCATTATGAGCAACGTTTGGCAAGTTAGGTTAAAAAGTATTAAAATATGAGCAGTTAGATAATGGACTTAAATTTTGACGAATCCGCATGCCCCCTCCATGGGCGGTCAATGGACGATTGATTAATAGTAATAATTCTAATCTATCAACCACTATTTAACCGGCGTTAACTACTAACCCTGGTTAACCTGTTCATCATGCAGAGCCTTGATGACACTCTTGACCGTGGTATAGGTGGGACACTGCATCACCTGGATGTAGGCAGCTATTCTCAGCTGAGCATCCTCTGTCTGGTCCAAGTAGACGGCCAGCAGGTGACTACGGTCCATGTCACAGCTCACGCGTCTGAAAAACACATCATCAATCAAATACTGGATACAGATAACGGAGGCATAGATACAGGCAAAATAATCCCTCATCCTAGCTAGATATGGTAGCTAAAATGAACTATTAAAACCATAGTAGGCATACTATAATTAATATTATGTACCAGTTATTTGTAACCGAACCGTTATAATAGTATCATACTATTGCCTTCTGAATATTCCATTCATTCTCAAATGTTTCTGTGTTGTTCATGCAGCCTATAAGTGAGGCCCTCGTTATAATGGCAGTGTTTGATTGGCAATGGTATTGCTATCCTTGTCTATCATTCAACAAATATAGTATACGAGCGTATATTCAACTATCATAACAAATTATTATTAACAAACAGTTTTACGAATCTCTTGTA
Organism: Nilaparvata lugens; assembly: GCF_014356525.2. NCBI lineage: Eukaryota > Metazoa > Arthropoda > Insecta > Hemiptera > Delphacidae > Nilaparvata > Nilaparvata lugens. The sequence continues at coordinate 19,241,685 of NC_052517.1, read as the reverse complement.
AGAATAAAATATTGGAATCATCGACTATTTAATTGAATTAATTAAAATAACTTGTGATTTTTATTAGATATGGACTCAATATTTTTCCTATTTTAATGTTACCTTATTATAGCCTAATTATGTAAATTTTAAACAGGGTCATGTTTCAACCCATTATTAAGTGACTTATTCACTTTTATATCTATATAGATATATGTGTGTTAGATATTGTATTTGAATCCGAATTTGTTGTGTGTTGAATTAGAATTAGAATATGACAACGGTCTGTAACTATGATCAGTTGAACGGCAATAAAATTATATTCATTTATTTATTTTTCAACAAAGCGGAAAGCGCTATCTCTTTCTTGCTTTGCTCTGTTGTCAGATCGTCTTTTAACAATATAGAATTAATAATTAATCAACAAAATATTTCATCTTTGTTATGAAAATTCATTATGAAACTATTGAAAAATATATTTTCTTGCTTAATAAAATATAATTGATTTAAACGAGAATAAACAGTTAATATTACATCAATCAGCTACCGTCTATAGAAGGCATTGACAAGAAAGAGGTTCGGCAACGTTGTTCTCCTATCTTTCTCCACTGCCATTATAACGTGGACCTCACTATAGGAGTGTGATGGATAGATATAGGTAGAAATGTAGAGCTGGCAAGCCTTGAAAACACAGAAACCAATCACTCAAATCTTCTTTCTTTCTCTTTCTTTATCCGGCGCTACAGCCCTAGGTGAGCTCTGGCCTCCTTCACAACACACCTCCATTCTTCCCTGTTCATGGCTCTTTCCTTCCATCCTCTTACCCCCATCTTTCTCAGGTCATCCATCACTTGGTCCACCCACCTGTTCCTTGGCCTACCTTTCTTTCTTCTGCTATGCAACTTGCTATTAAAATCTATTTTCGGCATTCTAGCCTCACTCATCCTCATCACATGCCCCAACCACCTTATTCTTTGGGCTTTAATGAAGCGTACTATATTTTCTCCTTTTATTAATGCTTCTATTTGCTCATTTTTTCTTATTCGCCACTGCTGCTCATTAACCTGAACGGGACCGTAAATTCTTCTTAGTATGGATCTTTCAAAGATTTTTAACGCATTTTCGTCAGCAATATTCATCACCCAAGTTTCTGCCGCATATGTTGCCACTGGACGCACCAATGTTTTATATATTGTTATCTTGGTGCTCCTGCCGATCAACTTACTTTTAAATAATCTAACATTGGCATAGTAGGCCCTATTAGCTGCTTGAATCCTTTCTTTTATATAAGCATTATTACCTGTGGCATTTATTGGGCATCCTAGATACTTGAAGTTCTCTACACCTGCAAACTTTTTGTTATTCACGTAGATATTTCTTGGTACTCTGGACTTGACTGCTGACACACACGGATATTTACTCTTGTTCTCATTTACAACCAGTCCGACTTTTTGTGCTTCAATTTCCAGGATTTTATAAACTTGTTTCAAGCATGCCACACCTCTAGCCATTATTACCACGTCATCCGCATATGCACATACTTGATGCATCTTGTTGAATATGGTACCTCTCTCATCCACCCTTTCAATAGCTTTCTGGAGAGCAATGTCGAACAGTACTGCTTTACACCAGCATTAAAATGAAAGCTTCTGCTCAGCCTATTTCCCATCTTCACTTTGGCTGTAGTAGCAGCCATTATCATTGTGATGAGGTTAACAAATCACTCAAATACTGAATAGAACGGCACAAAATAGAATGGAATGACTGCCTTTATTTTCGACCTACAAGTCCAAGTTAGGGCGCAGTCGGCACTCTCTAACACTCAACCCTCATCTCAAAAAGAAGTTAGTGAAGAATTGGAAAGTCGCACATAACCTTTATTTGGACAATTTATTTTATGAAATTGGGATGAAAATAAGTTTTGGACTGTAGTCTGTTTCTTTGTCCTTAAGTTGATTGTAAATAATGATGAATAAATAAATAAAATACAGAGAGAAACAGGGAAATTATGCCCTCGAAAAAATGTTGTATGGTAGTAGAGAATATATTCCCTAAAATTATAGATAGTAGGAGAGAAAATATTCCGTGGAAGGAATGGCACTAGAAAGAAAAATATCGGGGCACCGGGCTTCGCTCGTTATCTTTATTTATTGATGAATAGAACACAATTCTCTAAAATGATCGTGTTTATATTTCACAGCTGGCTATACGTCAGCTTATGAATTTCGAGGTTGCAATATTTTGATTTTCCACAGAATCACTCGCTCACTTTTTACTATCAATAGACGACGAAAGTCTCAGCTGTTTCAGCCAAGGATGAATTATCCTTTTAATGTCGTTCAGCGAGTTTTCCCAAGGATGAGACCTAGTGCAATAGAATTTTTATATCATAAACCTACTATGTTCCAAATTTCGTGAAAATCGTTAGAGCCGTTTTCGAGATCCGTTGAACATAAATAACCAGATATAAAAATATAAACAGACATACAGAAATTGCTCGCTTAATATAATAGGATTCTCTCTGAAATGATGGGCAGTAAATGCAGAGGGAATGTTACCTGTAAGGAGGTAGCAAGTGACTGACCTATGCGCTTCAATGGCAGCAATTCTGAGCCGGAGCTGAGTTTGTGGTCGTCTGGTTATACAGTGGCCTAGGGTGGACATCAGAGTGGGCGTCACTACAGCTGCATTGCCCAGAGCTTTCAGTGAAGTCAATGCCTGCCAAACAAAAACACACAACATTCGCCAATAAATTCACAACAAAACTATTCTATTCTATGCCTATTCGACATTTGATGATTTTTTCAAATGAAATAATCACAAAGACTATATTTGAATTGTAGCTGACAAATACAAAACATTCAATGTAGAAGAAACAAACATAATTAAGAACTAAAAATTTTGTGAAGTGAACAACACTACAAGACTTGACCTTTAACGGACTATGTGTAACCATAGTAGATATCCCATAGTGTAGCGTAAGTAGATATGCCATGGTACGCCATAGGGCGTTTATGTCGCAACTTCTACTGTTATCTCAAGCCGATTATTGTCGATTTTTACTGTTTTGTTGAGGTGAGAGTGTATGAAAGACTACCTTTAATATGAGAGACTACCAGTGTCACACAGCTTCACGGCAAACAATTACATGAACTATCGGCTTGAGATAACAGTGAACGTTGCGACATAAACGCCCTATACCATGGAATATCTACTTATGCTATTGTTTCTCTATGGTGTAACCTTATCTAAATTTGGGAGAGGAATAGCACAAGGTTAGCTTATTTTTTCTCTCCCTATAATTTTTGATGATGTACTTATTGTATGGAAGAACTTAATGTACATGCAAGAATAAATATAATTATGATATTGTCAAGTTAGACTTGAACATAAATCGTACAAATAGTGTGAGTCACGTTATAATGTCAGTGCAAAGATAGGACGGCACTGTTGCCAGTTTTCTGTTACCACTGCCTTCTATAGTAGAAGAGCGACAGATAATTAACATTTATTTGTGTTACATAAATTAATAGTAAAAACATAGCACAAAAAACTACTAAGACATGAGGCTTGAATTAATATTGAGAGTAGACTATCGGCTTGAGTTACTATTGAAAACTAGCAGATGACCTGTGCTCCAAAAGGGACTATTTTAAAACTTGATGTAATGAAATTTTGATGAATTGAAAATATACCTACAACCATCCTCGGTTAATTAAGAATCTATATGCAGAATTTCAAGTTAATCGGTCGAGTAGTTGAGACGTGATGATGCGTCAAACATAATATTCCTATCCCCTACGTATATAAGCCAGTTCTTTACTTTATTATAGTATAAATTAGAACATAGATGGCCAATACCATGGCATCCTATATATCAGACACGCCCTATGCTTACCTGGGAAACATTGGCAGTGACGTCACCAGCACACGCGAGCCGAGCTTCCTGTTCGCAGACAGCAATGAGTTTGGCAACATCGCCGGTCAGGTGGCACGACTTGGCACCACCGCAATACGAGTGCAAAACAGCTGATGCGGCCAGTCTGGCCTCTGCTCCATGGCGGTCGCTCATTGCCAGCTCTGTCATCGATTGCAACACTCTAGCATCCGGTCTGAAATTTAATCAACAAATAAATCGAATTAAGAGTCATCATCATCATCATCATCTATCATTAGAGTATTATCGAACGGGCACGTTTAGCGGCGGTCCCGGCTGAACATGACCGTGTGATCTGATAGACACGAAACTTGGCGATAGTATTACTTTTAACAAGAGTATAACAGTGCTGAGTAAGGCCTATTGACAGCTCAAATATATCTCCACCAATAGAACACCATCCGCATATTAATAATATGTATTATCAGCCATAAGGCTTGTGCCTTCTGTTTGTAGAACGAAGTCGGGGGTCGGGGGTTCCTATCGATGTGACGACTATAATAATAATACTGAGGGTGATACCCACATAAGCTCTTAGGCTTGTGCCTCTGGGTAGGGGGTTCGACTATATGACAGCAGATAGCAAGCAGGTAGATAGTAAGATAACTCTTACTGCTTTTAATGTCATTTGAATATTATGTGAAACCTTTATACTTGGCTTTGCACAAGACGGTTCACCCTGCTATATGGTCTGATGTCAATGTCACCAACATTGGACAGCTATCTATTACGCAGAAGAGAACAAGAGAGGATAATGGAGTAGAGAATAGAATGACTGCCTTCATTTTTGACCTAGGAGAGCGTAGTTAGGGCGCAGTCGGCCCTCTCACACACTTGACCCTCAAGAGCTGATAGACATAGAATAGCCGCCCACTTTTTGTTGAGCTTGGCAATCTTGAGGTAGTCAATCTCTCTATAGTGAGGTCCACGTTATAATGGCAGTGTTTGATTAGCAGTGATATTGCTATCCTTGTCTATCATTCAACAAAGCGGATAGCGATATCTCTCTCGTTTTGCTCTGTTGCCAGATTGTCTTTTAACAATGTAGAATTAATAAAATACCTCACCTTAATCATGAAAATTCATTATGAAATAATTGAAAAATATCATTTATTACCTAATAAAATATAATTGAATATTTCAAACGAGAATGAACAGTTAATATTACATCAATTTTACCTGTATCAGCTACCGTCTATAGAATGCATTGACAGATGATCGGCAACGTTGTTCTCCTATCTTTCTCCCCTGCCATTATAACGTGGACCTCACTATAGAAATATTCACAAGTAGCCTTGTTCACACTCATAAATGTAAGCAAACACTGCAATGTTTGTTCATGGAATCAATAGACGACAGACGACATTGGCATGATATCAACATTCCTTTTGTCCACCAGGTCCAGTCATCTGATCATGGCTACACGTTTATCTAATAAATTCCCCTGGGAACCAGAAAATTAAAAAAAAACTCTACATACGTGGCTCTGCTTGAACCACAGTATAGGCCTACATACAGTATGGAAACTTGGCTAGTACCCTGGCGCAAAAATCCGCCATCTTGTTAGGAAGCGCCGCATTGTAATAGTATTGATGGTAGGTTCGGATCACTTCAATGATCCGGATCAATTGATCTCGTTCACTGCCACGAGCCAATCAGAAGACCAGGATTGGAACTTGCCAAGGTCACGTAACCTGTCTAGTATTTGTGCCATGTAAAAAACATTGGTTAGATAGGCGTTTTATTAACAGTTTCCATTGTGTAGCTATTCTGTGCTTGAACCGTTTCCAGCTGCCTTGCAACCAGCAACCAGCATAGACTTGCAACATTTTCGCATTGGTGTTGCTATTAGGCTATTTGAATAATATTGGACTTACCTTGGAAAGAGCGCCATTGTGAAAAGCCAGTGAGACGTTGATATGACAGACAGATCTGCCTCCGACATCAGGATGTCTTTCATCACTCTAATGGAGGCCTGTGTTTGCACGTAGGGCATCGCTTGCAGCACATGTTTTCTGAACAGACATCACATTCGACATTAAATTGAATACATACTAAACTGTACTTAATTCAAAGTAAATAATTGACTGACATTAGACAAGACTATCTTGAAGAGGCCTGTGTCTGCACATAGGGCACTTCTTGCAGCAGATGTTTTCTGAACAGACATCACATTCGACATTAAATTGAATACATACTAAACTGTACCATAGAGAAACAAAAGCATAAGTAGATATGCCATGGTATGTTATATTTTGGGGCAGTTCAACTCATGCAATACATATATTTGGGATTCAAAAGTGGGCAGTTAGAGTGATGGTGGGTGAATCTATTAGAGCAAGTTGTAGAGATTATTTCAAAGAATTAAAGATTCTCCCACTACCAGGTGTATATATTTTAGAGGCTCTTTGTTTTATTGATAGGAATAAAGATAGGTTTAATACAGGAGAGTTGTTCCACTCATACAATACCAGATATAGACAAAACCTCAGAGACGACATTCATCGAACTGGTATGTACGAGAGGGGGGTGAAGAGTGCAGGAATTCGGCTTTATAATTCATTGCCAACACGCATAAAAGCTCTTACAGGTGAAAAGTTCAGAATTAAGGTGAGGGAGGAGTTGTTGCAGGTTTGTCCTTATTCCAGTGAGGAATTCTTTTTGCATTATAGAATGCAAAGATTGATGACTTAGATTATAATTGACAAATCCTTATACCCCTTTCATAGGTGGTCAGTGGGATGAAAAAAATGAAATGAAATGAAATATAGGGCGTTTATGTCGCAACTTTTACTAACGTTATCTCAAGCCGATATTCCACGTAGTTCTTTCCCGTGAAGCTGTGTGACGCTGGTAGTCTCTCATATTGTGCCGTTCATTCACTCTCACTCCAACAAAACAGTAAAAATCGACAGTAGTCAGTTTGAGATAACAGTAAAAATTTGCGACATAAACGCCCTATACCATGGCATATCTACTTATGCTTTTGTTTCTCAATGACTGTACTCAATTGAAAGATAATAATTAACTGACATTAGACAAGACTATCTGGAAGAGATAGTATCTGCACATGAGGCACGGCATGCAGTAGATGTTTTCTGAAAACACATCACATTCGAGATCAATTTGAATACATAACAAACTGTAATTGATTGAACATGTTCTTCGAAAAGACAATAATTAACTGACATCAGACAAGACTATGTGGAAGAGGGCTGTGTCTGCACATAGGGCAAAGCTTTCAGAAAATTTTTCTGAAAAGACTTGACATTCGAAATTGTAGGTACTTAATTAAACATAGTCTTCAATAAGACAAATATTATCTGATACAATTATGTCCCCCGATTGGTTAAGATTCAGGTGTTGGTGAGAATCAGCCAAATGTCCTCCATTCTGGGTGTCGTGAAAATAAATGACGGCCCACAATATTGGTTAGTGTGAAAACTTGCATTCCAAAATAGTCTGACTCTGAAACGGTCCGTAGACGGCCAATATTAGAGTAGAGCTAGCAGGTAACGGAGCCGGGCTCCGCAAGGGTCTATTTTAAAACTTACCGTAATGAAATCTTGAATAATTGAAAATAGGCCCATAACCATCCACGGTTAGTTAAGAATCTATATGCAAAATTTCAAGTTAATCAGTTTAGTAGTTGAGATGTGATGATGCGTCAAACATAATTTTCCTACATCACTTACGTGTATGAGCCAGCTCTTTCCATTATTATAGTAAAGATGATGGATAGGTGGATGATTTATCAGTATCTTTGAATGAGAATAACTTTTGAACGGTTTGAGAAATTGGTGCGGTTTTGATGCGACAGAAAATCAGTTATTTTTATTCGAATAGGATCCCCAATCATACCTATCAAATAGTGTCCCTTTTAAAAGAAATGTTCAGCTGCTTCTATACAACAACTGGAAGCATGACAAATTGAAAACTTGACGTAATGAAATCTTGAAGAACTGAAAATAGGCATAAATAACCATCCTCGGTTAATTAAGAATCTATATGCAAAATTTCAAATTAATCAGTTGATTATATTTCAGACGTGATGATGCGTCAAACATGATTCCCTTTTCCTTACGTGTATAAGCCAGTTCTTTCCTTTATTATAGTATAGAAAACTGAAGAATACATAATACTTGAAAACCTCACAGAATCATATTGATTTTTCCAATACATCAATAAATTTTAGTTCGATTAGGATCCTCCTCTATTTGAATCAGGCAGCCTTTTGTTTTCCCAATTCCAAACAAAATACCTAAAATACTCGTTTCACTGGGAATTCATGTCTGATAGTACATTATAACTGAAGAATATAAATTATTAATTATTTTATTGTGATCTATTCATGATTTTCTTATGAAATTCAATGATAGGCCTACATCATGAAGACTATGTCCAATTCATTTGTACTGGTGGCAAAATTTTACATTAAAAATAATTATTTGATAAAATCCAATTGTAATGAAAACAAATTCCTTCAAAAAAATAATTGATAATAATACGTTTCGAGGGAAAAAATTAAGAACAAAAAAATTGGGATGCATCGGGATTCGAAACCATCGCTCCTTACGCTAGCGTTTTACTGTTGCTCTACATCCCCCGTACGTGTATAAGCCAGTTCTTTCCTTCATTATAGTATAAAGTTCCTACTTATAACATAGAGAACTGACTTGTTTAGTCTAGTTGTGTGACCTGATGCAATTGTAGCATAAATTGAATGTCTCACTGCAAGAATAGTAATAATAATTGAAGAACTCAACCTATTCGGACTATGTGTTATCTAAATTTGGGAGAGGAATAGCACAAGGTTACCTTTTTTCCTCTCCCTATCATTTTGATAATGTAGGTACTTATTGTATAAATGAATAAATAAATAATAATAAACTTGCTAACCTTCCAGTAGTACATATATCGTCCGCTGTTAGCGCTAGTCTCTGTAGATACTCTTCATCCAAGTGTCTCATACTGTACACCACTCGTCTCAACTCATCTGCCAGCTCCATGCGAAAATTGTTCGAATCCTAGCAAAACAAAACAATAATAACATTCTTTACTCGGAAAGTAGGAAATGCTTCAAGTGTAAGAGAACCCTCAACACTGCCATTTACACTAGTAGTTCTGTGAACAGTAGACCTCGCGCAGTTATAAACCACAGCCTCCCCCTATACTGTCCATCAGAGTGAATTCTGTCGTGTCGGCGAGATATCCGTGTGAAAACTACTAATGGCTGTTGGGGTTGATATATCAAAAAATGCTAACATCAAAAGCTAATCTCCTTCAAGACATACTGGCAACAGTAGAAAAGGAGAAAGGTCGCGGAAAATGTTACTTTCAATAATTAATTGCATGCAGCTTAATAGTCCGTACAACAGCTGTTTTTTTACCAAGTTGCAATGTAATATTAATGGCATGCGTCATTGCATGCAATTAATAATCCACTCTCGACAGCTGATTTATTATGAATAATTCTATAGTCTGATTTTTACGGTAATATTGGAGACTCCATTTCCTTTAGTACTAGTAGTTCTGTGAACAGTAGACCTCGCGCTCAGTAAGTTACATTGACCTGTTGTTATGTTTTCTCAAAAATTAATAAATAATTTATCAATTTAAAATTTCAAGAAAAAAATCCTAAATAAACATACAGCTTTCTGTGCTATCGTACCGTGACGTGTCGTCCCGGAATGTGAGTGTGAGCGCTGTTATCAGGTCTGGCTGTAACTGTCTACAACATTGATGGAAAGATACATTTTCAAGATGTTCGATGTTTTTGAACGGGTAGTATTATAGTCCACAAGACAACTGATTTATGATGAATAATTCTATAGTCTGATTTTTACTCTAATATTGGCGTATGAAGGAGGCTTCTTTTTCCTTTTATATTATCCTTGAAATGCAAAATTTCCAAAAACCTTATATATACGTCGACGCGCAATTTAAAAAGGAACATGCCTGTCAAATTTCATGAAAATCTATTACCGCGTTTCGCCATAAATGCGCAACATATAAACATTAAGAGAAATGCCAAACCGTCGACTTGAATCTTAGACCTCACTTCGCTCAGTCATTTATTCTATAGTCTGATTTTTACGGTAATATTGGAGACTCCTTTTCCTTTTGTATGTATTATCCTTCAAATACAAGATTAAAAAAAACCTTTACGTCGACGTAAAGGTAAACCTTTACCTGTATACGTCGACGCGCCTTGTTTCAAAGTACTTCTATACCAAATTTTATCTTCTATACCAAATTTTATCGGACAATAACTGCGGTACAAACAAACAGACATATTATTATTTGTTCGGACGTTATGAATGCTTCCCGTTCTTGTCTGGCGTTGTGTGGTGGAGGGGGCAATTATACGGTGATGCGCAAAACATAATTGTGGCCAGTCGTCGATTGACAGCCAATTGAACAGCTCACCTCTCGTAATGTCGATTTTTGCAAAGTGATCTATTGATTATTTATTGTGATTTATTACAAGTGTCGTCTCGTCTCGTATCGTGATCTGGACCCGGGATCCTGGAAGCAAGGAGGATTTGGACATGAAGGTAGGCCTATGTTATTGTGCACTTAGCCATTGTAACCGATCATTTCTACCGAGCATAGTTGAAATGCTGGCTTGGCTTGTATGATTAGATAAGCCAGCCATTGTTCGTTCCATTGTGTCGCCTGCTCTCGTGTTTTCCCTCTTATTCTTGTTTGGTTCTTTGTCTCACTCTCTCGACGAGCGCTCACTGTTATCGCCTCACTATGGGTGTTATCGAAGATTTGACATTTCAAAGAGATGCATTAATTCGTAAAATAAAACGGATTAATGAAATTGCCGAAGCTGTCGAAAAAGATCCGAAAAATAAAAAAATGAAGAATTTATTGAAAGTTATGGGTGAGCATATCGATCACCACCAGGTGGAGTTCAATGACATAATAGATAAGATGCAGAGCTACTATAACAAACAAAATCCTCGATTGGAAACAAGTGACCTTGAAAATTTGATGAGTCAATTTGATGACACTTTTTTCAATGTCAAGGCTATTCTCGAAAGCTTACCATCCACTCAAACAAATTTGAATATTAGTTCTTCCAATGTAGCTTCTTCACCTACAACTGGAAATATCTCGCCAGTTGCCCTACCTAAGCTTCCTTTAATGACTTTTGACGGCGATTTGAAAATTTGGAGTCAATTTAAAGATTTATTCGAAGCCACGGTTCATAATAATGGTCAAATTGCTGACATACAAAAACATATGTATCTTCGGTCTGTACTGAGAGGCGATGCACTGTCAGTCATTTCTGTTGTCCCATTGACAAGTGATCATTATGCTGAGGCATGGAAATTATTATTGAATCGCTACAATGACTCTTACAATCTGACTGACGCATACTTGCAAGCAATTTTTGATATGCCAGCAGTTAATAAGCAACCAGACTCGCTACGAAAATTCATCACTCATTTAGCTGAGTATATTGCAGCACTAAAACCAATTGGTCATGCAGTTAATGACTGGTCGATTCCGTTATTATTTGTCTTACGTAAAAAACTGACTGAAGAATTGAGAGAGAAGTGGCAGAGACTGCTAAGAAATGGAACAGTATCCGATTTGAAAAACTTCCAAATATTTTTGAATGATGAAGCTGTTATTTTAGAGGCTACTAAATCCACTGATTTATTGGATCATCTACATCGTCAGAAGCCTCCTCACGTAAGCAGTTTGGGAAATCGAAACCAACTATGGGAAATTACAAGGCTTCAGCTATGATTGTTAAATCGAAATCGGGCGAGCTGAAATGTATTGAATGTAATAATTCTCATGAACTGGAAAATTGTGAAGTGTTCTTGAATCTCAAACCATCTGATAGATTAAAACGTGTAAAAGAATGGAAACTATGTATCGGCTGTTTATTGGCAGGGCACTTTATTAGAGATTGTAGAAGAAGGAAGCCGTGCAGTCACTGTAATTCGCGTCATCATTCGCTCCTCCATTTAGAGCCGAGACAGCCGCCTGTTGAAAACACCAACACATTGGCCGGTAATAAACAAATGAGCAGGGTAGACGTGCACGACGTCGCTGATCAAAGCCATCAGACATTTGTTACTGACTCAGCGAAGAAAGTATTTTCGAACGTAAATAGTTCCTTAGTATTGTTACCAACTGTTAAATTGGGAGTTCGAGGTAATCAAGGCAATTATCATAAGGTCAAAGTATTATTAGATAGTGCAAGCACCGAGTCATTCATTACAAGGCGATGCATGAAAAAACTGGGTTTAGTGGTACAGAAAACACATAGTTTGCCAATCTATGGATTATCTGATACTAAACTGGAAGTGACAGATGAAATTACTAACTGTGAATTTGAAATACCGAACTCCCCTTCATTAAAAATTACCGTGTCGGGAGTCAACAAAATAGCAGCTACAAATCAGATAAAAAATGCGTACTGGGCACATATTGAAGGACTGGAGCTAGCAGATTCTGAATTTTTCCTCTCAGAGGAGGTTGATATTTTATTGGGTGCTGAATACTTCCCCTTCATTCTGACTGGAAGAAAGGTGATTGGTCCAGCGGGTACACCATCTGCCCTAGAAACAGTATGGGGCTACTGCCTGATGGGTAAGGTATCAGAGGAGAGTTCTACTATCTCAAATAATCTGTGCATGTATTCCAATGCTAATTCAGAAGAGTTGGTGAAGCGATTTTGGGTCGTAGAAGAGCCACCTAGGACAAAAAAATTATTGGAAAGTGAAATGGCTTGTGAGGAGATATACAAATCAACTGTTTGTCGTTTGAATACTGGTAGATACATTGTAGAATTACCATCCAAGGAAACAAATACGAGGGAGATATCGGGATATCTTGAAGTTAAAACTAATGTCGGAGAAAATGTTACCATGATTCGAGAAGGAGAATTGGGAGATAATTTAGCAGAAGTTCCAGGTAAACAAGGTATAGCCTTCAACAGTTATTTACCGATCAACGGTAATTTAGGGAAAGAGTTAAAAGTGATTCATAGTCCACATGAAATCAAACCAATGGGAAGACCCATACTGAAAAAGGAAATTGGAGAAGATGTTTTTGAAAGGGAGAAACGAAATTTGGAAGAGTTAGATGATGATAGACAGGATAATGTTGAAATAAAATGGACAAAATCCGAAAAGGGAGAAGAAATGAAAGGGTATACTCTAACAACTATGTCGTATGGTGTATCATCATCGCCATTTCTTGCCATTTGTACTACGCATCAGTGTATTGAAGTTCAAAAAGTGCTTTCAAAAATTATAAACATAGATTATATTGCAGCTTGGACTTATTCAACTGTGGCAGTGAGTTGGATTCAGTCTTCACCTCATCGTTGGGCTAGGTTTGTGGCAAATCGTGTAAGTCAAGTACAGGAACACCTGTCTACAGAGCAATTCAGATATGTGTCAACCGAATGTAATCCAGCTGATTGTGCTAGTCGAGGACTATTTCTCAATGAATTAATTGGTAATTCTCTGTGGTGGAATGGGTCTGATTGGTTAGACAAACCACTGGAGTGCTGGCCACACCAAACCCACGGTAATGATGATGAAAATTCCATACAGATTGAATTGGAAGCAAGAAAAATTACACTAGCAACACAGAGTAAAGACTCAGAGGAATCAATTCAATCGGTGAAATTGAGAAATCGATGGAGTTTACTCAAAAGAATTGCATCCTCATTCTGGAAACGTTGGCAATTGGAGTATGTATCTAGTTTGCAAACCCGAACAAAATGGTACAGAAAACATAGTAATGTTAACATTGGACGTATGGCTCTCTTAAAGGAAAGTAACCTACTCCCTCTTCACTGGAGACTTGGTCGAATAACGAAGATATTCCTTGAACAGGATGGAATTGTGAGAGTGGTGGAGGTACAGACTGCAAAAGGAAGTCTCACCAGTCTGTCAATAGGGTATGTCTCCTCCCTATTGATGAAGATTAGGCCTTATTGAAGGGAACTTCAATAAGTTTTAGTGGTTAGTCATTTATTTCTCGTCCCATCCTCTCCTTTCCGTGGGCCTCCTACTCCTTTTTTTTAAGTCTCCTCAAGGGCCCCTGAGGAGTGAAGATATTTTCCTTTTTTTCCCTAGTCTCCCTGATAGGGTTCGTTATAGGTGGTTTTTTGATTTTTGTTATTGGAAGTTCTTCCAAGGTGGGCGGAATGTTCGGACGTTATGAATGCTTCCCGTTCTTGTCTGGCGTTGTGTGGTGGAGGGGGCAATTATACGGTGATGCGCAAAACATAATTGTGGCCAGTCGTCGATTGACAGCCAATTGAACAGCTCACCTCTCGTAATGTCGATTTTTGCAAAGTGATCTATTGATTATTTATTGTGATTTATTACAAGTGTCGTCTCGTCTCGTATCGTGATCTGGACCCGGGATCCTGGAAGCAAGGAGGATTTGGACATGAAGGTAGGCCTATGTTATTGTGCACTTAGCCATTTTAATTGTTCAAATTTCTACCCGACGCCAGACAACCCAAAAGTTCTCGATGTAATTAATGATACAGTCCACAAACCAGATTGCTGTTTGAGCCAGCCTCTGTCGATTAAACATTATTATTATTGTTATTTCATCATATAAAACCGCATTTGATGAGCATAGCTCAAACGGTGTTGGACATGTCAAATATATCAAGTATATGGTTTCCCTCCATTGAGGGAGAGTTTTTCATTTTACAAAAGCCGATCGAGTTGAAACCAAGACCTCAGCTTCGCTTCGGCCAATGAAGCTTATGTATATAAGTGAAATTCTCTTCAACCTTTGACCATTTTGAAGTAAGTAACACTGTCTTTTTATGTATGCTATACGACGAGCTTATAAATTGTGTAAAATGTCAGGCATATAAAGAAACCTGAATCTGATAACTATACTTACAGCATCCATTTCGCACAAATTTCTGATATGATTTTCGGCCAGTTGCAGGTTTTTCTTGTCAGTTTTCGACGGTCGTTCGTGTTGATAGAGCAATGTTTCTCTGCGGTTCACAATTTCTGCAAAAATTAATTGCATATCAATATTTGCAGTAGCAAAAGTTTTCAGAGTAGATGATGCCTTAAGGCAACCAGCCCTTAGTTCTATAAACATGTCACGTAGACAACTTGAGACATGTCTCTGAAACCAAATATAAAAAAATCGCGCTAGGCTATAGATTTGACTATTTATAACGGCAACAGTGTTTGATTAGCAATGGTTTTGCTATTCTTGTCTATCATTCATAACTCTACCTTCATTGTATTATCATCCCATTCATCCCATCATCGTCACCTAGGCTTAAAATACTTCTACAAAGTCGCCTTTGTAAAATAATAAATATCATTCAACAAAGTGGATAGCGCTATCTCTTTCTCGCTTTGCTCTGTTGCCAGATCGTCTTTCAACAAAGTAGAATTGGTAATTAATTAACAAAATATTTAATCTTAATTATGTAAATTCATTATGAAATTATTGATAAATATAATTTCTTGCTTAATAGAATATAATTGATTATTTTAAACGAGAATGAACAGTTGATATTACATCAATGAACCTGTATCAGCTACCGTCTATGGAAGGCATTGACAAGACAGTGAGGTTCGGCAACGTTGTCCTCCTATCTATCTCCACTGCTATTATAACGTAGACCTCACCATAGTCATGATATTGTATTGTCATTGAAGGGTTTAAACAGCTCATTTGCACACTACCTGGGTCATGAATGGCAAATTATCGGAGAACCGAGCTTCGCTCGCTATTTTTATATATTGATAAACAGAACACAATTCTCTAAAATGATCGTGTTTATATTTTACAGCTGGCTATACGTCACCTTATGAATTTCGAGGATGCAATATTTTGATTTTCCACAGAATCACTCCCTCACTTTTTACTATTGTAATGGAATTGATTAATTGTTGGTTGAACTAATTTGATTTATGATGTAATTTAAAATTTGTAACAAAATAATTAATATTGATTGTATTCAACAAGAATTACAGGTCCTAACTCTCTAGGAGTTGGATACAGAAATTAATAAAAGATAATGCTGTTATATTATAATTGATAAATAAGATGTACTGAGCAAATAAATGAGGGGTTAAATATTGCTTGGCTAACGAGAGGTTAAATTTGGATCTTACTCTTTATCTCATGAGAAAGGTTTTAATTGTAAAATAATTAAATGTAGAATGAATAATATAATATTTATTGATAATTTAAAAAGAATTATTTTCAAAAGATAAAATATGATTTCAAATAATATTGACAAGATATACCCTCAGATAAAAATAATATAATTAATTTGGCACTCATTCTACCCAAATGGGAGACCCTCTCAGTAGGGAGAAGTCGGGCTGGTTGATCTGCTGCAGATGTTTCCAGGTCCCGTCCTTACCACCGACTTCCTAGAGCCTCTCATTTTTTCCATAATTTTACTTGTCATGAATTTTCACCGTCGTCAACAATTTATCTATTCATTGTGAAAATTCATGGCAAATAATAAAAATTATGTAGTTCTATTACACTATCCACAGACGACGAAAGTCTCAGCTGTTTCAGCCAAGGATGAATTATCCTTTTAATGTCGTTCAGCGAGTTTTCCCAAGGATGAGACCTAGTGCAATCGAATTTCTATATCATAAACCTACTATGTTCCAAATTTCGTGAGAATCGTTAGAGCCGTTTTCGAGATCCGTTGAACATAAATAACCAGATAAAACATATTAACAGACATAAAGAAATTGCTCGCTTGATATAATAGGATAACCATTATACAGGATGGGTGACGGAATGTGGTACTCACTGGTGTCGGCATTGAGATGGGCATAGCTGGTGAATGCCTCCTCATTGATGAGTGTGTAGACGTGCGCAGTAGATGTGCGCACTAGTCTGTGCTCGCGAGCCATGCGCAGTGGCTCAAAGGCGTGCATCTCCCGACACTCGAGTGACGTCATCACGCGGTGATCCACAGACTGCTCACATTGCACGGTCGACTCGAGCGGCGTCCAGTGCTGGTGGTATTTCTAACACATCAAATCAAATTACAATAGAATAGACCAGACTAATATAATATAATAATAATACTGAGGATGATGTCCACATATGCTTGTGCGTGGGTATCAATGATGATGAGAGATGACGACTACTTTTTAGGTAGACGGGACCGACGATTTACCGTCTCCTCCGAAAGACGGGGTGGCCGTATCTATTTGATTGTGCTGTGGTCAAAAACTTTTGCACCGGACGAGATTAGAACTCGGGTTCTGTTGATTATTAGACCGGCGCGGCGCGGCGCGTTATCACTTACTCCAACGGCCAACCTACTCCACCTACACAGAGTCTTTCTGCCACGTCAACAAATTGCATTCGATCGATTAGGTCAGCATCACTTATGCCAGTAGGATTTACGTTATAAAATCAGCACCTTCCCTTGTCTGTACAGTTGTTCAACTAAGCTGATATAGTGAGGTCCACGTTATAATGGCAGTGTTTGATTAGGATTGGTGTTGCTATTCTTGTCTATCATTCAACAAAGCAGATGGCGCTATCTCTTTCTCGCTTTGCTCTGTTGCCAGATCGTCTTTCAACAATGTAGAATTAATAATAGATTAATTTTCAAAATATTTCATCTTGATATGAAATTATCGAAAAATATCATTTCTTGCTCAATGAGATATAATTGATTATTTTAAACGAGAATTACTTCAATAAACCTGTATCAGCTACCATCAATAAAAGGCATTCACAAGACAGAGAGGATCGGCAACGTTGTTCTCCTATCTTTCTCCACTGCCATTATAACGTGGACCTCACTATAGATAGACCTTGGTCTTCACCCTCCGCACCCACATCGTTTCGTAGCTTTTGAAGCAATATAATGAACTACCACAATATTTCCATTTCAATTTCGTAAACTGAATCATGAATACATTTTCTTGATAGATAAAATATATTTGAGGTATCATTATCTAGTAGTCTCTCATACTGTGCCGTTCTTACGCTCTTAGGCTCAACTCAGGTGGAGAAGAGACTGGACTCTAGTGGAGAGCATGTGTTTCCAAATGGTGACGTCGCGGAGACTAGAATCGACTGGTCTGAGTGTCACCATTTGGAAACACATGCTCTCCACTAGAGTCCAGTCTCTTCTCCACCTGAATCGAGTAAGGGTAGCCGTCCACTGGAATCGTATTCAACCAATCTGTTCAGCCATTGGATCGGACGAATCTGCCGGCCGTTAATTCGACCGAATATGGTCGTCCATTGGAACCGTTTGTCAGTCTAGTTCAGTAGTTGGCTGAACTATTGAATATTGAATAAATATTGAATCAACTACTATCATAGCCACAAACATTTTTCATAAACAATGATTATATTGAGATTTTGAAAATTGAATGAACAAATATCCACTAAATTAGTTATTCATTACAATAATCTTAACTTTAGATCCTATTTGTTCATTAATCTTTGTCTACAGATCCCTTTGAACATCACGACGATGACATCTTTTGTCTCGCATATTTTATTTATTTAATAATTCAGAATTACACAACTTACAGAAAAGTACGACAGGCTTATAAGCCCAAAACGGTTCCAATTCTAATTTATACAACAGTCCAAATGTAGAGGCTAGGTTATGACGTGTCACTTAACATTCATCAATTACACACTCAATTTACATATTCCACAATGGAACATGCTCTTAAACCAAATTTATCAACTTTTCATTGTTCATGGGTTAAAACTTTATAAAACACAACAAGTTCAAAAAACAAAAACAGACAAGACTGTGAAACAATTTTGAGGTTAGGATGATGTTGTCTCAGCTCGACTTCGGCCGGATAGAGCTGGAAAATCCCATTCAATTCGGATCGAAAACTTGATCGGCCGTGCACGGACGTATGAACCTGTTGCAATGGACGAGCATCTATAGCTTTGTTTGTTGGTGGATCGTTCGGTTCTAGTGGACAGCAGCCCACCTAAGTGTGAGTTGAGCCTAAAGCTGCGTTTACACCAAAGTTGTTAACAAAATGTTAATAACCTAATCGTTGTAGATTCTATTAGATTGTTTATCATAAGTCATGCGTTTATTATTATCAAGTTATCGATTGGGGACCAGATATGTTGTTATGTTGTCTATGATACTGCAAGTGCAGCCAACCTACCGACTGGAAGACGTAATCGGGCATTGGCAGGACTGATTGCAGGCTGTAGCGCTTCATGCAGTCACGCATCTGCTTCTCTTTGCTCACTACCAGGGTGGTGCCATTTACATGCTCCAGTCTGTACCTGGTCACGCACTCCCCGTTCACATCTCGCTGAAATACATACACTAATTATACAAAAATATCGGGCACCGATGGAGTACAAAAGCATATAAAAATTATTACGGAAGAAGAAATTATAACACCATTCATACAGAAATGTTCTATCTAATAACAGTAAATTGAGATTAATTCCCAGAGGAATGCAAAAAATTTCCCTCACAAAGGCCCAGTTGCACGAAAGCCGGTTAAATTTCAATCCTGATTAACTTCAGGTGATCCAAATTAGAGAAGACCAATTCAAAAAGATTGATCTACTGGAATTAATCAGGATTGAAAATAACCCGGCTTTTCTGCAACCGGCACTAACTACCTGATTGAATGATTACAAACGTTCAACAGCTGAGTCATAATTTTGACACAGTCCCACACACATGAACTCGCTCACTCACTTCCATCACCAACAGACGACGAATATAATTTATTATTATCAGATGTTTTTCCAAGGATGAATAATAATTTCCTTTTAATGTCCTTCAGCGAGTTTTCTCAGGGATGAGACCTAGTGCAATCGAATCTTTATATTATAAACCTACTATGTTTTGAATTTCGTGAGAATCGTTAGAGCCGTTTTTGAGATCTGGTGAAATACAAACATATAAACATCCATACATCTAAACATATAAACAGATGTTGCTTATTTAATAGTATAGGATAACGAGGCACCGAGCTTCGCTCGTTATTTTTAATTATTGATAAACAGAACACAATTCTCTAAAATGATCGTGTTTATATTTCACAGCTGGCTATACGTCATCTTATTAATTTCGGAGATGCGATATTTTGATTTTTCACATGCTCACTTTTTTACTATACACAGCTGTTTCAGCCAGGGATGAATTATCCTTTTAATGTCGTTCAGCGAGTTTTCCCAAGGATGAGACCTAGTGCAATCGAATCTTTATATCATAAACCTACTATGTTCCAAATTTCGTGAAAATCGTTGGAGCTGTTTTCGAGATCAGTTAAACATAAATAACCACATATAAAAATAGCCAAATATAAAAATAACCAGATATATAAATACAGAAATTGGTCGCTTAATAATATAATAGGATTACACTGTCTACATACCATACAAATCAATGTTCCCTGCTTCTATAGTGGGGTCCACGTTATAACGGCAGTGTTTGATTAGCAATGGTACTGCTAACCTTGTCTATCGTTCAACAAAGCAGATAGCGCTATCTCTTTCTCGCTTTGCTCTGTTGCCAGATCGTCTCTTAACAATGTAGAATTGATCATTAATCAACAAAATATTTCATCTTTATTATGAAATTATTGAAAAATATAATTTCTGGCTTGATAGAATATAATAATTGATCATTTTAAACGCGAATGAACAGTTAATATTACATCAATGAACCATCAGCTACCATCTAT
Organism: Nilaparvata lugens; assembly: GCF_014356525.2. Taxonomy (NCBI): domain Eukaryota; kingdom Metazoa; phylum Arthropoda; class Insecta; order Hemiptera; family Delphacidae; genus Nilaparvata; species Nilaparvata lugens. The sequence goes on along the minus strand of NC_052517.1, from coordinate 19,221,057 downwards.
AGAAGACAGAGGATCGGCAACGTTGTTCTGCTATCTTTCTCCAGTGCCATTATAACGTGGACCTCACTATATCTTCCAAACTACTCAAGTGTGATAAATACTTGAATCGGTGAGGCAGGCCCGGTTGCACAAAAGCCTGTTAAATATCCAATCATGATTGAATGTCCCAGTTTTTTATTTTTTATTTTTGTTGCCATGACATTTAATCACCGTTTAAATTTAACAGAGCTCTTGTTGCTTGGTTGCCTCAGCGTTCCTTATATCAATGTTTGCCCACCTTTGTGACCAAAGCTCACTATTTATTCTTTATTAATTCATACAATAAGTATATCATCAAAAATGATAGGGAGAGAAAAAAAATAAGGTAACCTTGTGCTATTCCTCTCCCAAATTTAGATAAGATTACACATAGCCCGAAATAGGTCAAGTCTTGTAGTTGTTCACTTCACAACATTTCCAGTCCTTAATTACTTGACTATAGTGAGGTCCACGTTATAATGGCAGTGGATAAAGATAGAAGAATAGCGATGCCGATTCTCTGCATTAATTATATTTCTACATTGTCAAAAACATAATTGGCATCGTTGAGGATCTAGAAAAGGATAGTACAACCGGCTTTGTCGAATGATAGACAAGGATAGCAAAACCAAAGTTGATCAAATACTGTCATTATAAAGTGGACCTCACTATAGTATCTACACAGTGGCGGTCTCACAGGATGATCCCTGCACTGATTCACCCCTTTCAAGACGCTACTATGCATAGCAATAACATTAGCTGATCATGCATCAGCTGAGTTGTTTCCAGCCCAGATAGCTGTAGTTTTCTAATTAGGAATTGAGCAGCCAGGCATGCTCAGTAGTGCAGGCTTCGCACCCAGCATCTTTTCAAACCACATCTGTATACTGTCTAATATGAGGGCCAAGCCACACCAAGAGTTTTTATCGGACGAGTCGGCAGAGCAGATAGCTCTCCGAACGCCGACTCAATAATCCAATCGGATAGCTTCCTGTCTAAAAACGCCTGATGAAAACACTTTGTGTGGTTTGGCCCTTAGAGCCGGTTTCCGAGCACTGGATTTACCCAAGTTCTAGACTTTAAACAGCTTGAGTCACAAAATTGGCTTTCCGAAACGAGGCATAGTCGCAGTTTTTATGATAATCTTTATGTTCTCATTTCTATAAATGGAAACGTTTTTCCTTGACGAAATGAAGCATTCATAAATAATTCAATATAGCTGAGACTTTACACTATTTTCTCTTATTTTATTTTCTGTTCGATTTTCTAGTTTTCATTTTTATTTTTTTTCTATTTTTTTGTGTTCAATTTTATAGTTTTTATTTTTCTATTTTTTATTTTTTTTCTAAATTCTATTTTGTGTTCAATTTTTTAGTTTTTCGAAATTTAATTTAAACTTGAATGCGACTACCCCAGTTTTTGAAAGCACATTTTCTGACTCCGGCTGTTTGAAGTCTAGAACTTGGCTAAATCCCAAACTCGGAGACCGGCCCTTAGAGTGATGCATAGTCAGACAGAAAGAAGCGCGGTTGCCAAGTTGACGATCAGACTCAGTCGATAAACGCTTTGTATGGCTTTGCCCTGAGATTGAATATTGAATACCTCAATAGCACGATGATTTCTGTCGAGTCTTGTCATGGTGTTTTGGAACGAGGACAGCAGACCGCGTTTGAAATTCAGTGTCCAAACTTTTTCATCATCATCCGGACAAATCTCACTGATCGCTCCGCTCTCCATGTAAAATCTGAATTCAAACAAACAAAATAAACCACAAAAATTATCAGCCTGAATCGATAGATTTATAGTGAGGTCCACGTTATAATGGCAGTGGAGAAAGATAGGAGAAAAACGTTGCCGATCCTCCTTCTATAGACGGTAGCTGATAAAGGTTTATTGATGTAATATTAAGTGTTCATTCTCGTTTAAAATAATCAATTATATTTTATTAAGCAATAAATTATATTTTTCATAATTGAGATGAAATATTTTGTTGATTAATTATTAATTCTACATTGTTGAAAGACGCTCTGGCAACAGAGCAAAGCGAGAAAGAGAGGGCGCTATCGGCTTTGTTGAATGATAGACAAGGATAGCAGTACACTGCCAATATACTCTAATCAAACACTGCCATTATAACGTGGACCTCACTATAGTGTTTATGTTATTAAGTCAGTGGACATGATAGGACTACAGTGTTGCCAATTTACAGTGTTACCACAGCCTATGTAATATAATTGCTAATTCTTTTTATAATGTTTAATTTGACTCTATCCCAAATATATTTCATTCCTTATGAAAATATATTTTCTCCTGGTTTGATAATTGAGATTAAGTCGTCTGGTAGTTGATCACCTATGTTCATAGTCAACTGGAACAGTGGGCAGCTAGAAAATAATGATAGAGCTATCTTCAGATAAAGATGGCAAACCAATCAGGAAATTAATCAATTATCAAATTAATGAGGTGCTCATTTAACAACGTAATATGGGATTTAACAACTCTGTAATATAGGAGACGTCAACTGGCAAAACATTGGATTAGTTGGGGAAAAAAATAGTGTCGCATGACTTTGGGGAAATGTCGATTTTTAAGGCTGGCTAACCTGAGCGGATACTGTGTGAGTGCATCGTTGAATCGGAGGGAATTTTCGTCGTCACTGTTGCCAACTCTGCCACCCCAATATTCCCCCGACTCTTCTGAGCGGTCTGGATCGTCGGACAGGGCAGCACTGGTTATCTGTAGAACAAACAAAATAGTAACTCATTATTTCCCATTTCTATTTTTGTAGTAATACTTGATAGATTTACGAGTCACTATAAATAGTAAATAGAATCCATTATGTACTAATTATTATTATTAAACGGAAGTCCAAATTAAATGCTGTAATTCACCCCAAAGACTTCTGCTACTGCAAATATTTGAATTTCCATCTAGCTGTTTACCCTTTTGTCAATATTTGCAGAAGTCTTCGGGGTGAATTACAGCATTTTATTTGGATTTTCGTTTAATTATAATAATTAATTCATTAGCATTTGAATAATTGCAATATCTCAGTAATTTCCATCCATTATTATATGATTAAATTATACGGAATTAATTTGGAGGACACATAAAATTCGATAAAAAAATTATAGGTAAACAATTACAACACAAATGATCTGCCTAAATCTATAATGATATAGTGGAAATTATAGGACCACAGAGTCGTCGATTCTCTGTTGCCACAGCCTCCTATATCCCGGTACATCGGATATAATAATATTAATGGTTGACTCTTGTTAATAATGATCAATTCTATCCCAAACCTATTATATTCATTAAAAATATATCTTCCCATAATTTAATAATAAATTCACATAATAATCGAGATTGAATATTCTGGTAGTTGATTGTATTTCTACAAACAATTTGGCAACTGTGCGGAGCTAGAAACGGATAGAGCTATCTACTTTGCCTGATGCCAGACAAGGATAGCAACACCAATGTTGATCAGGTGCTGCTGACTTTATAGCCTGAATCTCACTCTAGTGTCTACAGTTTTATATTTGCATACTGTATAGGGTATAGAGTAAACATAGTTCGAGTTGAAACACTGCAGTTTACGTAGGTTCCGAACCTGTAGTATGACCTTCACTGTAGAGTATACTGCAGTACAAATGTTTTGATTGAAAAATCTGGTGTGGCGCACTCACACAACTTTCCTTGCCGTTATAAAAATTGATCACCTGACGCTAGTGTTCACGCGCATCTCAAGTCTACTATTCAAAGATCCATGCCAGCTGGTGACAGGACAATAACGCTGGAGACACACGAGGTCTGCTATCTCCTCATATTAGAGTGGCCGTAGTCGAGTGGATCAGATGCTGGCTTTATGATTCAGAGGCCCGGGTTCAAATCCCGGCCCGGGCAAGATATTTATCTCGGGCCACTCCCGTGTTTCGGATGGACACGTTAAGCCGTCGGTCCCGGCTGCCTAAAAAGCAGTCGTTAGGTCATGTCAGAGGCCCTGAAATTGATCAGTTGCGACCTGAAAACTCTGACACCAGACCTGAGCCAGCCAGGTAACTCGATATTATTATTATTATTATTATTATAGTGAATGATTTAATAGAATCATCAGTTGCCAACAGTTTGCAATTGAATAATCACATTTTCTCGAATTTCGAGCTTATTTTCAAATTTAGGTGGAAATGTTACTGAACATTAATTTTAGAGATTTTCATGCTCAATCTTCTCCACTTGAAATTTTGTGTTAAATTTTATCTGAAGCCTGATAATTGGGAATCTAAAATCAAACTTTGCATAGATGAGGCGGAGCTCCTGAAATTTTTACAAATATGGGAAGGACCCCCTAGTTCCAAATTTCAAGTCATTCCGTTAATTGGGAGATGAGATATCGTGTACACAGACGCACATACACTCATACACACACACATACAGACCAATACCCAAAAACCACTTTTTTGGACTCAGGGGACCTTGAAACGTATAGAAATTTAGAAATTGGGGTACCTTAATTTTTCTCGGAAAGCAATACCATAGAGAAACAATAGCGTAAGTAGATATCCCATGGTATAGGGCGTTTATGTCGTAACTTTTACTGTTATCCCAAGCCGATTACTGTCGATTATTGTTGATTTTTATTGTTTTGACCGGGTAAGAGTGTATGAACGGAACAATATGAGAGACTACCAGCGTCATAAAGCTTCACGGGAAAGAACTACATGGGCTATCGGCTTGAGATAACAGTAAAAGTTGCGACATAAACGCCCTATGCCATGGGATATCTACTTATGCTATTGTTTCTCTATGGCAATACTTTCCTTACCTATGGTAATAGGGCAAGGAAAGTAAAAACACTAGTTTCGTTAGCCTTCATTGAAGTGTACACCACAGTATAAATCTTAAGGTGCGTACAGACTTTCGCTGTGCTCCGCAACCGAACGTCACTCCAGCAGAGCGATTGATGATCGACCGGGGAGCAACAGTGGTTCGACCGGGGAACTCGAGAAGATCTAACATCTTCCGTAACGTTCATGATGGGTGCGTGGGCGGAGCGACTGTGGTTCGATGGAGGAACGAAGGCGGTACGAGGGCGGAGCGTGCTCGGTGCGGGTTGGAAGCGCGTATATGTGTACGCAGCTTTAGGTGGGTTCCTAACCTGTAGTATGGCTTGACACGGCGTGAGGAACTTTAGTTGGAACTCAGCATCGATATGCAGCACAGAGGCGTTGGCTTCAGCTGCATCCAACTGTGTGCTCACTTTTGCTCCGTATTTGTAGCTGTAGATAGTGTTAGCCGCATACGCAAACTTGTTGTCATCTGAAACAATCATAAATCACATTACTAAACTGTCGGTCCCGGATGAACTAAAACAGATAAAGGGTGCATTTGTAGCTGTAGATAGTGTTAGCCGCATACGCAAACTTGTTGTCATCTGAAACAATCATAAATCACATCACTAAACTGTCGGTCCCGGATGAACTATAACAGATAAAGGGTGTATTTGTAGCCTGCCATTGGCTTGTAGGCAACGAAGATAGGGTAACGGATCGAGACATACAGATAGGCCTACATAGCCTACATTATTTTCAACACTCCCAGCTCCACCTTGCAGCTCCAGCTCCTCCCAACACACCTCAATCGTCTTGTATTCTCACATCTTTTGCCCGGTTGCAGAGTCGTTACATAAAATCAAACATAGCTATGTGAGACATAGTTTAAAATCACTCACATAAATGGTTGGTGGTTGCACAGACGTTTGTCGAAGCCCATTTAGCTATATCTCGAATTAGCATCACACTGCAGCTCTATTCACTTTTTCCGTAGATGCTTCTATCCAACCAATGCCTTGGCAGCGGGCAAAGTTTCAATCGACATCACTGTCAACAGACCTAAAAGACCTCACATAAAATTGATAAACAATATGGCGACTCTTGGCTTTTGGCGAGATTTCTTACAATATTTATGTGGTGCCACAGTGTTTTGCAGCTTATAAACAACTTGAAAAGCAATGTTATAAATTTATTTTATAGGGAGAGAAAAATAATTTACTTATATACAGATGGTTTTTCGTAAACATCTTTCAAAAAATCTATCACAACCTCTAAAATGCATGTGGTGGGAGTAGATATTGGATTTAACAGCACGACTTCGGGTCCATAACTTAAATGACTGTTTTTAGCGATTAGAGACATACATAAGCTCTGCTCTATTTGACGACTCTGCAACGAAATCATGAGTTTAATTGGGCGTTTTTAGTTTTATGGGAGCTATAGTTTACTTTGACATCTGTGCAACGAAAAGTTGAGTTATGGCTTCATAAATAAGTTACATTCCTGATTTTAACTTTATGTGACGACTCTGCAACCGGCCATACATCAGATAATGGGAAATAATTGATAGCTGATAATTACCTTTGCAGACAGGCTTGCCACACTTTTTCGGATCTTGGAGATAGTTTTCGCCGGCTGCTAGGGTTGACAACACTGTGACCAACAGCCATACCACTGCTGCCAATTTGGCAAACATAATTTCCCTCCTGCAACCAAAAAAGTACCGTTTAATCGTCTGGAAACCACTCAATGCTCTATGTATTCCACTACGCACAAGCCTTGAGCTTACATGGGCATCATACTCAATAGAATAATATAGAATGACAATACCTGCACTGACACAAACAAGGACAAAAACGTCAAGTGACTATTTTGGTTAAATAGTATAATACTAAATTATTGGTAGACAGAATTCAAGTAATACGATTTACCGGTTTTTTCACATAACACCAAAAATATGTACACTTGATGTTTATAGACTTTGATATTCACTTTTCACATTTTAAAATCACTTGGAATAAAACTTCAACACTCAACACAACATTATGAAAGAGTAGAAAAATAAAACCATTAGTTTCTAATGGCAGTGTTTACACATTTTCAGTGTGAACACTCGCACGACAACTTATGCTATTCTTTTGTGACAATGTGTGAAGACCACCATAAGAATCAATAGTATTGATAGGCGTAGAAGAGCAGGATAAGATATGTTGCAAGCTAGCTACCAAGCAACAAAGTGACTCTCTTCATAAACAATATGACGGATCTTGGGGAGACAATAATTGAATGATTGACTCATTATTCAATTACAGGTCAAACAAATTTAACAGAGTTAACTCTTTGTGTCTGGACAGTTAGGTAACTTAATTTCAAGCATCTCTGATTTCTAATTGACAGTTAATCTTAGATTATTATCGTCCATTAAACTTGAACTACCGTTTTATGCAGAACATCTTGCAATGCATGAAATTGAGGCAAAAAATATTATTTGTTTGTTTCTTTTTGGCAATAAAATAAATTATATTGAACTGAATTAGAAATCGATCAATATATTGCATTTTATCAACATAATAGTTTAATATTATTAATAAATTCTAAATTCCTAGTTTATATATATTTTGGACACAAAATTGGACACAACTTATCAAGTGAAAAAATTTACCATTTCTATCTAAATTTGGGAAAGGAACAGTTTTGGGCTTTCATTTCCCAATCATTCATAGTTGAGACTGATATTGCATCTATCAATGTATAAAAAATCTGGTGTGGCGCAGTCACACAACTTTCCTTGCCGTTATGAAAATTGATCACCTGACGCTAGTGTTCCCGCGCATCTCAAGTCTACTTATAAACAAAGATCTGAGCCAGCTGGTGACAGGACAATAACGCTGGAGACACACGAGGTCTGCTATATCTTCATAGTGAATGATTCAATAGAATCAACAGTTGCCAACAGTTTGCAATTGGATAATCTCATTTTCTCGATTTTCGTGCTTATTTTCAATTTTAGGTGGAAATGCTACTGAACATTAATTGTAGAGATTTTCATGCTCAATCTTTTCCACTTGAAATTTTGTGTTTAAATTGTATCTGAAGCCTGATAATTAGGAATCTAAAATCAAACTTTGCATAGATGGGGCGGAGCTTCTGGAATTTTACAGATATGGGACTTGTGGCAGTTGATTGAGCTTATCGATGACTATTTTAGGTATGAATTTGATCAAAATCGTTGAAGCCGTTTTCGAGAAAATCGCCAAAAACCCTGTCAACATTTTCGCCATTTTAGCCTCCATCTTGAATCGAAATTGTACGTCGAAAGTGTAAGGACCTTAAGTTGCAAATTTCAAGTCATTCCGTTAATTGGGAGATGAAATATTGTGTACACAGACTCACGTGTTTTTTGGACACAGTGGACCTTGAAACGTATAGAAATTGGGGTACTTGAATTTTTTTCGGAAAGCAATACTTTGCTTACCTATGGTAATAGGGCAAGCAAAGTAATGAATTAAAATAGTTGCTTTGCGGAATTTAACACATATTATACAATGGGACCTTTCACACTGGAAACAGTTGCTCACAAAATGAAACACGAGCTATAGCCTACTACAGGACCTTTCACACCGGCAACAGTTGCCCTAAGGAATGAAACACATTTTATAATATGAGACCTTTATACCGACGACAATTGCATCGGAATATAAAAGACGTAGTATACTATGCCACAACAGTTGTCCTATTGAATGAAACGCATATTATACTATGCGACCTTTCACACTGGAAACAGTTACTCACAAAATGAAACACGAGTTATACTACAGGACCTTTCATACGGGCAACAGTTGCTCAACGAAATGAAACACATATATAATATGCCGGTACATGGCTGTGTTTCTATACTGAGATGAAAAGGACGCATTAATGCTATTATTATAAAAGGAAAGCTGGCAGTTCAAAGTAACAGTTCACTGTAATTAATAAATCGGAACGAGCAATTTGTGTGGCAAAATTCCAACAATATCGAAATTCAATTTAGTAATAATATTGCATTGCGTCACTGATAGCTGCATCGCCTGCTTGGGGTATTTTCCCCAGCATTAGGCTATTTATTATTGCTAATTGGTTTTATCATAACGCTGCTGCTGTAATTTTAATCATAATGAGGATGTAGGCAAGAATAAAGTTGCATCATTGATAAATCTCAGCACAGAAATAAAAAATAATTCAAGAAGAAAAAGAAGAAGAAGAAGAAGAAGAAGAAGAAGAAGAAGAAGAATAAGAAGTAGACGTTGGAAGAACAAGATGAAAAAGAAGAAGACAGGAGAAGAAGAAAAAGAGGATGATGATGATGATAAAGATCAAGGAAAAGCCCCAACTTATATGCCTAGAATATTTTAAAATAACAGATGTAAACCAGCATTATTTGTTAGGGGAGAAATTGAGAAATATATTATTATAATGCATAGAATGATAAAAGTTTGAACTTACATGTTCTCAGATAGTATAGGCTAAGAACTGGTCACGTAATCCACATAGCTACCAAATTATTGTCACAAAAGTCATCCACTAACACAACAATTTCCCAGTACAACTGAATAAAATAACAAAACACTATTATTAAATAAATAAGACTGGGGAAAACTACTTGAATAGGACTACGTGAATATTGTCGTAAGCACGTTTTTAATATTTATTTAAAAAATAATAGACGGTAGCTGATACAGGCTAATTTATGTAATATTAAGTGTTCATTCTCGTTCAAAATAATCAATTATATTTTATTAAGCAATAAATTATATTATTCAATAATTTCATAATTAAGATAAAATATTTTGTTAATTAATTATCAATTCTAAATTGTTAAAAGACGATCTGGCAACAGAGCAAAGCGAGAAAGAGATAACGCTATCCGCTTTGTTGAATGATAGACAAGGATAGCAAGCAATACCATTGCTAATCAAACACTGCCATTATAACGTGGACCTCACTATAGAACAGTTTACTAGATATTGATAGTGGTGTAACAACCAAAGCTAGCTTCTAATAAAGTGGTTTTAACAACTAAAATTTCGAATAGTAGGCTATATAAGGATATTTGTACGGCCCGGATTCTAGGACACCTCATGAATCTAGTGGACAGTTGAATCTATAATAAATCCTTGGGTTTAATGGTCCTTCGGATTTAATAAGTGTCCTGGAAACCGGGCCTAAAATCACATTCACTACTAAAGAATTGATATAATTTTAGAAAAATTAGCTGATAAAACTTGAACACTATAGGGTGAAATAGTTTGAATAACACACAAAACATGAACGTTTAGGAAAAACACAATTCTGGCTCAAAAAGTGACACTTTCTGAAAATCCAAGCAACTCTAATTGACACCCTCCTCAACTCAAAATTAGACGATAATTTAAGGAAAATCGCTCCATCACAAAATGAAGAGAACCTTTTAATAATGAATGCCAAACACGAAACACGAGGCCTTTGATGAAATGACGGAAAAATAGAGGAAATATCGACTACCACTTGTTATGCACGTGATTAGGCGGCCTACAGACGAATCGAAACTGAGCAGAAAATAATTTAGAGCACAAATAATAATAATAAGTGATGACTATTGTTGGCCCAGTCACAAGTCCACCAGATAACACACTGATTATTCTGCCAAAGGTCAACACTGTAGGCTGCTAGTATATTCTGACAGATTGAAATGATTTCTATCATACCATGCTCCAATTTTCGACGCATCTACGGAACAATAGGGTATCTTACTATCTACCCATCATGGACACCGTTCAAATGTGACGCGCATCAAAACTTTTAGCTCCACTTTTATACTCTGTAGGTGGGAATAAATATAATAAAATCTAGAGATAAGAGAGTGGGTTAATGGAACAAAAAGCCACAGATGGTGATGGAGTGGAGAATAGCTACAGTGAGCAAGTGATTATCAAGTCAGCACCTGATTAGCATTGGTGTTGCTATCCTTGTCTGTCTGCAGACAAAGCATATAGCTCCATCATTTTTCAACTCCGCGCCGGTGCCAAAATCGTTTGCAGGCTATGTAGTAATATAATAAACTACCAGAATATTAAGAGCCAAGCCACACGGTGCGTTTTTTCAGGCATTATGAGACGAGTCGGTAGAATTCAAATTTTATCACAAAAATGAATATATAAATTGGCCATTTTTTGTGTATTGGGATAAGTACACTCAACAATAAATTTTCCATTTATCGACCGAATTTGACTTATGATGCATGAATTTGGACCGCCTTGACGAGCCGAGGAGAATGAAGTGTAGTACGATGAAATCTGACCATTGTGTCAAAAGTTATGTGTTTGAAATTTTGATCTTGAGGTGTCCTTAAGCTGGAAAATGAGCCGAAAATACGAGGTTTTTGGGCCATTCTGTATTCTGAAATTTTGCATGAAGAAATTGGTTCTGGATTTCTCTTATGTACCCAAATAATATATTAAAAGATCAGAACTACAATATAAATTGCATGCACCAATGTAAATATTGACTGACCTATCAAGTGAATCTCACTTATAGAGTGTTCGGTACACTATAAGTAACCACTCAGTGCGCCGTCATTTTCTGAACACCCTGTGGATTATTAGATTGACTATTCTTCTTACCTTGGAGTCGGAGACTCCATGTTGGTCCATCTTAACACAAATCATGTTATTATGATCAAGATATGTCACAGGCTCCTCATCAAATGAATAAATGTAATCTGTCCACAATTGACAACAATCTGCGCCCCACTTCTGTAAGAGATCCCTGAAATGAATTGAAACAGAATTTAGCAATTTGATTGTATGGTATGTCTCCATAATTGAAAGAATACAACGTTGATATTGTCAATACCAATATATTTACCACAAGGTAATAGAATAGAATATCTTTATTAGCCTCAATAGTACCGTAATCCGGGGTGAAGTGGATCAAAATTAGCAGTTTTTTCTAATATTTTGTGCTTCAAAATTTAGAGAGAATTCTGAAGAAAATAATATATCACCTCTCAATCTTCTACTCTCCAATGACTTGGAGTCCATTTTTTTTTGCTCAAAATTGACAAAAGGTTTTTGCTTGATCCACTTCACCCGGTATGGTGGGGTGAAGTGGATCAGCATTACTATTTCATTATAAAACTACTTCACCCCAATACTGAGGTGAAGTGGATGATTAAATATGTTATAAATTAAAAAAAATATTTTTGCAGTCAATAAAATTTATTCAATAAAAATTATGAAACTAGAATGAAAAAATGAGAATTTAAATGAAACAATCCACTGCATTTATAAATAAAAATTATTTAAACTACCTGAAATAGCAAAACATTAGTTAAACATATCAATAAAACATATCAATCAATAAAACATACAATAACATACATGAAAAAAAAGAATTGAATTGAAACGATTTACTGCATGTATAAATAAGAATTGAACTAGCTAAAATAGCAGAAAATTAATTTAGCATATCAATAAAACATACAAATAGAAATAAAACATTGCGTCTTTTTGGATTTTCTTTTAAAAAATCATAGTCATTCAACTTATAATTTCGTTTGCCTTCAAGCCCGATTTTTTACCTATTTTCGTGGCATGTTAAGTCACTTCATGAAAACAAACTGTAAACAATTCCAACTCACATAAAACACATTTACTTTTACTGAACTGATACTGACTCTAATAGGTTATGTTGATGTTGACAAATTCTAGAATACAATATCGACTTGACACGAGCAATAATCGATATTGGGAAAATGATCCACTACAACACCCCGGCTGGTGACGCTTTTAGATCGACTCTATTCATTTTGATAATCAAGTATCGATCTATCGATAGGGGGAAACTATCGATATCTATTCAGAGAGTCGATTGCAGGTTTGGACTGTTGTATAAATTTAGAATTGGAACCGTTTTGGCCTTATAAGCCTGTGGTAATTTTCTGTAAGTTGTGAATGATTAAATAGATAAATATATACCAATATGTACAAAAATATATAGGTACCACAAAGTTAATTTGGACCAATAACAAATTTCAACTTGCATGATAAACCAACTTTATTATCATAAGTAGCCTACATTAACCCTTATTATCCTCATTTATTCATTATAATTTGAGCAGCTCTATTTGCTGAGAGTGGCCGTCGTCAAGTGGTTTAGATGCCGGGTTTGTAAACCAGGCACGGTTCGAATCCCGGCCCGGGCAAGATATTTTTCTTGCGCCACTCCCGTGCTTCTGATGGACAAGTTGTTCAGCCGGTCCCGGCTAAAAGCGGTCGTCAAGTGATGTCAGAGGCAAAACTCTGACACTAGACCTGAGCCGGCCAGATCATTCGGAATTATCCTATTAGATTAAGCGAGCAATTTCAGTATTTTTATATCTGTTTATTTATATTTGGATATTTATGTTCAACGGATCTCCAAAACGGCTCTAAAGATTTTCACGAAATTTGGAACATAGAAGGTTTATGATATAAAAATTCGATTGCACTAGGTCTCATTCTTGGGAAAACTCCCTGACCGACATTGAAAGCATAATTTTCATCCTTGGCCAAAACAGCTGTGGATAGTAAAAAAGTGAGTGAGCGAGTGAGTATTTAAAAAATCAAAATATCGCATCCCCGAAATTTATAAGATGACATATAGCCAGCTGTGAAATATAAACACGATTATTCTAGAGAATTGTGTTATGTTTATCAATAAATAAAAATAACGAGCAAAGCTCGGTGCTCCAATATTTACTATTACCCCTTTTTTGGAAGATTTAAACGGAAAATTAATTAAAAACGCATAAATAAATAGATATATAGTAAGGTCCACGTTATAATGACAGTGGATAAAGATAGAAAAATAGCGATGCCGATTCTCTAAATTAATTAATTATATTTCTACACTGTCAAAAACATAATTAGCATCGTTGTGGACCTAGAAATGGATAGTATCACCGGTTTTGTCGAATGATAGACAAGGATATCAAAACCAAAGTTGATCAAATACTGTCATTATAACGTGGACCTCACTATAGCAGCATAATTTATTATAAGCATAACCAAACATTGGTCATTGGATAGCACACCTAACCTATATTTGTCACGAATTATTCAGTTAATTTCCTTCAATCTCGGGAATGAAGAAACTTTATTAACTAAGAATAGAACGTACATTTTAAATATATAAATGTTTAATCATTGAAATACTTATATTAAATCAATTTTAAAACATGAGTAGACTGGATCTTCCCTAAAATTTAGGCACATAATTATTTGAAGATTGCGCACCACGTTTATTGATCATAGTGTTTGAACAATAATTATGAAAGATATTTTTTGAATAATTGAAATTTTAATAACAATAATTCACTTATAATAAGCAATTTTTATACGAAAACATATAGTGTGATATTAAAATTTTCAAAAATGACAGTTCATATATTATGCTTCAGTCAGCTTTCAGAAGCAGAAGCGAGTAGAGGTGTTTTGTGAAATTCATGTAATTATTCTAAAAGTATACCATCAAACTGTTGTGTCAGTGAAAACGGCATTGCCGAATTGTGAGTGAGTGTGTGTGTGCGTGCGCGCGCGCGTTGGCAGCAACTATGACCGTAGCCGAGTTCGGATATTGCTGCTTCGGTGAGTGCTGAATCGGTAATTCTATTGTGAGAACTGAACTATCGTAACTATGAACGTTGACGATAATACGACTATTATTACTATAACTGAAGGAAATAAACCTGTCTCCTACAAGGTTCGAACTGATAAAATTCAATCAGAATGCGAAAAACTTTTATTTAAAGCTTGGAACGAAGCTAATACAAAATTCCAGCAATCAGAAAAAATAAGTTCTTAACTTAAAATTCAACTTGAACAGCTTCAAACTAGATTATCAGCGTTAGAGACTAAATCTAAGAATGAAGAAAAAATACGGACAATTATCATACCGATGAAGAAGAATTATCTACTGAAACAGAATGGATTCGTCAAAAGCAAAGAAAGAGGAAGAGAGAACAATCTGACTCACCTCCAACACAATCATCCAATGAGCAGAAAGTGAGTTCACGTAGAGAAACTGAACTAGAAGAGAATGCTGAACCAAAAAAAAACTCCTAGTATCAAACAAGTTAAGAGACCTCCTCCAATAATACTCTACAACATCCAAGACTATCAAGTATTGTATAAGATTTTGAATGAAAAAATAAAAGACTCTTATAAGATCACACTATTGAATAATGGTAGCTAAAAACTCAACGTTGAATCTGAGGGTAATTATTATAGACTAATAACATCTTCGTTTGAAAACAAGCAAACGAGACCCATTAGAGTAATTGTGAAGAAGTTGCACAGCACTTGCAATCCACAGGAAATAAAAGAGGAACTTCAGGAAAAAGGATTTAAAATATTGGACGTGGTAAACATTCTTAAATGGAAAACAAAAGAACCACTCCCAATATTCATGTTAACTCAATTCAATTCAATTTATTTTTTCCTTCTGAATACAATTCAAGCAGTTACATAGAATCTTGAGCAATAAAGTTTATACAATTCAAGAAATGATATGATATACATACAAAAAACAAACAACAAAATATAGAACTATACTAAACAATAGAACTCTTGAGCTATCACAATTTTATTCTTGTATAAAATTCTTGTATCAGATAGGAAAGAGCTTACATAGGCAACAAAGGCCTGTGCGTAAAACTTTTGAAAACACAGAGAGCATAAATAGAATTTATGAAATATGTGTAATTATGGGTATGAAGGTTGAAGTAGTCCCCCTGAAAAAATCGAAATTTCTAGCGCAATGTGAAAATTGTCAAACCTGGGGACACACTAAAAAATACTGCCAGAAGGAGCCTAGGTGCGTGAAATGCGCTGGTTGAAATGCCCCACATCACTATCAACTGTACTAAGAGTAAACAAGTTAAGCCTAAATGCTACAATATTGTGGGATGGAGCACCCTGCTAATTATAGAGGATGTGTTAGCACAAGAGTTGCAGGCACTTCGAAATTACAAAAAAGCAATAAAATCTATTTCGTCAGTCAACAAAAGAGACGATCCTATTGTGCCACAGAGAGCTGTAATAAATGACAGTAGAGTTAAGGAGAACCAGAGTTATGCTGATAAGCTGAAAAATAAAGTACCTATCAACAGTAACGAAAAGTCAAGTCTTCAAGATTACAACTTGAGTAAAGATTTGGAACTGAGCATTACAACTCAACTTAAATTGATTCTTGAGAAACTAGTTGTGCAAGAAGGCCTCAATAAATCAATTTTAAGTAGGTTAGAAAAACTGGAAAATATTTCAGTTCCAGAAGTCATTTACAAGAAGCATGGAAAATAGATTCAAAATTATGACTTGGAATGCTAATGGATTACTACAGCACAAAGATGATCTATTAGCAATTCTAATTGAGCATAAAATAGATGCCTGTCTCATTCCGAAACTCATTTCACCAAAGAATCCTACTTTAAAATTAGAGGGTACAAAACGTACCATGCCATACATCCCAACAACAGCGCTAGAGGCGGAAGTGCGGTTATTGTAAGAGAAGAGCTAAACCATCACGAGTTCAAGAAGATAGAATTGCAGGAGTTCCAGTCGATTTCAATCAAAGTCAAACTTATCGGTAGACCATCTGGTACGATCACAATTGGAGCCGTCTACTGTCCACCACGATTTAATTTGAAGAAGATAGAATATATTGATTTCCTAAGCAACTTCACAGGGAAATTTATCATCGGAGGAGACTTCAATTCAAAGAATACACAATGGGGGTCCCGACTGACCACAACTAAAGGAAAGGAGCTATTACTGGCTGTTAATGAATACCACTGCGATGTTCACTCAACAAGGAAACCAACTTACTGGCCAACAGACAAAACAAAAATTCCAGACCTTGATAGATTTTTTCATCACAAAAAATATTTCACCAAACTGTGTTGAAGTCAAATTTGATGTCAACTCTGACCATTCGCCAATAGTTTTGACAATGAACAGTGCAGCTGTTAAAAAAGAAATGCCACCTAGACTCATCAACAGGTACACAGATTTAGAAACTTTTAAAAATATGATAGACTCTAAAATAGACTTAAACACATCTCTGCAAACTATAGATGAACTAGAAAGTGAAGTCCAGGAGTTTGTAATCAATATCCAACAATGTGCCTGGGAAAATACACCACTACTTCAAAGCAGGATTTTCAAAGGTAATTGCTATCCTGTAGCGGTAAGAGAGTTGATAGAAAAAAGAAGAAGAACAAGAAGATCATGGCAATCAACAAGAAATCCAAGAATTAACCCTTTTAAGTTAACATTTAAAACCAGTCGGTGAAAAAAATTGTTTTGTGGTTTTTTGAGTTCTTTTAGCTTCTCTGGATACTATCTGACCATTTTTTTCTTGAAAAAACTTTTCACCTGTGGAAAAAAGGGGGTGGGTCCAAATGGACCCACTGGGAAATTAGTAGAAATAAGTAAATGTTTGGAATAAGTAAATGTTTATTGTCTCATATTCATAATGCTTGGAATCACAATATGATGTATTATAATAGAACTACAGTATAGCTACAAATCAATTATTGTACATCAGATAATATATTTTTTCAATTGTCAACCATTCAACCAATTGTCAAATGACAACTTGTAATTCTTATGCTTGGGGATTGTCTGAGCAAGCCGGATAACAATATCCCCACTTGGACCTAAGCCTGAATCAGATGGAGCTGTACCTTGCCTATATACACTTCAAAGTCTATTAGAAGGCCACTACGACTTGCCAAACAAAATACTTTTATACCCTATTTATGAGGCTTATTCTTGACATACTGCTTGATGCTACTCCTACCTTTGTAAGGAATCAACAGCACTGAACTCCTCATGTTCAAGTATTCTAAAATTCTGATGCAAAATGTTAAGAAAAGGACGAACCTTGAACAGCCTATCATGATCAGGGTGACTTTTTGGCAGCATATTTTCATTGTTCACTACGTGGAGATTTGATCTCAATGTATCAAATCTATTTCGCTGCATACAGTTAGCTATGGATGAAAACCTGCTAACATTAGCCCAATATAGTCTATAGCTTGGTAATTTTATGACACCACTCATGACATGTATGCCGAAAAATGGTTCTATTTCATTTTTATTTGTATTAATGCTTTTTCCCCCCCAGATTTTTGAACTGAGTAGCGGTTTGTCTCGGTAACAAACATTTCAATTATGTCATCAGAGAAGAATTTCTTGAAATATTGAAACGGAGTCAACTCTGGAGGAGGATCACAGTGGTTGACAACACACTCACTATTTACATTAGGCCTATCTACAGAATGCCAAACCAATTTGTCTCTTCTTGCTGAAGGTCTGCTTTGAGAATTTTGTGTTGAATTATCACATACCTCCACCGAATCATTGGGATTTTCGAAGACAATGCCCTCCAATTCGTCAGGCGGTTGTTCATCTGGGGCTTGTAGTAGTTCTTCAATTCGTTCGGTTTGTAGTAATTCTTCAATTCGTTCATCATCAGAATCGCCCTCAAGTAGCTCGTTATCAGATAAATCTCCATCGAAGAGGATTGTTTGCCACTCATTACTGTCGACAGGTATAGCCATCTGAAACAATACAAACAGAATTGTTGATATGATTTGTAGGTAGATTATAGCCTACATTTCATCAAAGTTTCAGCAACAAAAATTTCCAGAACAAAGTACCTATCAGAAACAAACTCAAATTATCAGAAGATGATCATATAACAATATTTAACACAATATATTACATTCATAACGTTACAGAAGTTTAATAAATAAATAGATTACAAACTAAGTAGGTCTTTAGGTAGATTACAGCCTACATTTCATAAAAGTTTCAGCAATAATAATTTTTAGAACAAAGTACCCATCAGAAGGAAACTTAGATTATCAAAAGATGATCATATGACAATATTTAACACAATATATTTCATTCATAACATTATAGAAGTTCAATAAATAAATAGATTACAAACAAGAGACTATGAATTGAGGTTATGTCTGGCTTGATATGATGTGCCCAGTGGGTCCATTCGGACCCCAATCTTTCTCTATTGATTACACACTAAATATCGACATTATATTATATTATGATAGCTCATAAGGTTTATAAGAATATATTGAATAGCAGAGTATTTTTTTTTTTGATAATTGGAAATACACTTACCTTCAAAAATTAGGATTTCAAATAATCTCAGTCATCAGGCAGCAATAGCGTCGTGTTTGGTAACAGAAACATAAATGCTTTAGGTTGGTTTACGAAAGAATAATCGACTTCAAGTAAAGCATTTCAAACAATTAATTTTATGGATGCAAAACAGCTGTAATACATATATTTAAAATTCTCGATAAAAATTCAATGTAGTATTTATTAAATATAACTGATTTGCGCTTTGTATTTTATGCAAGTTCCCATTATATCAATAGGGCCATTCAAATTTTCCGCCACTTCTTGCCTCTCTCTGTCATGGCTGCCCATGTTCAATTCGTAACAGGAATAGCGGCCACTCAGCCACTCTATAGATCTATAGTTTACTATATAGATCGTTGGTGTACACCGTACACCATTAGTCTTTTTAGTCTTCTTATTAGTCTTTAACTATAACTACTAACTAGGTGCTATAAAAATCAAGAAAAAAAATATATTATGCTTATGCTTGATACGTAACTGTAGATCTAGTAGGCGATGCTTGATAATTAGTTTTGCAAACTGGCCGCTAGGGGAAGAAATCCTTGTCATCATAAAACGGATTCACCAAAATGCACGTCTGTGATTCGTCAGAATTGGCTTGGTTCCGTTTTGTAGCACAATTTGAGGAACACCATATCAACAGTATTCTTCCAGCTGATTGTGCCATTTTGTTTTGTAATTTGTGGAGATTTTGAGAATTGAGACAAACTCTGTGTGATTTTGATGTATAAATAGAAAGTTGTAGTTGATTTGTGAAGTGTAGTAATTCAGAATTCAAAAAAGTTATCCAATTACAATTATTTCAGTAGCATTAAATTCTAAACTTGCGTGTAATTGATGAATAATTGCATATTCGTACATTAATTTTGGAAACGTTTCCGTGTAGGCTAGTTCGTCCAAGCAAAATAATAATATTGTGATTATGCAAGTAATTCATGGCTTCCAAGTTTATTTTTATGAAAATTATGTTATTTGATAATTATTTCAAGTACATTTATACTTGTTAATTATTATTTCCAAAAATTAATTGCCGAATTTTTACTTTAAAGCCAGTCTGTAGGCTAACACTAGATCTATTTGGTTGAGGGTAAAATCTAATTTTTTTAGAATTTATATAATTATTTTCCTTGTTTATGCTAAGACCTCATTGAACTTTAAAGTTTATATTATTTATTCAAAATTTTTAACTATTTTTCTTGAAATAGTGAGTTATCTACTAATGTTTGTCTAGCATTATAGCTTAGGCCTAGTTAGGTTAGATTAAGCAGTTTTAAAAGATAAATATTGATTTGTCTTCAACCACAATATAAACACTTCATAAATTCTAATAATAAATAATGGTATTAGTTTCTTCATATTTATAAAATACAATATAATATATTAGTATTATTTTGTTTCTTTTATCAAATTATTATTTATGCAAGTTTTCCACTGAGTGTGCTGAGTCTATTACTGATTTTATCTGTTCTTAAATGACAATTCCCATTTAAAACATTACGTGAATAAATTTTTGACTCTTGTCATAGGTATTGCTCTCTTTTAGATTTATTTTTTCATTCATTTCATTTTTTTACCTTTCAGGTCATGAATATTGAATTAAACTAATGGAATGGATTGAAACATGTGAAATTTGTAAATGTCACTGAAACATACATTGATGATGGACCAAAAAATTATGCTTAACACTTCTTATGCTGCTTCAGGTCTAAAGGTAATTCTACATTTATTTTTATATTATTGTTGCTCAAATTCTACAAACAAAATTTTTTTATTTCTTTTTACTATCTAGGTTTAAAAAAGGTATTTCGAATAATTTGGACAAGAGAGAAAGGCGTGCTGTGATCTGTAGACCTCTCATATTTTTTTTATAAATATTTGATCCAATATCTACAGATCATAAGCTTAAGAGAGCTTTGAAATTTTTCTAGTTTTAAGGTATCTTCTGATATGACTCTCAATAATTATTAATGAAATTCTCTATTCTTGGCGTGGGCATATTGCATAGACAAGATAGTGATCAAGTCAAAATTGATATAATTTATTTTTATTCATGCAATTCCTATACTGTAAAATTTAGAAGATATCTAGTCCACACTATATCCAAGCCATGCAACCTGCAATATGACCATTTGTTGATGCTCGGCTGGCAAGCAAAGAGACGAGTGAAGGCGAGCGTTGACAAATCACCCATCCACAATCTTGCTCTCGTCGTCATTTGTACGCATTGGGCCAACATGTGGATCCGGCATTTTAGGTGAATAAGGCTAGGTGCACACACACCTATTTAGGACGGCCGATCTTTTATCGGTCGTAGGTGCTTGCAGATATAGCGGATTTTTCCGGTCAAGCAATCAGTTTCTTGTTTTGACACGATTTCATTGAATAGTAATTAATTTTAAAAAAGTTGTTACTATGTGTTTATGGTATGGCGATGGCATTCAGTGCCGTAGGAGTAAACGTTATGCTGGATTTATCCAATTAATGCATTAAAAACATACCAAATGCAATTTTTTATATCCTCTAGATCCTCAAAATCATTTTTCAGAGTGCAGCAGAGGGATGCTCCATGCATCCCTTGTTCAGTATTTAAATGTATCGATTTTAATTACTCTTTTTTAGGCTAGATTATTTTTGTATATCATTATAATTTGTAATTTTCTAGTGGCTTATTTATTGTTTTTGGTTGTTTAATTTATATTATAAGATGATGCTTATGCTCAAAACCTCTTGCTGTACACAAATGTTTATCATGCATGTCGTACCGTTAGTGGCCAGCCTCAGGACCTCCACTTTAAGCCAGCGATGTCGCGTTGCTCTCTGCGGCCCTTCCGCTACACTTGGGCAGCTGATTTACAGACCGCTACAAGTCACCACTAGGTCATCTCTAGTGGTCGGTGATATCTGTATTCGCCGCCTCACTTGTTTGTGCTGTGCTGTCCACGTTGGCAGCAGATGATGTCGACAAGATGACATGAATCATCTTGTAGTGGGAACTAGAAACTCGACTTGGGACTAGAAACTTGAAGGTTGGGGGCGATAAGATAGCCTTGGTGACGCAGTAGCTAGATTTTGAGAGTTGATAAGCGACGTCGTTCGGCCTCTCGAAATAAACTCATAATAAGCTCTCTAATTCAGTCGTTAATCCACTTCCTGACAAATAAATCTCTTCTGTTCATGGCGTGGATATACCGCTTAGGCATGTTCACAAGTGAAATCTGAAATAGGAATTACTCAATATTTAGGAATAAAATAAGGTGAATAAGGGTGCGCGCGTGGTGAGTTCGTAGAGGTAGAGTTGAATTATTTATTAAAACTATATGGTGGTACTTTGCCCCAACTATACGGTCGGAATAGACGCAACGCAATTTTTCTCGCTAGTTTTCAGGATGCATTGTCTTTTATGCAGAATTTCGCTGGTGTAGTGTTCCTTGTAAGGGGCTATGCGTTCTATTACGATAAAAAAACGCGACCGAAATTCTGTCGCTGCTATTCCGCCCTTATTGTTGAACTTGTAAAATAGTTGAACTATGAATTTATTGGCTTTGTTCTCCAGTCCCTAGTAGACTATCAAGCGGCTCGAGCCGCCTCACTAAAGACGCGCGGTCAGACTCGTCGCTAAGGAATTGTAGCTTAAAGGTCCATAGTTCATACAAAATAGCAAGTTTGGACTTGGAGGGATATGCGGAGCAGAGAAAGGTAGGAGTATAGTAGAGCGGCGGCGATGTTGCCGTGCCAAAGCGGCCAGTGCAGTGTTTTGTAGTCTTTAGTGTGCGTTCAACTGCTCATGATACGGTTATTCAGTTTCCTCTCTAAAAGCACTGAGTCTATGGCTCTATTCATCACAGTAATTGGCTGATCTCCCTCCATTTCTCTGCTCTGCAAATTCCTCCAAGTGACGCTCACTTGCTAGCGGCTGTAACTGTCAGTAATATAATAGGGGCAAAGCCACACGAAGCGTTTTTCAGACGTGTCGGCAGAGCAGAAAGCTCTTGGATTTGCCCTGCCGACTCGTCTGAAAAACGCTACGTGTGGCTTGGCCCTAATAAACCTGAGACGGCTACAGCCGCAAGTGACTGAGCGACTATAGCAGCGCGACTAGAATTGTAGATTCGCCTGTTAAGAATTGAACCTTAAGGCCACTTTAATCAATGACCGCTCTCTGTGTGCTCAGGCCCTTATTTTTTCACTTAAATATGCGCTAATTATTTGTAGTGTTGTTCAAGTAGTAATTAAATGTTGCTTTTTTCAGCTTGTTGTTGAAATGTTGAAAGCTGGTTACCACACAGCTGTAGGGATGTGACAACTTTAAGGGTCAACTTCGTCCATCTTCACCAATGGAGATTAGTTGAGGTAAGATCACCACTATATTTATGATTGATTTATCTCAAATTCGGCGGTTCTCCACCGTTTTCTCAGCTTTTTCCGAGAACTAGTAGTTCGAGTGGTTAGAGTTGGAATATGCATCCCCAGTTATTACAGTTCTAGAAATGTAGCGTTGTAATTTCTCCTGTTTTGCGTACAAGATACGCTCAAGATTCGCGTTTTCCCTACATTTTTAATAAATGAAAATCAATTTGGATTTCAGGCTGAGAAGAGTACGGAAGATGCATTAATTAAATTTGCTAATACTGTTTCACAAAACCGGAATTACAATTACAAATCTATAGCGGTTTTCTTGGATATCAAAAAAGCTTTTGATACTATTCCACATTACTCCCTTTACAATAAACTCGAGAAATATGGCTTCAGGGGAATTTTTCTAGAATTAATTAAAAGCTATTTGAGAGATAGAACACAGTCTTTAACAATAAATGGATGTACTGATACCTCTAAAATGACCTCTTACGGGTTGCCTCAGGGAACTGTACTTTCACCAATCCTTTTTTATATTTATGTGAATGATTTACTGAGCCTGAAACTAAAAAACTCAACAACTATATCATTCGCAGATGACACTGCAGCTGTTTTCTATGGAAAATCGTGGATCGAGGCTCATGAAATTGCAGAACAGAATTGTTTTCTCATTAAAAAATGGTTAGACAAAAACACTTTGAGCTTGAACATTGATAAAACCAATTACATCACCTTTGCACTCAATACAACTGGTAAATCCGACGAAAATATGAATCTGAGACTACATTCAA